>NC_136417.1:68962098-69337098 GCF_052625555.1 Lactuca saligna | reverse complement strand
CGTGTTAGTTATAGGTGCTGCAACTACATTAGAAGGATTAGCCAATAACAAAGATAAATCATAATTCCGCATATGGTCATTCAAAAGACTAGGTTCATATTGAGGAAAAGAAACACTCTCGGTGATAGGAGATTGAATTGTGTTGGTGGTAGGTGTGGCAAATGGAAAAAGAGAGTCATCAAAAATCACATCTCATGATATATAAATTTTCCTACTTGACTTATCCAAATATTTATAGCCTTTATGCATTGCACTATAACTAAGGAAAACACACATTTTAGATAGAAATTTGAGTTTATGAGAGTTATATTTGCGAAGACTGAGCCAACATGCACAACCAAAATTTTGAAGAAATGGTAATCCGATAATATACTAAGGATTTGTGTAATAGGTGTAGAGTTTTTATAGTTCAGCTTGGCATGCGATTTATCAAATAACAGGCTGTTAGAAACGCTTCATCCCAAAAACATAAGGGAAGTGACGAGTGTGCTAGAAGAGATAGACCTGTTTCTACAATGTGGCGATGTTTATGCTACGCCATCCCGTTTTTTTGAGAAGTATGAGGACATGGAACTCTATGACCTATACCAGATTGTTGGAAATACTTATGAAGTTTGTGATATTCACCTACCCATTCAGACTGTATAGTACTAATTTTAGCATTCAAAAGACGTTCTACATGATGTTGGAAATTATAGAAAACTTTTTCGACATTGGATTTATGTTTAATGAGATAAATCCATGTATAACGACTATAATCATCTAGGAAACTAACATAGTATTTGAAACCACCACTAGATATTTGAGCAGGTACCTAAACATTCGTATGCACAAGTTCAAGAGGAAAAGACGTAACATTAACACTTTGATTATAAGATAATTGATGACTCTTAGCATGCTGACAAGCATCACAGACATTGGACAAATTATGAAAAGAACATTTTATATTATTGGACTTCAGAATAGTTTTAATGAATGCAAGACGTGGGATGACCGAGACGTTGGTGCCATTGTATTGGAGACACTTTGACACTAGATGCAACTTGATGAAAAGGACGAGATGGACGACTAATTGGCACCAGGTAGAGACCTGCTTTGATTTTACCGAACATAATAGTTTTCTTTGTGTCCTTGTCCTTAACAAAGAAAACATTACAATGAATTTCAATAAAGACATCATTATCAGAAACAAGTTTATGAGCGAACAAGAGATATTTGTTGATTTTAGGTACATGAAGGACATTTTTTAGAGTAAGTGCTTGATTTTAAACAAGAATATGAGAATGACCAATATGGGAAATATGCAAACCTACTCCATTTTCCACTTGAACATGGTCTTTTCCATGATATTGTCCGTGAATAGACGGTCGGTCAAGATAACTTGTAAGATGATCCGTTGCCCCGGTGTCAATGTACCATTTCGAATCTTGGTTATAGTTGTTGTAGTTTTTGGTAATTGCACTATTTCCTCCTCTGAATTATTCTGGTTGGTAAGCACGGTTGAAGTGATTTCTGCAATTCAAGGCAACATGACTCGAAATGCCACACACTTGACACTGTGGATCACCTCCACCATTGTTTCTGCCGTGACATCTTCCTCGTCTGTGACCTCCACTTCTATATATGTAGTTGTTTCAGTAATTTTTGTTATTGATGTATCCATTTTGATTTTGATTGAAATTTATATGAGACCCAATTGCATCTTGTCTTGTGGCGTTGTTTGCTGATGAGACAAAGTCTGTGGTTGCACTGTTCACTGTTGGAACTTGGATTTCATGCGTAATGAGACATGAATAAATCTTTGGTAAAGTAATAGCTTGCTAATTTTCAAGTACAATGATGGTAGTATATAAATCTCCATGACTTGGTCCTAAACCAGCAAGGATATAACCTATGACTTCTTCATCTGTCATAGTATGGCCGATATTTGCCATTGTATCAACTAGATTTGTCATTTTATGATAATACACTGATGCAATCATCTCGCCTTTCTTCATGGTTGAAAGTTGTGTGCAAATCTGAATTGAGTTCCCTCTATGTTGAGCAAAGAACATAGTATGGAGCGATGTCCACAACTTATTAGAAGTGTCAATACAGTGTGTAATTTGCGACATGACATCTTCATTCATGGAGGACAACAAGCCTCCGATGATAGCTTGATCTTGAACTACCCAATCAAGATAATTAGGATTATCAGTTTCCTTTTAAGAGGATGATGATGCATTGATCTTGGGCGGTGGTTTTGTTGTAGTTCCATCAAGATATCCAAAAAGTTGGACTCCTCGCAAGATGGGAACAACACATGCCTTCCAAAGTAAAAAGTTTGTACGACTCAACTTGAAGGTAATTGCAGTCGCTATCTTGGTAGAGTTAATGAAAGAAGGGGCCATATAGAAGTTATTGGAAAGAAAGGTCAGAAGCTGAAATTGCCTAAGGTCCTTGGCTTTGATACCAAGATGAAAGAATGATTTGCCTTAGAAGGCCCCTTAGGATTATGTATCATATATATACAAAAGGATTTACAAGATAAGGATTAGATTTGAATAATATAAAACATATCAATACAAAAAACCTTATACAGATAAACTATATCGGATAACCTAAGTCTTCAGCTTCTGTTTACAACACTCTGCTATGAGAATTGAAGCCACCTCCTGAAGCCTATGATCGGTTCTTGGTACAGGTTTTATAATCATTTTTAGCTTTACTGCTTTCTGATAATTCGACTAATCCCAAAATAGCTACAATATCCAAAATCCACCACCATGGCTCTCTTCTGTTGCTCTGATGTCATTGCCTCAGATGACCACCACTCCAACTTCCATTCAGACGACCATCGCTCCAGATTATGTGAAACATCCCAAAAATACCGTCCGAAAATTTCATTTTTAATTATTAAATAAACCATAATTATCAAATCATTTCATCCAAAAACATAAGTCATCATATCAAATTAGAGTATCATATCAAAATACATGTCAATATATCAGAGTAAAAACATCACAGACTAAAGCAACTGGTGTGTGCACTACAGTCATCCTGAGTTCTTCCCATTGCTAACGGAAGTACCTGTAACCAAAACTGAAAACTGTAAGCACAAAGCTTAGTGAGTCTCCCTAAACTACCACATGCCAAAAACATATCACATAATCAGATAATAACATAACATGGGCCTTGACCGCTACATCGGGCCCCGCCCGACATCGTACTGAAATTTGGCATCGGGCGTTGCCCAGTATCGGGCCCCGCCCGGTATCGAGCGAAGCTCGGTATACATATAAAACATCAACAGATACACATAAATAATCACATAACATAAACATATAGACATTCCTTGGACCCCACCCCACATCAGATCGAGATCCAGAAACATATAAACATTCCCTGGGCTTTCCCCAGCATTGGACTGAAGTCCAGAAACACATAAAACAAGCACATGAAAGAATCATGAAGACATCAAGCATACAAACGTTCCTCAGGATTTCTCGGCATCAGAACAAAGTCCGAAAACACATATACAACTACATCAGGAACCGCCCGACATTGTACCTTAGTCCGGAATATGCTAACATACATAAACGGGCCGACATTGGTGCCTTCGACCCATTCTATTGGAGGAAAACTCACCTCGCAAAGCTGAATGCTGAAATCTCACAATAAGGAATCTCTAACGGTTACTCCCATGACTCCTCAAGCTGTCATTTCCAACATAATACTCAGTCAAATCCAATAATCCTTTAGATATCATTCTATACCCAAAACCCCTTCACGGGTCAACCTTGGTCAAATTCAAAGTCAAAGTTAACACCCAGGTCAAAGTCAACATTGTGAGTTGACTCAACTCGCTGAGTCATCTCCTAACTTGTCGAGTTTCCATGCTTCTCAGAATCGTGATAAAACGAGTCAAATCGTCGAGTTCGTAACATCCCGAGTTCAGGTATACCTTGAAACCCTTGATCTTTTGAGTACTTGTCCATTTTAGCCCTTGATTGAGAAAAGGTAGTAAATTAGTATGCGGGGCATACACGAGTGTACACTCAGCGTACTCATATGCGTGCATTTATCGCGGAAGCCACCTAGTACTCTGGGCCTATGCGGGGCATACACGAGTGTACACTCAGCGTACTCATATGCGTACATTTGTCGCGAAAGCCACCTAGTACGCTGGGCGTACTGGGCCCAGAGTGAAAACCCTAATTTAGGGTAACTACCCTATATAAAGGATATGATGGCCACATTGCTGGCCACCATTCTCAGATAACAAACCCTCTTGTTCCCTAACCTTCATTCTTAGAGCTTGTGAGTGCATTTGAGAGACTTTGAAGGTCTTTGTGTGTTCTTTAAGTGAAGGAAAAGCTTTGGAGAAGAAGGAGTGAGAATCCAGGCCCTTGGATCGGAGTATATCTGTTTTGAGAGCTTCACATAGAGGTATAAAGCTTCATGCTTTCTTACACTTTTGTTTTGTGCATCATAGTAGAGTATTTTAGGGTTTTTGAACCAAAAGTTGTTGACTTTATGAGATATTGAGCTCTAGAGACTTCGATCAAACCCTTTGAGTGTATTTAGTGATGTAATGTCATAAAAATCCAATCTTGGTCGTTGGAATCAAGCCATGCATGCGTTATGAGTTTTTTGAGACAAGGGAGTAAGTGTTTTGTGTGTTTGTGACCATATCAGCCATGCAAAGGCTTAAAGTCACTGCCTTTATGGAGTAAGAGCTATTAGGGAGTTCAGATCTTTGATGTGAGCCATGGTCATAATTGGTTAAGACCAAATGGGTGAGAAAAGTGAAATTGGGGCATACGTTGGGCGTAATCCCAATACGCGCAGCGTAGGGGTTAAGCATCCCCGATGCCTGCATGGCAGCTAAGTATGCCCAATATATAGAGCTAGTACGTGCATCGTACTCCCTACTGTTGAGTTTTTGGTTGACTTTTAGGGTTTGGCCAATTTGTGGACTATTAAGCCCATGGAGGGGTAAAATGGTCTTTTACCCTTCTATAAGTTATAGAAGGGTTAGTCTCGCTTCATGAGAGCCGTTATTAATTAAGGATAATTATCGTATGTGTTAGGCGGAGGCTACACCGGTGATTCGAGTTCAAGAGTATCCAAGTTCTTACGAGGTGAGTCTTCTCACTATACTTTACCTAGAGTGATAATCTACTGTGTGACCAAAGGGTCTTATGTGCTTATTGAGTTATGTGATATTATGCTTGTTGCCTGTGATATATATATATATATATATATATATATATATATATATATATATATATATATATATATATATATATATATATAAATATATATATATATTATGTTTGTGTTTACTGAGATCGGACCGGAGGGTCCAACCCGAGATGTGGGACCGAAGGGTTTCCACCGAGACAAGTCCGGAGGGTCCAAACCGAGTTGTGAGACCGGAGGGTCTCACTAAGACACACTGACCGAAGGGTCTTACTGAGTTATAGCCTCGAGTGGCTAATGAGCTGTGTGTGGTATTTTAGGGAACTCACTAAGCTTCATGATTACCGTGTTATGTGTTATGTGTTTTAGGTACTTCTAAGGATCATGGGAAGACACCGGCTTGATTGTACACACACCTGAGTTGGCGTTATATTTTTTTGGTGGATCTTGGATTTGTGATAAATAATTTTGAAATATGTATTTAAAATTTCTGATACTTGAGATTTTTGATACTTGAGATTTTTGAAGAAATGTGACATGTGTTTTATTGTGTTTAAAAATGAAAATTTTGGTTTGAAAATTTACGGTGTTATAAGTTCGTATCAGAGCCTTGGTTTGAGAGATTCGGATGTACCTCCGGGTGTGTTTGGACTCAAACTGAGGATTTGAGAATAATTTTCAAAAAGGATAATTTTTCTAAAATAAGAAAAGAGTTTACGAGAAAACGAGTCGGAGCAGTGTGTACAATCAGCCAGAGCCCGAACGGTGATTTCCCAAAATACCCTTATTTTTGTGTTATCTGTTATTTGCTTTGAGTATGTGCTGAGTTCTGAGTCTAGAGATAATCTAGGAAGAGATACCTAGATGAGTCTATGAGTAGTCTACTGATAAGTAGTTTGATATTGTGAGAGATAGAGTACTTGTGAATTAGGAGCTTATGAGGAGGACTTGGGATGAATACAGGTTGGTGTGGAAGGTAGTATTGGGCTCGTACTACTGGAAACACCAGATCTGTAGGCAGTTTGAAGTAAGAATCCTTAGGATGCTGAGGAGCAAGTAGGGGCGAGTGATCGAGTGTAAGTATACTTGAGCGAGTCTCTGATGATTTTGTGTTGTGTTTCAGAGACATCATGGTGGGTACATGCCACAACCCAGAGAGTAGTGAAGTCAATGATGATGAGATTCGTAGGATGATTCATGATGAGGTGGCTGTAGCCATACAAGAGGCTATTCCAGAGATGTTTGGGTCTATTAAGACCATTTTGATCGAGAAGTTTGATGAGTGATATGCTGTAGTTACTGAGGCGGCTGCTTGTTGGGTCTAAAACTATGGTTTATACTTTGCCTTTCTAGGAAACTGTATTTTTATGTAGTGTAATATGTGTTTGTGGTTGTGTTCACAGCCAGGTTAGTGTGTACGATCGTAAACGAGTTTACAGCCGTGAACCTATGTACGACCCATGTTCCATATATATATATATATATATATATATATATATATATATATATATATATATATATATATATATAGGTGTTAGGGTTGAGGAGTAGTAAGTAGTGTATGGCCAAGAGGAGCTTAAGTGTGTGTATTCTAAGGTGCGTTAGAGAGAGAAAGTGAATCTTGTGTATGGAATTTCATTCATATCATCAATACATTCAAGATTTATATTATTATTCTTCTTCTCCTTCTGTATTCTAATCTGGTATCATCCGTTTGATCGGGATTCCGCACCATCAAAAGGATCTGATTGATACACAAGCAGATTGGGAACTTACAAGTGGTATTAGTGCTTGGATTGTATCATTCAATTTTGTCAGATCTGGAGGGTATTAGATCTTATTTTTAAGGGATTTCTGCGTTTTTGGATAGATCTTAGCAAAATAAAGGGGGTTTGTTCTTCGTGTTTTTCATAAAAATGAGTTCTGGATCAAGTTTTGGAGCAAAAAGAGTGAAAACATTGTTTTTTTTCGTAACTGTTGAAGGGTGTACGGCCGACGAAGGGTTCACGGCCTCGGTCTCAATGTATGGCTCGGTGTACGGCTCAGCCTCAGTTTACGGTCCAGCTTCGTTCTTGGCCAGCAGCTCCAGCACGTATCCGACCATCTTCGCACACGTGCACGTCCTCGCAACACATCATCTTATTAATAAAGAAACGAGATTTTGGGGTGCCATGTTTTGAACCCTGGTTACCCACATTCACAACAAACGCGCCTTACCAACTCAACTAGCAAGCGCTTTGTTTCAATCCTTCGTGATTTAATTCAAAAGGCTTCTCCAGTTCGACCATTTTTGCATTTTTAACACTTTTAACCCAAACAATCAATATCCTTTATTTTTAAATTACATTTTCAACCAAAAATTTAGTTTTTAATTTTTGACTTTTATTTTTGCCTTTTGACCATAAATTTTGATTTTGATTTTCAAGTTTGACCTTTGACTTTAAATATTGACTTTCTCGTTTAACTTTTAAATTTTCAAATTTAGCTTTTCGGTTTGACTTTTTAATTTTGATTTTAAGGTTGACTTTTGAGATTTTTAGTCAAAGGGCATTTTTGATAAAAATGAGTTTCGCATCCCTTCCGGTCAATGAAGTGTCTTGTTCTCAATCTTGTATTAAAACTGTTAAATTTTTGCGTGATCAAATCGAGTTACTAAAAAGAGAAAATGAGGATCTAAAATATGAGAGATATACTATTAGGAAAGAACAAAAACCATTCAAAGAAAAATTAGAGGGCAAAACTAAGGACTTTAGGAAATTGCAAGAAGATTACAGCAACATGTGTGAGAATTATGATCACATCAAAAGCAAACTTGTTGCTGTAACTGCAGAACTTGACACATTAAAAAATCATTTTTAAAATTCTGATTTTAACTTCAAAAAATTTGATGTGTCAAGTGATAGGGTTGCAACTATAATTGAAAAACAAATGAAATGGAAGGACTAGAAACAAGTAGGAATAGGATATGAGGGTGTCCCTCCTCCATTTAATCGTTCGTATTACGTTAATCCTTTAACAAAAGAAGAGATCGACAAAGAACCTTATATGGTTTATGGTAAACCAACTGTTGAACAGGCAACAGGACCTAGTGCTAGGATTTTGGATACTAAAATTTCTACTTCATGTGAACAAACCAATGACTCCTTGAACTCTAAATCTGTTGCTTCTAACTCGGTTTTTTCTGATCAACCTGTTGTTGGTAAACACACGCCACCAAAACAAGCGAAGCAGACTACTTGCTGCAAGTGTGCATATAGGAACAACCAGAAACGAGGCAAGGGCACGCCACCAGGAGCAGGAAGAAACAACTTCCCAGTGAAGAAAAAGACTCGCTTTCACTGTGGAACACCTGGACACATTGCCCGAAACTGTTCAAATCGCGCATATGTTGCCTACTATGCACAAGGGTGGCAGAACACGCCAAGAGGGTGATTTTCCAAAAGAAATTCCTCAAGGTCAAGTTCAGACAATGGCGACTGGAATGCCACAAAGGGCAAGAGTTCAAATTACAAGGCCAAGAATCAAACTCCCAAGGGAAAGAAAGGAATGTCAGCCAAGAAGCCAAGTTCAAGAGATGCTCCTATGAAGCCAAGACCGGTTAGGTCAAAGTCATCTCGGTAGCCGACTTCAAGTTCAAAATCAAGTGTCGAGGCTCCCATTGGATCGAACATGAAATGGGTTAAACCCAACTATAGATGGGTTCCGAAGGTTGAATCTCCCAAATCACCTAATGACTCTAATATTTCTACATTTTCTGTTTATGATAAGCATGATATGTCATAGGATAGAGTACCTTGCAAGGATGACAAAGGTCAACCCAGTTTCAAAATGTACTAGGTTCCAAAGACCAACTGATCCCGATCTGTGTCGGAGCAGCCACGTAGGCATATCATCAGACTTCGATTTGTTTGGTAGTGGCTTTTCTAGGCACATGATAGGGGACATCTCTCAACTGTACATCACTCAAAACATTGTTTGAGAGTGTGTGTCCTTTGCAGGAAAGGAAGAAAGGAAGGGATCACACATGGGGTTAGTGCTTAATGACATGAAGAATTTTTGGATATGTTTTGAGATTATGCATGCTGTTCTCAGACCTTCTGGATGCAAATTCAATCAGTGACTTACGGTTTGAGTTTTCTTCTCGATAATCCTAAGTTTATCTTACACTGTTTCATATAGTTTTTCTTTCGTAGGTATTGTTTGGGAAGTGATATCAAGAAAGTGATAACGTCCAGTCTAAAACATGTGTAAGGGATTGAATCTGAATTGTCTAGACTCTGTGTTCAATGTGCTGGTAGGCACGAAGGATTTGATAGTGTGGATTTAGATAGGATTGTTTGGACTGACCATATGATGCTCGGGTAAATTGAGCAGTGAGATAAACACGGGAACCCATGGGATACACTAAATTAATATGCATCTAGAACAATTGTTCAACTTTTCCTTGATGTACGAACTTATGTCCTTAATTCTGATTTTTGAAAGGGGGATTGGGGGGTTCTGATAAAGTAGGTATGTAGGAAATTATTTTCTTGCTTTATATCTGTCAGTCATATGTTGCTTCCTCTACGTGATTGGAAGAGATCTGACCTGGATTGCAACATATGCAACTCTATTTCTATGCATCTTCTATCTATGCAATTCTTCCTACCTGTTAGCCATATGTTGTCTCCTTTGCGTGATTAACAAACCGACCTGGTACACAACATATGTACCATTCTACCTCTCAAACCCTCTATCCTAGTTAGTCATATGTTGCTCCTCTACGTGATTTAAAGAGATCTGACCTGAGACACAACATATGCATCTATTTCTAAATCTGACTTCCTCCTTGATAATTGCTTACTCACCTAAAGTAAGGAGCTCTTTAGAAGTTATTAATAATCAGGGTATATCGGGAAGTGGGGAACATGTTCTAGTTCAACTAAAATTGAACTATTTAGAGGTTGTCTGTAGATCTTGTTGCTTAATTTAGGTGGACAACAATACCCGTGGTCGTCGTTAGCTAAATGGTTTATTTAGAAAAGTTTGTCGATATCCTTCATGTTTAAGTGGATCACAATACCGGTAATTGACCAGATCTATTCATGAAGGTGAAGTTACTAATAAACAATGTTAAGATTGTCTCTCAACTTTGATCCCAAATATTTTTGTTTTTATTAAATTTGTTCATAGTTTTCCTCTATGCACAAATTTAGGGGGAGAATTAAAAATAAAAAATAAACAAAAATTAGAAAAATTAAAAATCCAAAAGCAGCGTTATTTCTATTCTATTTCTTGTTTAGAAAAATCTAAAATCCAAAAATATTTTTGTTTCTATTTTTCCAGAAAATATGAAAAATTCAAAAAATATTGTGTGCTAAGTTTTCTTTTAGTTTTGGTTTGTCTTGAAAAGTGAATTCAGATGTAGATGAGACTCATGGAGCCTGTATCGAGATTTTCTGAGCCGAAGCTTCATCCATGATCATCGAAGAATTCTCATTCAAAGGAGCAAGAAATGAAGATTATTCTTTCAACATTCAATCCTTCAACCACAGAAGCAAGGTGAAGTTGTTCTTGAAGATTATGTGACAGATTGCATTGAAGCCACCTCGATGAGTCTGCTGCTATCTATGAACCCACTAAAGTGATCCAGAAGATTAGTTATCTCTATTATTCACTCTGAAGGTTCTTAAGCTGAAAGTGCTATCTTTCAAGAATCTTATCAAGAAGCCTCCTCACCCAATGTGCATTCAATGTCAAATTCTGAAGATAAGCCCAACTGCTCAAGATGACCTCATTCATTGAAGTTTCATCAAGTTCATCTTGAATTTGTGAAGAATTTGAAGATTAATGTTGATGCCAAGCTCCCGATGAAGATTAACAAGAAAAGCCAGCTACTTTTTAGGGGGAGTTTGTTGGTTCAGTTAGAAAAGAAAGCTATAAACCAAGGGGGAGACTGTTGGGTCTAAAATTATGGTTTATACTTTGCTTTTCTAGGCAAATTTATTTTTCTGTAGTGTAATATATGTTTGTGGCTGTGTTCACGGCCAGGTTGGTGTGTACGGTTGTAAATGTGTTTACGGTCGTAAACCCGTTCATGGTTGTGAACCCGTGTACGCCCCATATTCTCTCTCTCTCTCTCTCTCTCTATATATATATATATATATATATATATATATGTTATGGGTGTGGAGTAGGAAGCAGTGTACGACCAAGAGAGAGAGAAAGGAGCTTAAGTGTGTATGTGTGAATCTCATGTAAAGGAGCATCATTCCATTCATCAATACTTTGAAGATTCATATTATTATTCTTCTACTTCTTCTCTAGTTTTATCTGGCATCATCCGTTTGATCGGGATTCCGCACCAACAAACGGATCTAATTGATACACAAGCTATTAGGGACTTACACTTATTGAATATTTTAGGTACTTCTATTGATAAGGGAAAGGGCCCGACTTGATGATGTGGTGCGCATTCTCCAGTGTTTTAACATTTAACTTTTGTACCCTTAATTCTAAAATAATATGGATATGCATTGGGATTTTTGTACTTTCTATGGATGATGTTTATGAACTTAAAATTTCAAAAAAAAAAAAATCTGAAAATTGGGCTGTTACAAGTTATGATAAATTAATAGATTGCTTGGGAAATGTTTGGAAATATAGTTTTCATTTTGCATTGTAAGGACAAGTTCCATGTTTTTCATTTATTATTAATAAAAGTGAACCTTTTGATTTATCTAGTTTAGTTTATATTTCCTTGCAATGGCATTTATGAAAATTGGTGGTTACATTTCTATTATTAGCAATGTTAAATGTGGATTGACCAAGTCAAAAGGAATTCTCATTACCCAAGTTTCAGTTGGATAGAAACTTGGAGTCATATAATTCGAATTGTGTGATGTATAAGAATCTTGATCTTTGGAAGATTATGACTAATTCATTGATCACATGTTTATGTGAGTCAAAGTGAAGGACTAATGGATCTAGTACATATTGATATGGACTAATTAGATCCACCACAAAGAACGATAAGTCAATTCGTCATGATTTACTGATGGTTCAGTAAATATGAATGTGTTTATAAGATTAAGTATAATTTTCACACTTTAAAAGGATTCAAAGAGTGACAGAATGAATAAAAGAATCTATAAGACAGACTTAAAAAAGTTTCTCCAATCTGAAAGGAATGGAGAGTAATTTAGTATCGTGTTTTGTGATCATCTTAATGATTGTGGAACTATATCACAATTGATCCTCAAAAAAAATATATTAGTCAAGAGATGAGTCAAACTTCATTTTCCAATAAGGTTTTAGAGCCATACTCTCATTACTTCAAATCGTATGTTGAAACTTATTTCATACTAAGTAGGTTTACAACAACTCATGAAATGTGAAGTAATAATGTTTTCTTAATCTAGCATATTTGGAATTGGTAGTTATGATCTTTGGTTAAAAATAGAGGATAAACTAAGACCAATTCAATGAAGTGTTTTCTTTTCGAGAATCCATACAACCTTTTGAATATGTGTTTTTTCTTGTTAAGGATTGTTACTTTAGTGAAAAACTTGTATGTCAAGAAGTCAGTGGGATTCTTATTGATCTTGAAGAGTTTCAAGAGTCAATAGAAAATAAACCTTTTAGTTATCACTAGCACATGGCATGAGGTTGATAACATATCGTTTTAAGTTGACACATTCTAGTTTCTATGCATCTTCCATTTGAGTTGGCAATGCTTGTTGAAACATGAAAAGTGAACCTCTAGCAATCACAAGCAATCAAGTTGTGGTGTCAACTGAATCAGAGATATGGTAAAGATTCGAGATTCAAGATCATGTTTGAGATCCAGATGTTCCAAGATTCGAAGTCTGTTCACACATTTAATGCATTTTGTCTTATCTTTGATGTACGAATTCATAAGACTTATTTGTGTGTATCTTTTAGATATAAGTTTGTCAAACACTAATTATTGTCCAGTCCTAAGAATGTTTTCCGGTTTGTAATATGTTCATCCTCCATTATATAAGGAGTGAATGTTTCACCATTTAATGACATGTGAGCAATTCAAGTTTTACTACAAGAATATAAAATATTCTCTTCACTTCACTTTCACTTTCCTTCAACTCAAATCTCTTTAATAACATTCTTCTTGTTCTTTAAATATCTTTTCATTGATTATAGTCTAAGTTTACTTCATTTATTATTTAAATACTTTGTTGACTATTTATCTTCAAGTCCTTAATGGTTTACCAGATTTGACTGGAACTCCATATTAAGAGCAGACGTTGATCTTAAAGATTAACTCAAGGTTTAAGTTTTCAAAACTTATCTTTGCGCATTGAATATAGTACTCACAATTGGTATCAGAGCTTGAATGGCTATCCTTTGAATCCAAAAGAACATATTATAGTTAATCTGAAAGTACTTTGGTATTTTAATCAATTCCGTGTTCAAGATAAACAAAATTTATATATAGCACTTCTGCTCTAACATCTTAACTTCAATGGTTGCTCATAATGCTCAACAAATGTATTCAATGTAAATAGCAAATATCGTGGGTTGCCCTTCTCGTGCCTTACTGCTAAATGTTGAAGAGCATGATCATTGGAAATTCAGAATGGAAAGATTCTTACTTGGTAAGGGAAAAGGTGAAGAAATATGGAGATTTGTGAAAGAAGTTCCATATGTTCGGGTCAGACAAACCATAAGAGATGCCGCTGCAACTCTCTTGGGCCAAGAAGAACAGTGTCCCACACTTCTCACTGTTATAGACATTAAGAAACTATATGCAGATCAAGTTGCATTTTCCAAAATGGTGTTTGGTGTTCCTCTTTTATTCTTTGAGCACATTAAGTTGTGCATATCTGCTAAATAGATTTGGGACACTCTCCAAGATTTGTTCGAGGGACCAGAAAACATGAAGGATAAGAGTCTGACTTTGCTTGTCAAGAAGTTTGATACCTTCACCACTAATCTAGTTGAATCAGTTGTGTCAGCCTCAAATAGGTACCGAATCATATTCAACAACATGACAGCTCATGGGATTGTCCAAACCGCGCTAGAATACAATCTCAAATTCATCAATAGTCTTGGATAAGGATGGGGAAATGTAAATTCATGTCTTTAGAGTAATGGATCTCTGAAGAAGCTAAATCCTTACCATTTGTTTGATGATCTGCAAGGCCATGAATCAAATGTTGCATAAACATTGAGAGAACTCTCAGGAGGTCCTCTTGCTCTTGTTAGCGCTTTCAATCCACAAGTGTCGAACCCTTCTGTTTTGGACCCGTTAAAAGTTGTTTTCCTACCCATTCCATCTGTTCAACCCACTCCACTAGCTTTACCTATTTATGTTAATTCCAACTATCATTTTGATGGAGACCTTGATTCCGAAGCGATGGACTACGAACTTCGCTTTCAATAATAGATTGCTTCGTTGCCCATGAAATACAAGCGTCTATGGAAGCTCACTCACAAACCATATCATAACCATTTCTAAGCTCCTCACTAAGTTAATCCCCAACCATTTCCTAAACCATCAGAGAACCCACCTGCCTACAAACTGAACCTCTCATCACCGAGCCATTCCTCGGAATCCCGTGATAACCCGAAGTCAGACAAACCTAAGAAAGTTTGTCACAAGTATTGTGACAACCGGTAACTTCTAGTCAAAGTCAAAATCAATTCAAGGTCAACGGACCATCTGGTCAACTCAACTAGTGCTTATATGTTAGTATATTCTTTATGTTTCCAAATGTTCAACTATAATTCCTAATGAAAAGTAACACTTGAAAGTTTCAAAAGTTCAAAATTTAAAACCCTAATTTGATTTAAGGAAGTAACAGCTCTTTAAAGCACTATTGAGTGCCCTTCGGGGGTGTATAACACTCAAAATAGAATGTATCTAAGTCAAGGACCTTGCACTACGAAGAAAAACACTAATAAAGGCTCCCGACCAAGTCTCTCCTAATCTCTCCTGCTGTATCTCTATCTCTCCTAAATCTCTCCAAGAAAATGAAGTCTTTTCTCAAATCTCTCCAAGAATATCAAATCTCTCCTAAATCTCTCCAAGAATATCAAATCTCTCCCAAATCTCTCCAAGTATGTGAAATCTCTCCCAAATCTCCCTACGTACCTTCCTCAGTCAAAAACAACCCAAAATTGGAGGAGAGAACCCAAAAGGACCCTCTTGGTCCTGAGTCCTCTTGGACCGAAACCCTCTTGGTCCGGACTCCTCTTAGTCCAGAACCCTCTTGGTCCTGAACCTCTCGTCCGGAACCCTCTTGGTCCGGACTCCTCTTAGTCCGGAACCCTATTGGTCCAGAACCTCTCATCCGGAACCCTTTTGGTCCGGAATTCTCTTAGACCGGAACCCCTCCTTACTTCGCAAGCTTCTGATGAAATCCGGAATGCTTCTGTTTGCTTCGGAACCACTGAACTAACTTCGGAAGAGAGAAGCTCCGAAAGCTTGGAGTTCCGAGCCCTCTCGTAATCCAGGAAGCCTCCTACCCGAACAATCTCGCACCTCCGGAATCATTGGCTCCGGAAGATCTCGCCCGACCCCGCCTTGTTTTGGAAACCCTGGGCCGGACCAGACTCCACCTTCTGACTTCGGAACTCCGCCTGATGACTCCGGAAGTACTGTTCACTTTGGAACTTGAGCAAGCGACTCCGCAACCTCTCTCAAGCCTTTCGGACCCTAGCAGGAGCATCATCCTACTTCGGATTTTCATCATTTTCGGGCTTTTTCACTATTTTAAGGCATTTTGACGTCGAAAATCACACCAAACTCGTAATTTTCATGTCCTAAACCCCTGAAAATCCTATTTTATGCCAAAATTAAATATTTTAAATATATTTATATAGAATAAAAACCCAAGATTTTAAGAGGATCCTAAGAAGATAGAGGGGTTTGACCTTGTGATGTGATGCTCAATCCTCCATTTTCCTATGCAAATCCCAGTTAAACACACATTACCCTTAGGAAATAAGCCCTACCCACCATATTTCCATGCAAATGTCAAGTCATTCCTGATCCTTGCCCTTTAGATATGTGAATTTCTTTTCCTTCCCCATCCCACTTCCCACTTTCTCATCAGTAAACTCCAGGAATTCTCTCAAACTCCTTCAAGACTCAAGCTTCATTCCTTCAAGGAAAATTTCTAGAATTGTAACACTCAAAAATTTAAGACAAATTTAAACTTTCAAAACACGTCGAATTCATCAAAACATTACAACTTCGTTTTCAAAATACATTTATATTCAAGTTTTCCCAGAAACATAACACAATAGGAGGAGCTGTACGATCATGCCTTCGTCTTGCCGCGATCCCCTGAGGTACCTGAAACAATAAACTGAAACTGTAAGCCCAAGAGCTTAGTGAGTTACCATGAAAATACCGATACACATACAGTCCACATATCACTGTCACACCTTAACATATCATAACAAACTGAGCAGAACAACACATAACGAGTCCACAACTTTAAAGACTGGAAAACCCCTGGGCCCACAGTGTGAGTCTGGAATGCCCACCGGGACCTCGTTTCACATTTGGATTGCCACCGAGTCCTCAGTACGAGTCTGGAATGCCTACTGGGCCCTCAGCTCGTATCTGGAATGCCCCCAAGTCCTCAGTATGATTCTGGAATGCCTACCGGGCCCTCAGATCATATCTGGAATACTCTAGGGTTTGTTTGCTACCGCATGGAGTAGTACAACCTCAACCCATCCCACATAACATATCACATGTAACAGATAATGCACATACATGAAATCAATCAGTATCACAGGTAGTCCTACAGTCCTACCCTCAAGCATATCAAACTAGCATGCATAACTAACTCCGAATCAACATAATACAACTACTAGGATATCATATCCAATGGGCTGGCCTTGGTGTCTTAGACCCCTTAGTATAGTGAGGATAACTCACCTCGCAACTGTCGTCGGAAATAAGAAAGCTCAACTCCCGGGTCCAACACGAACTCCACCACCTAAAAGTACCACACAACCTTTTTCATAAATCTCCCAATCCCAAAAACCCACAGAATTTAATTGGTCAGCCATTGGCCCAAGTCAAAGTCCACAGTTAGAGTCAACAGTCTATGTTAACTCGACTCGCCGAGTGCAGGTCACCGACTCGCCGAGTTCTTCCTGAATTCGAAAAGTCGTGAAATCCTTGATTTGCTCGTCGAGGTCCCCTTTTAAGTCGTCGAGTTCATATGCGGCCAAGATTTGGAAGAAGCCCTAGCCAACTCGCCGAGTTTTCTAACAACTTGCCGAGTTCAAGGCAATCTTCAACGAACTTGCCGAGTTGTTCATCCAACTCGCCGAGTTCATGGCCATCTTCAACGGACTCGCCGAGTCCCTCATTCAACTCGTCGAGTCCATGCAGTTCTTAATCCATGCAGATGCTTTTTAAGCCATGGCAAGGCCCCAGATTACAGATCCAAGCTCCTAAGGCATGTTTATCATGTAAAGTTGGAATCTTTACGTACATGCAAAGCTCTAAAGGCCCGAAATGATCAATCAAAGCTCTTTAATGGAGTTTTACACCTTGGTAGAGTTTCATCCTTGCACAATCTGGGAACTTTATGGATCTAGAGGTCAAGGGAAGTCCAGATCTGAAGTTACAACTTCAGATCTTAGCTTAAACATGGAGAACCCTTCATAACACCCATCTAAGGGAGGTTCAAAGTGCAAAGAGCTTAAGGAACAGCCTAATACCTTCCAGAGAGTGATGTCTGATGCAATCCCTTAGCTTCCCACAAGTTCCTGGGCTTGCTTTTCCTTGCTGCTTCAAGTGCTTCCTTCCAAGGTTACTCCTTCAAGCTTGGACACACCAAAGAACACACACACACACACATTTTAGGGTTTGAGAGGGACAAGAAGCAGTAAGGGGAGTCTGGTGGAGGCCAATGATCCTTTAAATAGGGTGTAAAACCCCCAGAATTTAGGGTTTCATTTGCCAGCTCCTACTCGCCGAGTCCGTTGGTGGACTCGCCGAGTAGGTCACTAAACACGCGTTCCATTCCCACTGCTACTCGGCAAGTAGGGCAACCAACTCGCCGAGTAGGACATAAGACCAATTATTCTTTAATTAAATTCATACCTGGAATCGGGACGTTACAATTCTCCCCCACTTGAACTAGAATTCGTCCTCGAAGTCTGCTGCGGTGAACAGTCCCGGATAATGTTCCTGCATTTCTGCCTCTGCCTCCCACGTCCATTCGGATCCCTTCCGATGCTCCCATTGTACCTTCACCAAAGGTATTTCCTTGTTCCTTAGTATCTTCACCTTTTTCTCCAGTACGACCACGGGCCTCTCCACATAGTTCAGGCGCTCATCGACCTGAATATCATCCAACAACACCGCCGCCTCCTGATCCATGACGCACTTTCGCAGCTGTGAAACGTGGAAAGTGTTGTGTATCCGACTAAGCTCCTCTGGCAGCTTTAGCTTGTAAGCTACCTTGCCAACCCTGGAAATGATCCTGAATGGCCCGATATATCGGGGACCCAATTTTCCCCTCTTCCTGAAGCGGATCACGCCCTTCCAGGGCAAGACCTTCAGGAGTACCATGTCCCCCACCTGAAATTCCAACTCGAATCGACGTTTGTCGGCATAACTCTTCTGTCGACTCTGAGCGGTCTGCAAGCGCTGTCTAACTTGCTGGATCTTTTCGGTAGTCTGCAAAACCACCTCCGTACTACCCATCATCCCGTGTCCAACTTGTCCCCAAAAGACCGGGGTGCGACATCTCCGCCCGTACAACAGCTCGAATGGCGGGGCGCCCAGACTAGAGTGATGGTTGTTGTTGTAGGCGAACTCTGCAAGCGGTAGGTGGGAGTCCCAACTCCGACCGAAATCAATGGTGCATGCTCTCAACATGTCCTCGAGGGTCTGAATAGTCCGCTCGCTCTGGCCGTCGTTCTGTGGGTGGAATGTTGTGTTGAAGTGCAACCGCGCGCCCAGCTCCTCGTGAAACTTTTGCCAGAAGCGAGAGGTAAACCTGATACCCGATCAGAGAAAATGGAGATAGGAACCCCATGGCAAGACACGATCTCCCGAACGTACAATCCGGCTAATTTCTCGGCCGATAATCCCTCTCGTATAGCCAAGAAATGGGTGCTCTTGGTTAATCGATCCATGATGACCCATATAGCATCAAACCCCCTTGCCGTCTTCGGTAGTTTGGTAATAAAATCCATCGTGATCTGTTCCCATTTCCACATGGGAATCTCTAGGGGTTGCAGCTTCCCATGCGGCCTCTGATGCTCGGCCTTGACCATCCCCCAGGTCAAGCACCTCTCAACGTACCAACTATTTCCCGCTTCATGCACGACCACCAATAACTCAACCTCAAATCTCGATACATCTTGGTGGCCCCCGAGTGAATAGAGAAATGAGACTTATGAGCCTCCTCCATAACCGTCTGCCTAACCTCACCCGTCATCGGGACCCAAACCCGACCGCATCGGGTTAATAGTCCCCGACTATCCTTCACAAACTGGGTGTCCTCGCCTTTGATCCTTTCCAGCTTCCAATTTTCCAGGCGGATGCCCTCAACTTGGGCATCTTTGATCAAACCCACCAGCGGAGAATCCACGGTTATCCTCATACATACCACTGGGGTGGAAGACCCTGCTTACTTGCGGCTCAAAGCGTCCGCCACTACATTCGCTTTATCAGGATGGTAAAGGATCGCACAATCGTAGTCCTTGACTACGTCCAGCCACCTGTGCTGCCTCATGTTCAGGTTTGGCTGATCCATGATATGTCTCAAGCTCTTGTGATCCGTGTAAATGGTACAATGGACCCCGTATAGATAGTGTCTCCATATCTTGAGGGCAAACACCACTGCCCCCAATTCCAAGTCATGCGTAGGGTATCTCGTCTCATGCGGCTTCAGCTACCGCGATGCGTAGGCTATCACTCGTCCTCTTTGCATGAGGACCGCCCCTAAACCTGTGATGGATGCATCACAGAACACCACAAAATCCTCGACTCCCTTCGGGAGTGTCAATACTAGAGCCTTGCACAATTTCTGACGGAGGGTCTCAAACGCCCTCTGATGCTCGGGATCCCATCGGAAATCCACTCCCTTCCTAGTTAGACGAGTGTGTGGCACTGAGATCTTGGAGAAGTCCCGTATAAACCTCCGGTAGTACCCTGCCAATCCCAGAAAGCTCCTAATATCCGAGGGAGATTTCGGAACCTCCCACTGCATAACCGCCTCTATTTTGGCCGGATTGACCAAAATCCCCTCCTGGTTAACGAGATGTCCGAGGAACTGGACCTCCCGTAACCAAAACTCACACTTCGAGAACTTGGCATACAGCCGTTCCCGTCTCAGAACTCCCAACAGCTCCCGCAGATGCTCCTCATGCTGCTCTCGGGTCTTGGAATATACCAATAAATCATCTATAAATACTATGACCAAGCGATCAAGCATCGGTCTACAGACCCGATTCATTAGGTTCATGAACACCGCTGGTGCGTTGGTGAGCCCGAACGGGATCACCACGAATTCGTAATGTCCATAACAAGTTCGGAACGCGGTATTTGATATGTGCATATTTAGTGTGTATTAAGTATAGTTTTTTATTCATATATTAGCTAAATTATCGCATATTATGGACAAAAGGTACTTAAAAGTGTTAAATTATGTTTTTCAGTCCAAAGATGAAGCTCGGAAGCAAAAGGAAGCAGGAGAAGCGGTTAGGAGCTCGAGAA
This sequence comes from Lactuca saligna, assembly GCF_052625555.1. Taxonomy (NCBI): domain Eukaryota; kingdom Viridiplantae; phylum Streptophyta; class Magnoliopsida; order Asterales; family Asteraceae; genus Lactuca; species Lactuca saligna. Next base: position 69,316,193 of record NC_136417.1, on the reverse strand, counting down.
TGTAATGAAGAAGAAAAACACTAAAAAAGGCATCCACTCGTCGTGTCAGATAGCCTACTCGACGAGTCCAGTTGAGGAATCAGAAGGATAATGACTTGGAATTCCAGATAGTTATCGCAATACAGGGAATGTGAGAGGGACTCGACGAGTCACCACTTGACTCGACGAGTCGGATCGCTTATTTAAAGATAACTCCTCAGATCGATTAGAGGGAGTTCTTGGATGATTCAGAAGTGTTTTGCTGCGATTAAGAAGCCAGAAGAACCCTAGAAGTCGACAAAGAAAGCTAGAATTCAATTCCGGGAGTAATTAAGGCACAATTTCATCATTCTACTTATTCTTTTGTTTTGTCAATATGATTTAGCAACTTGACTTTGTTTGTTTGCTGTTATTTACTTTAATTATGAACTAAAATCTTTAGACTTCTGTTTGGGGATACAAAGTTGACAATATGGTTTGATTGATTGGTAGGATTAATTCCAAGTTGGTGAATTTTTTTTATTTTAGCTTGCTAAAGAACCTTGTGTGTGAACAATAATTAATTTTCTGTTAATAGGAAGATAGTTGATTAGCATGAACATCTATTGATTATCAACCTCATATGATATGTGACCACTATACTATATGTCGAGGATTAATGAATATGAAAATAGAATTAATAAGGAAATTGAGTAAATTCATGTGCAAGCTTGTAAGATGACCATCAAACAAGAGGTTAATTAAGAATAATAAATTAATTAGCTATTGCAAGTCTAACTTAACCCGAATAATTTCTCTAGTAAATATAATTAAATTAAGCAATTGGCCACTGTTTGAGTTAGTTTATTTGCTAAGGATTAGGGTAGTGAACATGAACCTAATTACTTGAATCGGTAACCAACGAAAGAATTAATCCATTGCACTATTACCTTGAAATCAACCATAGAGTTAACCGAGTTGAACTAAACAGAAGTTCCTTTCCAATTATTGAATCTAGTTAAGTTGTTATTTTCTAGTCTTAAATTAGTTATAGTTAGTAAGTTTCTAGTCTTGCAAAACTAGAGAAAAACCCCTATTTCTTAATCAACTTAGATAGAATTAGTTTTTAATTTAATTTGCCGTTCCCTGTGTTCGATACCCTGCTTATTTAGCTATACCACAATTGATAGGTTCACTGCCTTTTGTGTGTTATTTGATAATTAAAGTAGGTTTAAAACTAAGTGAGTTTTACACACATCAGTCTTCTCCACGTCCTCCTCTCTGAGACTGACCTGATGATACCCAAACCTCAAGTCTATCTTGGAAAACCAAGATGCACCGTGTAACTGGTCGAAGAGATCATCTATCCTCGGGAGTGGGTAACGGTTCTTCACCGTCAACTTATTCAATTCCCGGTAGTCGATACACATCCGGTGCGAACCATCCTTTTTCCGTACGAAAAGTATCGGTGCTCCCCATGGAGAACTGCTAGGTCGAATGAACTGCTTTCCCAGTAGTTCCTGCAGCTGCGATGACAGCTCCTGTATCTCTGGCGGTGCCAATCGGTACGGCGCCTTAGCAATAGGGGCTGCACCTGGCACCAGGTCGATCCTGAACTCGACCTGTCTTTCCGGAGGTATCCCTGGTAATTCCTTCGTGAATACATCTGCGAATTCCCTGACCACCGGTAAGTCGAAAACCGAAATCTGATCCCTAGATTGCGTATCTATGAAATACGCTAGATAACCTGTACACCCATGTTGAAGGTACTACCGTGCCCTGGCAGCTGAAAAAAACCTTGATCCCACTCTGGTGCCCTCGCCATAAACAATCAGTTCTCCCCGACTTGGGGTTCAAACTACTACACGCTGCCCCTCACAGTCGATCATGGCACCGAATCGACTGCGCCAATCCATGCCTACAATCACGCATACCTCCCCCATGGGAATCGGAATCAAATCTATTGGAAATGACACCCCAAAAATCTCCAATTCACACCCTCGATAAACTGAAGAAGCAGAAACCCCGTGTCCATTGGTGATAGACACTCGCAACGGACACTCTAACTCGCCTACTGGTGCACCGAACCCCCTACTAAGTGTCTGAGATACGAAGGACCGACTCGCCCCCGAGTCAAATAAGACCAAAGCAGGTAAGGAGTTCACAAAAAACTTACCTAACCATAGGTGCAACAGATATAGAAAAAACGAGATAAGGATAGAAACATACCAGCAACCACATCTGGTGCTGCTCTAGCCTCCTCCGCTGTAAGCTGGAAGGCACGAACCTAAGCCTTTGGAGGCTATGTCCTGACTGGTCTCCCATCCGTGATCCTTAAAGTAGTCGGTGCTGGAGCCTGCACCGACTTGGCGGTGAGTAACGGGCAGTTGGCCTTCAAATGGCCAACCTGATCACAATGGTAACATAACCTCAAACTCTGAACTGGAGCGGCCTGGCGACAGTCCCTCGCGTAATGCCCCCCCTTGCCACACTTGTGGCATCCACTACCAGCTCGACACGCACCAAAATGACCCTTGCCACACTTCCCACATGTGCGGCTCTGCTGACCCCCAGTCCTAGTATCAGTGGTCTTAGACCGCTTCGGCGCCGGCTGAGAATGTGCTGGGGCCTACCGCTGTTCTCTCAACTGTTGCTCAATCTCCAACTCACGCCGTCTGGCGGCCTCCTGCAACTCTAGAAGAGTATCACATCGCTGGGTAGACAAAAACTAATGGATATCCGTCTTGAGCATGCTCAGATAACGGGTCATCTGAGCCTGCTCTGAAGCAAACTCCAGGAAAAACATCGCCCTCTCAGTGAACATCCGGGTGATCTCTGTCACCGACTCCCCATCCTGTCTCAAACTCAAAAACTCCTGTGACAATCTCTCCCGTTCAACTCGTGGAATGTAACGGGCACGGAACATATCCCTGAACTGCTCCCAAGTAACAACTCTCTGATCATCAGAGTATGACCTAGTCGCAAGTCTCCACCAGTCCTTAGCCCCCGACCTAAGCAGGTTCAGAGCACACCTGACCTTCTGGTCAGCAGGACACGAGCAGGTGAAGAAACACCCCTCCACATCTGAAATCCACCTCATAGCCTTGATGTGATCCTGCGTCCCATCAAAAGTAGGGGGCTTCGTGTTATCGAAGTCCCTATATTGAAAACCTCTACCAACTCCTCCCCCCACCGCTGATACAACTGATGCAGCCACTGCGGCGGCTGTCTCTGCAAGGGCTGCATAACGCTCATCAAAATACTCCACCATGGCAGTCTTGATCAATCTGAACATCTCCGGTAACTAAGCCCAGAATGCAGTAGCGACCTCATCATGTAGGATTTCCCGAATCCTGGCATCCAACTCCTCTATACCAATCTGCACCATTGGCTCAGGTGCTGTCGGCCCCTCCTGACCTCCATCCCCTGATCCTGATTCGGAACCGGATCTAGCCTCGAAGCGTCTCGTCTTCACCATTTTGAAACATATCACAAGATATTAGATAAATCATATAAATCTTTGGGAGCCAACTCCCTACTAACCCTAGGGATTGCGACTTACTTGGCACACGTATAGGTTCTGTGCGTTCAATAGCATGGGCCCCTACTACCTTCCATACTTACCCATATTCGTCCCAAGTATCCCCAAAACACCCTAACAATATGCACAACATGGCGGGCGCTCAACCCTCACTCCTAGAGGAATGCTAAATATCTCATAACTGACCTCCCCGTCTCACTCAATCCCTCCTATCCATGAAACTTCCACCAACCCTGCAACACTAATGTATGCTAGCCATACATAATGTTGGACCTTATAGACTTTCGAATATCCAATCCTACCCCAAGCTCTCAATCAAACAAGAACAGAACATAAGGCCAAATCAAACATTCTCAGGCTATAAGATCTTAATTAGGTACAACTGTGATGCATACATTAGACAACTACAATAATGATGTCAATCTCACATAAGGAATCCTTAGGCTATCATGCATCATATAATCAGACAATTCTATCATGCAATTCCTGAATATCCCTAGCCTAGTACTAGCATGCTGTTCTAACATATCACGATATCAAATAACTCTATGGTATTTTGGGGTCTACTTACTGGCTCCGGCTGATCGTACACCCTGCATCCTCCTTTACTTATTTTGAAAACCATTTAAAACCATTTTGAAAATCTTTCCTCGATTTGAGACTGGATTCACACGAATGTTCCTCCAATTCACTTAAACCAAGGCTCTGATACAAACTTGTGATACAAACTTGAAACACTCAAAAATTTAAGCCAAATTTAAACTTTCAAAACACGTCGAATTCATCAAAACATTACAATTTTGTTTTCAAAATACATTTATATTAAAGTTTTCCCAGAAATATAACACAATAGGAGGAGTTGTACGATCATGACTTCGCCTTGCCGCGATCCCCTGAGGTACCTGAAACAATAAACTGAAACTGTAAGCCCGAGAGCTTAGTGAGTTACCCCCAAAATAACGATACACATATAGTCCACATAACCCTGTCACATCATATCATATCATAACAAACTGAGCAAAACAACACATAACGGGTCCACAAATTTACAAAGTGGAATACCCCTGGGCCCACAGTGTGAGTCTGGAATGCCTACCGGGCCCTCAGATCATATCTGGATTGCCACCGAGCCCCCAGTACGAGTCTGGAATGCCTACCGGGCCCTCAGCTCGTATCTGGAATGCCCCCAAGACCTCAGTATGAGTCTGGAATGCCTACCGGGCCCTCAGCTCATATCTGGAATACTCTAGGGTTTGTTGGCTACCACACAGAGCAGTACAACCTCAACCCATCCCACATAACATATCACATGTAACAGATAATGCACATACAGGAAATCAATTAGTAACACAGGTAGTCCTACAGTCCTACCCTCAAGCATATCAAACTAGCATGCATAACTAACTCCGACTCAACGTAATACAACTACTAGGATATCATATCCAATGGGCCGGACTTGGTGTCTTAGACCCCTTAGTATAGTGAGGATAAATCACCTCGCAACTATCGTCGGAAATAAGAAAGCTCAACTCCCGGGTCCAACATGAACTCCACCACCTAAAAGTACCACACAACCTTTTTCATAAATGTCCCAATCCTAGAAACCCACAGAATTCAATTGGTCAACCCTTGGTCCAAGTCAAAGTCCACAGTCAGAGTCAACAGTTTATGTTGTCTCGACTCACCGAGTGCAGGTCACCGACTCGCCAAGTTCTTCCTGAATTTGAGAAGTCGTGAAATCCTTGATTTTCTTGTCGAGGTCCCCTTTTAACTTGTCGAGTTCATATGCGGCCAAGATTTGGAAGAAGCCCTAGCCAACTCGCCGAGTTTTCTAACAACTCGCCAAGTTCAAGGCAATCTTCAACGAACTCGCCGAGTTGTTCATCCAACTCACCGAGTTCATGGCCATCTTCAACGGACTCGCTGAGTCCCTCATTCAACTCGCCGAGTCCATGCAGTTCTTAATCAATGCAGATGCTTTGAAGCCATGGCAAGGCCCCAGATTACAGATCCAAGCTCCTAAGGCATGTTTATCACGTAAAGTTGCAATCTTTACGTACATGCAAAGCTCTAAAGGCCCGAAATGATCAATCTAAGCTCTTTAATGGAGTTTTACACCTTGGGAGAGTTTCATCCTTGTACAATCTGGGAACTTTATGGATCTAGAGGTCAAGGGAAGTCCAGATCTGAAGTTACAACTTCAGATCTTAGCTTAAACATGGAGATCCCTTCATAACACCCATCCAAGGGAGGTTTAAAGTGAAAAGAGCTTAAGGAACAGCCTAATACCTTCCAGAGAGTGATGTCTGATGCAATCCCTTAGCTTCCCACGAGTTCCTGGCCTTGCTTTTCCTTGCTTCTTCAAGTGCTTCCTTCCAAGGTTACTCCTTCAAGCTTGGACACACCAAAGAACACACACACACGTTTTAGGGTTTGAGAGGGACAAGAAGCAGTAAGGGGTGGATGGTGGAGGCCAATGATCCTTTAAATAGGGTGTAAAACCCCCAGAATTTAGGGTTTCATCTGCTAGCTCGTACTCGCCGAGTCCGTTGGTGAACTCGCCGAGTAGGTCACTAAACACGCGTTCCATTCCCACTGCTACTCGGCGAGTAGGGCAACCAACTCGCCGAGTAGGACATAAGACCAATTATTCTTTAATTAAATTCATACCTGGAATCGGGACGTTACAACAATCTTTGGTAAGTGTTTATCCTCCTTGAATAGTGATTTTTCCTCACCATTCGTAAGACTTAAATATACTTACACCTAAATTTATTCTTAGAATTTTTCTGAAGTTCAAAGAACACTTCCAAGTGTTGGAACTTGGAAACTCCTTACACTTCTTCAAATCACCCAACGAGCTAGACCAAGGTGAGCTTCGGACCCCACCTTTTCCTTAGTTTTGTTTTTTTGTTTTTGGGGGAGAGTACAAGTCAGCTCTTGTTCTAAATTCTTGAATGATTGCATGTGTACGTATGTTTAATATGTGTGATGAAATATTATCATTTTTTGTGTATAACTCTCTCTGAATGTGAAGTCTAGTAGAACCCATGAAAATAAATAATATTTTAATCATTATATGAGAATTACAATTTACAAAAGGAGCCTCCCATGTTTTTGGTGGGTGTTTAACATGCATCCTTGTATCCATGGTCTTTATATTTAGAAATAAAAGTTGTTGACATAGACCTTGAAAGGTTGATACTAAGTCTAGAACTTCAAAATTTGAACTTGGTGCTGCATAAATGAATTTTTTCAAACTGTTAAAGGGTTATTTATAAAAATTGGATAAAAGTGATCTCACCTAGAATATATGCAGATAGAGCCTTTATGACATGAAATTTTGTATGTCATAAAGCTACTGTCATAATTACACAGAAGTCATAAGTTTTACACAAATCATAACTTAACATTTTCCCGGTAAATGGGGTCTCACTCAGTAATATAGAGAGGAGAGCCATTTTAGCCGACATCGCTAGTATTGAATTGATTTGATAAATACTTAGTGCAGATCATTTTCAATAAACGAAATGAAACAGAACATCTAGTCAACAAGTACAACTAGTAATAATTATTTGTTAAAAAATGAATTTCAACGCTTTGCGTGAAACTACTAGTATTCTAGTCAGAAGAAATCTTCACAGTACATATATTATATACAATTTTGTACACCTTAAGTCCTGTAGGAGTTATAACTAGAGTCTCTTGGAGGGAGAGCGGGAATTTGTGTATAGATCTATACGGGGTTGACACCTCGCACCTTCGTTGTTCGCTGCTGCTAGACCGTCCAATCTAGGGTGACAAATGTCTGTAACAAAACCGACAGCTGAAGAATGTCATAACATGCACTCCGTCATATTAGTATGGTTATAACGACTCACTAGAATAAATAAAAAATGTAATTATACAGATTTCATCTTCGGTTAAAAATCAACTATTCTGGCTACCTCAATGAGACTTTTTTGCACCCGTGTTATGTTATTACCAAAATTACTATTTCATACATCAGAAAATGTAGGATTTTCTGGAGAAAACGATTCGTACGATTTTTGGAAAACAATGAATTAATACACACATGCAACTATGCACGATTTGAAACAAGAATTACAACCATTTGAGAAGAAAATATCGAATTTTCTAGATTTTTAAACTATCATCAAGGTTTTATACTCAAAGGCTTATGAACTCACCGACATATTTTCTGTTGACGCTTTTAAAACGACTTGTATTCTCAGGAAACTCATAAGTAGGTCGTTGGATCGCGGACTCAAGATTATTTTGCTATCTTTTGGAATTTTCTTATTATTGTCTCTTTTGTGTAATATTTTGAGAACATAAACACGATGTAAAACAAATGCAAGCTTGTTATAATGTATGACGTTTGGATTTGCTATGTTTCATTTATATGCAATTGTTATGATACTACACAATGAAGTCAACCGCCTCCGGACGTTTCCACCGTTCTGGTTCGGGGGTGTGACAACTATGATCATGGAAATAATTTTTCCAATGATTGTATGACTGAAGCAACACAAAAACCAAAGATCAAGGATTCTGCATACTATGCTTGCAAAGCTAAGAGTTGGTTGCAAGTGAAAAAGCATTTGTCACTACTGTGTCAAGAAATGTTGAAAGGAATTGGTCATCTTGAGATGAAGACGATGTGAGCATTGGAAGAAAATTTTGTCTTATGTTTAGACAAACGATCGAATGTTATGAAGGCTACACGTAGGTTCATAATGAGATGAGAAAGATGTTGAGCCACACTTTTGCTACATTGCAACCAACGATCCACCTGGCAAAACCCTCATTCAACATGTAAAATCTATGATTAATGATAATAATCTTGATTTATTTTTTTGTGAACCATATCTAATCCAGACCTAATCAGATATGAACATCATCTATAAATCCTATGAGTTTGCCATAGAAGCGAGTGAGAAGAAGAAAAGTAAATTAACTCGTCTTAAATTACGTTATAGGAAGCTTAAGATATAATCGTTAGAACGAGAACTTGTAATGTCTCAAGATGAATGTATCATTCTAAAATACAAATGTGAAATCGCTTATTCTGAAAGGAATGTTTTAATTTCTGTTAACAAACAACTAAATGGAAAAATTGATGCTTTACATCATGCCATATATATTCTTGAGTCAACTCAACAGATGAATCATAATTTTATCATCCTTAGTCCAAAGCACATGGTCTCAGAAGCAAGTTTCTGACACCTATTGCTCATCCCTTGAAAGATTTACAAAATCTAACTTTTAAGTGAGACATTTTGACTAAAAACATTCAGATACCCCTGTCTCACCATTTTCATCCCTTCGTGAGACCTCGGACCACTTCAAATCTCTGATTCCTGAGTTTCAACCCATAGCTTTCAAATGTCCTGATTCCATGCCTTTTTTTTCCGATACAACTGGACGTGAATCAGACCTCGTAATCATTCCCTAGAATCACCCATACTGAAGTTCAGATTCCAAACTTCGGTCTTCCTAACAATTGTGTTGTTGAGGAATGAATTCCAGAGACAAAATGGACCTGACTTTGAAAAATCAGATTTCACTTTGGCATCTTTCGATAGTGACATTGAAGAAGAAATCTTAAGTGATAATTATTCTAGCTCATGTATTTCTAACTCTCAAGTGATTAAAAAAATGACCATAGTGGCAATCTAACCTACGTTTGAGAATCTATCAGCTGGCCAAACTTCTAAGTCATCATTTGAATCTCGGAAGAAACCTTTGTTAAATAGGAAAGATGTTGTCAACCGTAAGATTGAAGCCATAAATTCCCTAAAAAAGGAAACGATTACAAGACAGGATTCTAAATTCATTGAGAATAACAAGAAGAAAGTATCTCAGACCGTTAACTAATCCACTAGGTATGACAAGACATTTTCGCCTGTTAAGATTCTTAAAAGGCCATCCAGTCCTCCTAGTTTATTATCTCAAAAGAAGGTTGTCAGTCCTGTTCTGAGAAAGACCACCGTTGAAACTCATCTCACCAAAACCAACTCTCCTCGGACTGTTTCCTCTATATTCATTGTTAAATCTAATAGTACGATTTTCAAATCACAACAAATTTCAAAACCAAATGTACCATCAACAGTAGAAAACAAAGAACGAGTTGCTAAGAACACTGTTACTCAAAGATTTTCAAATGATTCAAAGAAAAAGTTTAAGTGGAAAATAAAAATTATTGAAAAAGAAACTGTAACTTCAAGTGACACTATGATTCCTACAACTCTAAAAATTATTGGTCCGAGAAAATTGTTCCTAAACAACCTATTATTAAATATGACTTCTGGATCAATAAAAAAGACAATGTCTTTCTACTTCTTTCCAAAAGTATCTTAGAATAAACCCTACGAGAAATTTGTTGCTCAAAAGTTACAACATGATTCTAAAACCTTTGCCCAAGTCCCAAAACCTAACTCGGAGCCTAAAAACTCCAAAATTCACTAATTTTACATGTAGTTTTTGCTTTGGAACAAGATACAATATGGTATATTGATAGTGTTTGTTCCATGCACATGATGGGGCATAAAGATTTTATGTGTGATCTCAAACTCTCTCTAAATGCTGGTTATGTGACATATAGCAACAACTCTAATTCTCAGATCCAAGGTATGGACTCCTCGGCAATGCCAAATTCTCTGTCTCAAATGTGGCATATGTAGTTGACCTGAAGCACAATTTGACTAGTGTGGCCCAACTCAGTGATTCTAACCAAAGAGTTGATTTCTGCAAAAATCATAGCTACGTCATAACAAAAGATTAGAAAGAATGTCTAATCAAATCGAATCGCAACATGAACATGTATCCTCTAGACATCAACATAATCACTGGCAAGCCTCAACTTTGTCTGCTCTCAAAGCCATTCCTGAAGTCAATTGGTTATGGCATTAAAGGCTTGCTCATTTAAACTTCCAAACAAAAATGAAGGTGATGCCAACTTCTCTGACTTTCCGAACGAAGACGTAGATATCTCCGGTTCAGAAGTTCAGGGGGAGCATCATCCTCAAATTCAAACTGCTCACGGGGAGCAACATAGCCCCATTGTTGATGTCAGATCATGCGTTGCACAAGAGCTTCTGAGACTACATATCTGGACAAAGGATCATCCTCCACACGAAGTTATATGAAATCTCAACACCGGTGTTCAAACTCACTTTACTACTAACACCCAAAATGAATGTCATTTCTCGGCATTTATCTCAATGGTTGAACCAAAATCCATCAAGGAGACATTAGAACATGCTGACTGGGTAACATCCATGCAAGAAGAGCTAGTAGAATTTGACAGAAATGAAATGTGGACTCTCGTCTCTCCTCCTCAAGATCACCCTATTGTTGGTACGAGATATGTTTTCGGAAACAAGTTAGACGACGCTGGAGTTATCATCCGAAACAAAGCAAGATTGGTGGCCAAAGGATTCACTCAGATTGAAGGACGTGATTATGATGAGACCATTATTCTTGTTGCTTGTCTTGAAGCTATCAAAATCTTTCTTTCTTATGCAGCTCAAAGGGGCTCCAAAGTTTACCAAATGGATGCTATAAGTTTTTTTCTTAATGGTGAACTAGATACCGAAATGTATCTCCAACAACCCCCCTGGTTTTGTCAATCTTTCTTATCCGAACTACTAATACAAACTCAGAAAAGTTTTTTATGGCGTCAAGCAAGATCCTCGCGCCTGGTACAAGACTCTCACCGACACTCTTAAGCGTTCCGATTTTTAAAGCGGAATTGTCGATACTACCCTATTCCAAATATCAAATGGAAAACGTCTCTTCTTGTCCAAATCTACGTTGACGATGTCATTTTTGGATCCATAGATTCATCAATAGTTGCTGATTTTTCCAAGTTAATGGTTAGTAGATTCCAAATGAGTATGAATCGTGAATTAAGTTTCTTCCTTAGATTCCAAGTAAAGAAAACCAATAGATGAATCTTTATTCAACAAGAAAAATATATTTCTGAGCTTCTCAAGAAATATTCAACAGATAGATATGCCTCTGAAAAGCTTCATATGGGTTTCTGACACAAGATCTTCTCATACTTATTAGGTGTTGTTGTTTATGAAAAGAAGTATATGAGAATGATTTGATCGCTACTCTACCTTACATCAAGTCTTCCGAATATCATGTTCTCTACAAGCATGTGTACTAGATTTTAGTTCAATCCAAAGATGTCTCATATTTTGGCGGTTAAGCAAATATTTCAATACCTCATAGGTACAAAGAGTCTAAGAATCTGGTATCTCGCAAATGAGAGTTTTCTCCTTCAAGCTTACCTTGATTCAAACTATGTTGGTCTTCAATTGGACCAAAAACGCACCTCCAGAGGATGTCAATTTTTAGGTGGAAGATTGGTTAGTTGTATCTAAGAAACATAATTGCATTGCTATTTCAACAGTCGAAGCGGATTACATTGTTGCTACTAGTTGCACTTCTCAAGTTATTTGGATGAAATCTCAGCTTTTGGACTATCGTTATTGATTTCAACAGATTCCAATCTACTGTGATTCACAAAGTGCCATTGCGACTTCTCACAATCCAATTCAGCACTCCATGACAAAGCATATTGATATTCGGTACCATTTTATTAAAGATCATGTCTTAAAAGGAAACATTGAACTTACTTTTGTTCCATTTGATGATGAAATTGATGACGTCTTTACTAAGGCATTAGATGAACACAAATTCAATGGGTTTCTGAACAAAATAGGTATGATGTTCCATGATCCTCAATTCTTCTAAGAGGCTTGTACTCTTTGATGGAAACATCAGAAAGTGAAATAATTCCAAAGTCAAATCTTTTTCATCTCGGAATCATTTCCTCTTGGAATAAATAGGATCATTTTAGGTATCTTTTTATCAAAACCTTTTCTTGTAGTTTTTAAATTGTACAACTCACCTCATCCTTTGAAGTTCATATGACCAATATAGTTACATGCATGTTTTGATTTGATCTTGTCTCAGAATCTATCTCAAAAGTGTGTTATGAAGTTCACCTCAGAATTGAAGTCCAAAATTGGTAATGTGCATCCACCTCTTACCTCAATCCGAGCTCTGACTCTTCATGTCTCAGAATCTCAAATATGTTTAAAATAAATTGTCCTCTAAGATCTTCATACATTTACCTCTGATATTCAGTTTGAGACCGTGCCATCTCGAACTCTATATCACGTACAAGTGTGGTGTTCTTTTTCTCCTCGAAGCATCTTATGATTCTCAATCTCAGAACTTCTTTGTTCCGATATCATTCGTTTCAAGAGAAGTTAAAAGTTTTTTTCATTAGATTTTTTTTTCAGAAACTTTTTTCTTAAATGACTTAATAGTTATTTTTTTTTAATTATTATCCTTAATTCCTAAATAATCATGATTTTTGCACACGTCTCGATAAAGTGCACATCATCTCAAACTGAAATGATGGTTTTCATTTTCGCATGTATTGCTATACCATCTTTCGTCCTTGCATGTCAAAATCATGCCAATTTTGGCAACACATTTAATGAGATCCGTTTACCAATAGAGTATAATCATTAGACTTTTTCATAACCTGTAACACTGTAATTTTCAAACCAATTTTTCCATTTTTAATTTCATAAAACACATGTCATTTTAAATAAGCACCATTTAATAGTCAACAAAGTTTTCAAAATATTATCAAAATCCAGGATTCTCATTCATGAATCTTTTCTCTTGCGCGTACAATTGATCCGCAGCCTTCCCACGATCCTGATATGAACCTGAAACACATAACACATAACACGGTAAGCACGAAACTTAGTGATTTTCCCCAAAATAACACATACACATATTAGCCACTCGAGGCTATAACTTCGTAGGACCCTCCGGTCCGATGTGTCTCAGCGGGACCCTCAAGTCCCATAGCTCGTTGGACCCTCCGGTCTGGTCTGGTCGTGGACCCTTTGGCCTCATAAATCGTTGAACCCTCTGGTCCGGTCTGTAAAACTTCACATGGCATAAATCACAAAGAAATAATACACATTATAACACATAAAGCAGGATAACATAATACTCAATGTAAACACATAAGACCTTCAGGTCGCACATAACTACCGCTCAAGGTAAAGTATAGTGAGAATACTCAACTCGGTTGATGAAAAACCCCTATAATGCTGCTGCTACACACCGGCCACTAACTCGGTGCCAAACCCAAAATTATCTCAATTATAACTAAGTCCAAACTCTCACTCATTGGGTCTAGAGGTTGATCAATAACCAACTTATCAATGCCCTAAACCGATTGGGCCAACCAAGGCCCAATAACAAATGGGCCCTCTCAAGGCCCAATTCGCAAACTAAATGGCAGGCCCAACATTAAATAAACTCCCCAAGCCCACTAAAGGCCCATTTTGCTAAACTGGCCCACTTCCCCCAATGGGCCTCACCCCAAGCCCAAATATATACTTGACCCATAACTTCAGACTATTGATAGCTCAGTAGCCCAAGGCATGGCCCAAAATACAAAGTCCAACACAAACAAGTTACGCGGGGCATACACCTGTGAACGCCAAGCATACCGACTTGCTGGGAAGTACGTTGGGCGTACCTACACGTACGCTCAACGTATCCTTCCTGATAAGCCCTTCTTCTATTAAGTGCTTATTACTTCATTCCAGAGGCTACAAACTCAGATCCAGGTCCTGATCATCCTCTTAATCCTTAAAGTCAAAATCTTGGTGACTTGCAATCCACCAAATAAGCTCAAACTAAAAAGGCAGCAACATACTTCCATAACAAGAGCTAGATATCATGCATGAACTCATTAGGACCATCAAGATTGAAACTTTACTGCTTAAGGGAGCCTTTTAGCTCTAAGGGTGGCAGCCCTGAGCTCAAAAACAAGAGTCCAACATAAAGGTCCAAACTTGGGACCAAAACAACTCTAAAAGTTCACTACACAAGATCTATGCATTCTTAAATAAAGTTATGAACTTTATACCTCAAAAGAGCTCCAAATAATGATGTTATTCCAGATCCATGAGAGTCAAACTCCCAAGTTCTTCCTGGCCAACTTCCTATTTTCCAAATTCAAAGCTTACACCACCAAATCAACATGTTGAAGACTAAATGTCCCAAAGGAATAAGATATGAGGCGCTCAAGGGATTCTCTAAGGTTGGGGAACAAACATAGAGGGTAGGGTTCGAACCATAATGTTCTATATATAGTGGCACACCCTACATGTAGGGTTTCTAGAATCTCGGCGTACATTGGGCGTACCTCATGTACGTTGGGTGTACGCCAAGGAGCACCCGCGACCCTTTCTCTTATACGCTGGGCGAAACCCAACCTTACATTGGGCGCACCCACGCGCTTCCATTTCACATGCACGACCTTTCATGCCAACCTTTTCTCTTTAAGGTACCATTTATCTAAAAAACCTCCAAGTGTCATATCTTCCTCTCCTAATGTACATTTTTGGCGAACTTTATATCCACGAAAATGTAACAAGAATATCTACACTTCTATCAAATTTATGTATCCTAGACCCACTCGAGCTCAGATCCAAAGTTTATGAAAAGCCCAAACCTAGACCTGCTGATACCCTTGGGACCTAAAGCACAACTCGACTCCTTTTCTCACACAATACACCCTATCCATATCCAAGATGGCCTAAACATTTCTCCTTCAAAATCTCGAAACCTCCTCATATTAAGGTCACGAGCCTTAAATCACAAAACAATCTGGAATAAGATGTTACAATCCCCCCCCCCCCCCACTTAATTTAGATTTTTTCCTCGAAATTGCTCCTTTTCTTTGCATATATCAAAGCAAATAACCCGAGAAGTACAACTGAAAAATCTCTTAACATTCATCAATCCTTCTCCAAAGACATCCGAAACCACATAAAAATTTCCCAAGCCAAAGAAGGACGGACCCCTTTTTCCATGAAGATACCTGCTTTGACTCTCCAGAACTGGAAACTATCGTGTTCTATCTCCCCGACAGACCGCCCATGCCGAATATCACCCTGATAAATGCTCATCGAACAACAAACTCAGATAAAACACTCCCAACTCAGAGTACCAGGTCAGCTCCTGACCCAACGGTTGAACATCCAAGGGCTACCCCTTGCACACCCAATAAAATGACTTTACAACCCTCCTGCTCACAATAACTATCTCAACTCATTGCGACACAGAAGTCACAAAGTTTGTTTTACCCCAAGTAGGAGACTACAACCCATCCAAAATCGATCCACTCCGGTCTAAGATAACAGATGAAGATCAACACCCTTCTAAATGGATCCCATCTCTGAATCCTGAATCTCATTTTGCCTACCCAACGCACCATTGAAACCAACTCAAACTCGGGAGTCTAGTCGGACACAGAATTGGAACCACTCATGCCGATGAACCACTCAAATCATGACTCATGATCCGTAACTCGTGCGTACACCACTTCTTCAATTCCATTTGATTGCGACAACCGTAACTCACTCAGAATATAAAAATTCCTGAAAAAATGGAGACCCCAGTCTCCCCCTGGTTCGACCACCAGACTCTCAAAAACTCAAATATTAGGGTTACCTAAGCCCAAAACTCTTCCGTGTCATGCTCTGAACAAAGAGTACTCCATCACAACACTCTCCCGTTGACTAGTGAGTACTACGGCTCTCCGCAGCATCATAACAACCTTTCACCAATTAGTGAGTACTACGGCTCCCCGCAACATCACAACAACCTCTCACTGACTAGTGAGTACTACGACTCCCCGCAGCATCACAACAACTTCTCACTAACTAGTGAGTACTACGACACCTCGCATCATCACAACAACCTTTCACCGACTAGTGAGTACTATGGCTCCCCGCAGCTTCACAACAACCTCTCACTGACTAGTGAGTACTACGGCTCCCCGCAACATCATAACAACCTTACAATAACTCACTGAAACTATTGCTCTCCGCAGTCTTACTGCACTTGCTCTTATCAAATCGCGATTTCATCCTCAGGTTAGTGCCATACTGCAATCACTAACTCATACCCTGCGCATCAATCAAAGATAGGCGTACACACTTACCCAATTTATGCATCACTATTTCAGACGACATCTATCTTAAAAAAACACCTTTCCTGTTGTAGTCCACATTCTAGAATAATCTCGTTTGATGCCAATTGGCCGAAGGGCTCCCACCGGAACCATAAATACTTGATACCCCACTTGCCATTTCAAACTCAAAACTCAAATTAATTCGAGGTTTAGGACATTATACTCGGATATCCTGGTGCACTATCACCGCACCTCGCAATGTCTTGACTCTACCACTGATCTCATACTCATGGCATCATACTCAGACACAGTATTGCTTCCTCAGACTCTCGCAGCCGACCCTCCTTTCTTGCTACTTGCAACCCGAAATACTCCATTTCCAATTTGAAACACGGAGAAATTGCTAACGAATCAAAATACGAAGTTGACCCTTTCCAAATAGCATAGAATAATCCATTCATCGAACCAAAAATTCTCAACTGCCGAAGTATTCTCATGAGCCAACCACTCCGAATTCACCATTATAGCCAAAAAATATTCTTACCTACCACAAGGCCTCTAACCAATGGCCACCTGCCGTGAAAACACTTATCTTTTCTTGAACACGTACAACATGCATTAACTCATTCTGTAACTCACCTCGACCACCAATAACCCTGGTCTCATGAATTCATAGTGCATGTCTCTATATCCATCTCCCTAACCGTTCTTGAGCAAGTCTCTGATCCGCTCAAATAAAATATCCGGTTCTCCCCCAATTAGGGTTCGAACCGTCACCAGTTGGCGATCAATAATCTATTCCACAGACTGTTTCCACCAGGAACATCAGACATACTCTTGGAAGGTACTACTCAATGCTCGATGGTCTCCCCGACAGAGACCCGGCCTACAACTCCATGCATCCCGAATTTCAGATGACATCCTCAGAAACTCCTCATTATGATTGCCTCTAATCATACAGAATCTCACTCCATCCCATTACCGGACATCTCAACTATCTAATAGTAACCCTGACTCATAGTCTGACAATGATGAGCTACCATACCTCTCATCCTTGACTCCTCAACCAAATGTCCCATCATGTGACTTATCATAAGAGAGGAGTCCTCATTACCACACTCGATACCCACCATAGACAATAAGAGCCACTACCTCGATATAGTCCTTTTGATCGCCTGATGCTGCAGCTGGCACATGTCGTACTATACTCAAATAGAGTGCATTCTAGTCCTTAACTATGTCAGTCCCCACTGACAACCTGCTCGCGCTATATCATTGCCTTGCGACAGACATACTGCCCAAAAACTATGGGGGAAGATCGGCATCAATGCTAACCCGCAAGGTTTACCCCAAAGTTCAAAACCATAATCTCAACACCTTTTATGTTTCCCACAGGAAAAAGAAATAGCACCACTCATGTCACTGAAAGTGACATCTCCCTTATCGGTTGATTGCCTAACTCAGGTCACAATCCTCTATAAATTCCATCTCTACCCATCCTTGAGTCTTGCAACTCATCTGACATACCTTGGAATTATCTCAACTTCCCTCACAACGGATACTTTGTTGGACTCATTCCACATGACCCCTATAACCTCATACTCTATCGCACCCGATCTCGGTATAACCAAACATAACGGAATAACTGGTAGAACCAGTAACACTAACCACCACGGTCATGGTACTCGAACCACGTGGCCACCTCTTGGTCTGCTATAAACCATGGTGCTCAAACCATGTTATCTCTTTTCAATCCGCTACAAAGAATGATACTTGAACCATGGCTTCACCAATCAAGCTGCTACTTAGCATGCTACTCAAACCATGACACCACCCCTCAACTTGCTACCAATCATGGTACTCGAACCATGACATTCCTCTCAAATGCTACCAATCATGGTACTCGAACCATGACTTCACCTCTCAACCTGCTACTTAGAATCTATAGAATATTCCCTGCATCAAGTATGGGTCCTCTTCTTTCAGTAGTATGGGCCCATACTACCTGCCACATCAACCCATACTTTCCACACAAACCAGCCCAAATTTCCTAAGTAGCTACTCAAACTTCTCGTTCGTCCATCCCGTTACATGTGTTCGCTCCCCAGCGAAATGCTCTACCCTGTCAGCGCACTCATCTGGCCACGGTCACCCCCTAGGCTCTTCCTAGGTGCTCACACTTCTCCGCCATCAGATGCTGAAGAACTCCTAATGATGCCAGCTGTCTACCTCCTAAATATTGTCCTATTCACTTAGTAGCTAACTCCCTTCACCGAGAGTTTCACAAAGCACGAAGCAAGAAGCTTTTGGGCATCAAATAATCTCTATCAACACGTATAACCACTCTAGGTTACAACTCCGCCTGCTATACTCGTACTAAAAAAATATCACCGAGCTCAAGCAACTCTACCCCTCACGGGTATCTGACTACTTTCTTAGTAGGCCCCTCAAATGCTCATCTAGGTATCTCTCCTAGACTACTCCTCTACTCAAATCCCTCTCTAAAAAGGATTCCTACCGGATACTTATACTTTACATATACTCAAAAGAAAATCACAGATAACAGTAACTCCTAGGCTAAGGCATCACAAATCAGGCCACTCTAGTCCAAAAATATGAAGTACCTAGCCTACTCTCTTGCATGCATAACATATCACACAACATTCATAACACACAACGTAAGGGTATTTTGGGAAATCACCGTTTGAGCGCTAGAGGATTGTACACACTCCAATTTTCTGCTTTCTCTTGAAGTATTTTACTCGTTTCCAAAAAAATCGTTTCTTTTGAAAACTTTACTCCAATCCTCAGTTTGAGTGTAGACATACCCGAAGGTGTATCTGAATCCCTCAAACCAAGGCTCTGATACCAACTTGTAACACTGTAATTTTCAAACTAATTTTTTTCATTTTTAATTTCATAAAACACATGTCATTTTAAATAACCACCATTCAATAGTCAACAAAGTTTTCAAAATATTATCAAAATCCAGGATCCTCATTCATTAACCTTTTCTCTTGCGTGTACAATCGATCCGCAGCCTTCCCGCGATCCTGATATGAACCTGAAACACATAACAGATAACACGACAAGCACGAAACTTAGCGAGTTTCCCCAAAATAACACATACACATATTAGCCATCTCGAGGCTATAACTCTGTAGGACCCTCCGGTCCGATGTGTCTCAACGGGACCCTCCAGTCCCATAGCTAGTTGGACCCTCTGGTTTGGTCTAGCTCGTTGGACTCTCCGGTCTGGTCTGGTCGTGGACCCTATGGCCTCATAAATCGTTGGACCCTCTGGTCCGGTCTGTAAAACTCCGCATGGCATAAATCACAAAGAAATAATGCACATCATAACACATAAAGCAAGATAACATAATACTCAATGTAAACACATAAGACCTTCCGGTTGCACATAACTACCACTCAAGGTAAAGTATAGTGAGAAGACTCAACTCGGTTGATGCACAACCCCTATAACGCTGCTGCTACGCACCGACCACTAACTCGGTGCCAAACCCACAATTATCTCAATTACAACTAAGTCCAAACTCTCACTCATTGGGTCTAGAGGTTGATCAATAACCAACTTATCAATGCCTTAAACCCATTGGGCCGACCAAGGCCCAATAATAAATGGGCCCTCTCAAGGCCCAATTCGCAAACTAAATGGCAGGCTCAACATTAAATAAACTCCCCAAGCCCACTAAAGGCCCACTTTGCTAAACTGGCCCACTCCCCCCAATGGGCCTCACCCTAAGCCCAAATATATACTTGACCCATAACTTCAGACTATTGATAGCTCATTAGCCCAAGGCATGGCCCAAAATACAAAGTCCAACACAGACAAGTTACGCGGGGCATACACCTGTGAACGCCAAGCGTACTGACTTGCTGGGAAGTACGTTGGGCGTACCTACACGTACGCTCAACGTATCCTTCCTGATAAGCCCTTCTTCTATTAAGTGCTTATTAATTCATTTCAGAGGCTACAAACTCAGATCCAGGTCCTGATCATCCTCTTAATCCTTAAAGTCAAAATCTTGGTGACTTGGAATCCACCAAATAAGCTCAAACTAAAAAGGCAGCAACATACTTCCATAACAAGAGCTAGATATCATGCATGAACTCATTAGGACCATCAAGATTGAAACTTTACTGCTTAAGGGAGCCTTTTAGCTCTGAGGGTGACAGCCCTAAGCTCAAAAACAAGAGTCCAACATAAAGGTCCAAACTTGGGACCAAAACAACTCCAAAACTTCACTACACAAGATCTATGCATTCTTAAATAAAGTTATGAACTTTATACCTCAAAAGAGCTCCAAATAATGATGTTGTTCCATATCCATGAGCTTCAAACTCCCAAGTTCTTCCTGGCCAACTTCCTCTTTTCCAAATTCAAAGCTTACACCACCAAATCAACATGTTGAAGACTAAATGTCCCAAAGGAAGAAGATATGAGGCCCTCAAGGGATTCTCGAAGGTTGGGGAACAAACATGGAGGGTAGGGTTCGAACCATAATGTTCTATAGTGGCACACCCTACATTTAGGGTTTCTGGATCTCTGGACATACGCTGGGTGTACCTCCTGTACGTTGGGCGTACGCCAAGGAGCACCCACGACTCTTTCTCTTATACGTTGGGCGTAACCCAGCCTTACGTTGGGCGTACCTATGTGCTTCCATTTCACATGCATGGCCTTTCATGCCAACTTGTTCTCCTTAAGGGACCATTTATGTCAAATACCTCCAAGTGTCATATCTTCCTCTCCTGATATCCGTTTTCGGAGAACTTTGTATCCTCGAAAAGGTAATAGAAGCTCCACACTTCTAACAACTTTATATATCCTAGAGCCCACTTGAGCTCAGATCCAAAATTTATGAAAAGCCCAAACGAACACTTATCGATACCCTTGGGACCTAAAGCACTACCAGAATCCTTTTCTCACACAATACACCCTATCCCTATCCAAGAAGGCCTAAACATTTCTCCTTCAAAATCTCAAAACCTCCTCATATTCAGGTTACGGCCCGCGAGCCTTAAATCACGAAACAATTTGGAACAGGATGTTACACAACCCAGACCCGAATGTCCAAACTATATAAGGATTTCAAATCCCAATTGTTCCTTTTATACATTCTTATCAACTTCTTCTACAATATTCTCTTTGTGATATGTTCTTCGAGATCTCAACCTGCAACAATTGCCTCTTCACAAAATGCCCCAAAAATCCCAAAAACTCTCCCAAAGAAGAAATTATCCAAAGGTTCTGCTTCATCTTCTTCATGTGAAGCGATTATTCGTGAAACCACACAACTTTTCTCACTTGATCCTATGTATTATGAAGAATCTATAAGATTGGTGATTGAGTTCATATCTCGCTGCCCCATCGCCATTCCACTCTCTAAAACCCTAAATCCCCATATACATCTTCGAATCCTTCATACTGCTTTTGAAAGGATTATGATTTAAGATGGAGTTTTGAAAACAAAAATCACAGGCGTTCACATTGTTCCTGTGTCAAAAGAAACCTTCCTCAAGGTGATTGGAATACCAGAAAACCCCAAGGGTCTTACAATGCAAGAACCAACACCTGAATATTCCCAAATGTTTCTTAACGAAATCGGGTATACAGAAGAGATCAAAGCCAAGAAATTCAACAAATTAGTCGGCCCTGGCCTTTGGACTGTACTCAGTCAAATCATTCTTCGAGGTCTTTCAGGAAAATGTGGCGGCATTGATACAATGAGAAAAGGTTGGCTCTATGTGGTTTAAAACATTTACTCATGGAGGACCAACGTCGTGGATTTGACTGAGGCCATGTGGCAAGATTTTTGGAAGTTTGCAGTTAAGAGAAAGTCATAAGAAATTACTATTCCGAGGTTTTGGGCTCTTAAACTTCAAAAACTCTACCAAGAGAGACAATATCAAATTTTGATCAACACAAAACCAAAAGAGGTATTTTTCTCCTTTAAAGCTATAAAAACCTATAGACTTCCAAACCAATCATCTTTCGGACCCACATGTATACTGCCTCAACATATTTTGGCCACTCTTCCATCCGAGTCTCCTTTTTTGATATATCACATAGAGACTTCATCTGTGTATGACCCAACACAATTTTCCCCAGTCTCTATTGCATAGGCCTCGGATGTGGTCAAACTAGTCTCGACTGGTGGCAAAAAGAAAAAGGAAGCTAAATGTAAAACCTCTCCTACCAGACCACAAACAAAAAAGATAGCCAAAGACATTGCTTCTTCTTAATATGAATCACTTGATGACATTTCAAATGACTCTAGTCACTCTTCCGAAGTATCCTTTGGAGCTTCAATACCACCTACACAAACACACAGGGAGTGTCAGCATAACCTAAAATCACCTTCCCAAAAAGGTGATGTCGGTGTTGAGAAAAGTTCCTTGCACCCCCTAGAAAACAATCACGAGTCATCTCGTAAATCCCTATTTCTTCGAAATTATCACGATTTGAGACCCTTGTCTTGGATCCTAAGCTTTCTAAAGTTGGGATTATCCCACAAACTTTAACAGCCATAACTGGTCTGATACCTGGTTCGGGAAAAGGACGACCAGGTTCTGACAATGAAGATTGGATTAATTTTTTCAATAGAGCTCACACGATACATCTAATGCTCACTCATTCATAGGTTGAATTAGCTCTTAATTAAATGAGAAATCGAGCCATCCAGAGTAACCGACCATTTGTTGCTCCCACTAACGAGGTCACAGATCAAAGAGTGTTGGAGCAGGAAAATGTTCTACAATGTTGAGTGCTTATTAGGTTAGAATACTCCCTTCTATGAAAAACATATTCCATCCACTAGTATATAAAATGTTCTAAAATGTTCTACAATGTTGGTCATTTTATTATAAGTGTTCACTATGTAGACTTTGTAGTTTAGAGAAAGTGTGGTTAGATCTTTCCCACCAAGGGAAAGTTATCTCTCCCAACCTATGAGTGTTCTTGTAATATATTATATATCTTATTTATCTACCACAGTTTTACTCTCATATCTTGTTCATCATGTTCATATACGATTATCTTCTTAGTAATATCTTCCTCACCGATCCAATTGACAAAATGGGAACCTACAATTGGTATTAGAGCGTAACCTTGAAGATCTCACAATTAGTTCAAGGGAACGATCCTGATTGGTTGATTATCATAAAGATTTTCGTCATATATACTATGAGTTATTTACTGTTTTGTTGGTGATGTTGCAAGAAAAATAAAAATTTTGCTCCTACTGTTCATACACTTTTGCTTCTATTAAATTGAGTTCATGAAGATATTTATATTTTGATGAAGAAGATGAAGTTTCCTTTAAAAAGGTGGTGTTTGATCTTGTTTTCGCATTGAAAAAGATGTTTAGAAGAAGAAAAAATATAGTTATGGGGTAACAGATTGAACAAAAGGTCATAAGTTCGGAGTATATGATATATGAAGGCATTTGGATATTTATTTCAGAATGTACAAGTTATTTTAGCTGTGATATAATGCTTAGATTCATGTATTCTTTGAGATGAAAACGAGTCATGGATGTATTTTTCCGAGATGAAATGGCTTTTAGTGTGTTTTGGTACTAAAACTCCAAGAGTACAAGCTTATTTATTATTGGTACAAGTTTGGATTATGCACGTAATATGTGAGGATAAGAAACAAGCAATTGTTGATTAAACTTGTTAGGTATTAGATGTTGTGTCATTAGGCTTTTTGTTTGGTCTGTTATGTAAACATATCTACCACATATCTTCCTTTCATTTCTGATAGACCCTTCGTTTCATCTGCATTGTCTATTGGAGCTGACAAAATATACTCATCGCAACCATCTTTGTTGTCATTGTTGACGATGGACGTTAATTCAACAGTTTGATTTTTGTCCACTCCGTTAGTTTAAAAGATTTGATTAGGTACAATCTGGACTTCTGGAAAAACAGTTGCTTTTGCTTTTAAAATTTCTGGTTTATTTGAGAAATGTGTGCAAACTCAACTAAATTTTCAGAAATTAAAGCTTTCGCAGGTTCAGTTTCGGTTTCAACAAACTCCGAGCAATCTACCTCATCCTTTACAAAGATTTCACTCATATCACTGTCCTCATTAAATTCAGATGTGCTTTCAACATTTATTTTGTTTTCTGAACTCAATTGGCACTCAATGAATTGAATTTTTGTATAGTATCATATTTGATTTGCTTTTTGTCTTTTTCGTCCAAAATTTTGTTTTAACATATATTTATGGTCTTTGGACTTAATGTATGATTCAATTCTTTGTAGTTCAACTCTGTAAGCATCAGAGGTTTCATCAGACGAGGCGATGGATTTGTATTTATAACAATTGGCATCAATTTTGTCTTCCTTTAATTCAAGAAGTGGTAAAATCATATTGTGAATTTTCTTACCAATATTACAATCAAGGTGCAACTGAGTAATGTTAAAGTAAAGCCTTTTAGCAATTTAAAAAATGTTACGTTGTTTTAAAAGCATCAAATTGTCTCGTTGCAAGTAAATTAATTGATCCCCAGACTTAGACAAATCTGACTCGATCTTCTCTATCCACATTCGACTCTCATCGCTTTTTGACAATACCCTGTTAATTTAACCAGTTAGATCAGAGTTTGTCAAATGATTTCTTTTTAAACTATCACTAATGCTTGAAAAAGTGAATTTTAGGTCATTTAATTAAGTCTCGTATCTAGATACAGGTATATTGAGAGTTTCAAGAATTAGATTTACCTTGTTAATCAACTGTTCATACTCATTAATTTGTTTGGGAACTGGTCTTATTGCAAAACAGCCGTCATCTCCTCTTTCACTCTCAGTGGTACTTCCCTGCATCTGTGACCTTTCATTTATCACCATCAAGCATCTTCCTCCAAACAGTGAACTCTCTTCTTTTGCAACAAACACCCTGCCATGTGTAGGCCTACGAACCTCATCATCTTCAGAGTCAGTTGACCAGATCTCAAATCCTCCAAATTTGTTTTCTGCTACATTTTCCTGCATAATCAAAGCAGGCATAGAGTTATCACTATTCTTATTCTTCTTGATTTTCTCTAACTTTCTCATGTGGTAAGCCTCATCATCTTTTCCTTCCTTCTTCTCGTTTAACCTTCTCAGCATGTAATTCTTGGCCAAATGATTTTTCCCATGACAATAGTTGCAGTCATAGCCAGTGTCCCCCATGAGCTTCTTCTCCTTTTTGTCTTCATCTTTTAAGAAGTGCTTTTATTTTCTTCTTTCACCTTTTCAGAGTTGTAGCTACCCTGCCAGTTTCTGTTTTTGTTTGACGGGAACTTTTTCCTCGCGAACCCCTTGGGGTTTGAAACCATTAAAGAAAACTCCTCATTCGTAAGTTGGCATTCAGATTGATCAGACTCAGATCCATCTTCTGCAAATATCTTTCCTTTTGCAACAAGGTCCAGAGACCCCATTCCAGAAAAAAAAATTCGCTTCTTTAGTCACATCACTCTCGTGTGCCTTCAAGTTCCCAACAAGCTTGGCTAAGAAATAGTTATTAAACTGCTCATGCGCCTTGATAGTAGAAACCACTACCATCTATTTAGATCTAATCCTGTTCATGAATGTAACCTTGCTTATCTTCCAATACCATGTTTCATCATCTTACTCAGAAGATGATTGTAGCAATTAAACATTAGAACCAAACTTTCTTCAGGCTTATTGTGTGAAGCCACCAAATTCTGAAAGCAAGAGCATTTGAGTAGACTGCTCAAGATCTGCATTAGTGGAATAGAGTTCCTTGAGCCTATCCCAGATGGCTTTAGCAGTAGATGAAAAGTATCATCCTACAAAGCAAATCTAATGATCCTCATTATTTTAACGTTGTTGATTAACTTCTCTTTCTTGTCCTGAGGAACATCCTTTACATCAAGGAGCAGTTGGTTGTATTCCCTTTGAGTTTTAATTACCCTTCTTGTTCCAGTATGAAAAAAAGTACCCAGAGTGATAACTACCTAGATAAGATAACCATTATCCTCTAGACCAAGAACATAATCTTCAAAGTGAAGAGCCCAAACTTCATATCCATTGGGAAATAGGATAGGAATCCTTGTGGTTGAACCAATGGCACTAGGCAGATTGATTGAGTTAAAGTTAGAATTGTCTTGCTGCATGATGGTAAGATCTATAAAATTTGTTATGAATCAGATGTGTAAACTAAGACAGATTATAGGTAATATCAAGATCACTAGATAGAACAAAATGAGATGCGTATAAATTACACAGTCTCTTCCTCTGATACCAATTGTTAGGATGAAAATCCTTAATGATTGTTAAGATTCAAAAAAACTAAAAGCAAGAACATAAAGATGATTTGAAGAATACTGAATGATTAAATGTCATGCCTCAGAAGAACTCGACAAAGATTTGCTATTGTAAAGGCGTGATTAGGGTTACAGAACAATATCAGAGTTAACAAAAATAAGATGTATGCATGCACCTTAAATACTCTAACCCTAGAATTAAATACGGGATGTATAGGACCAAATTGTTTCCATAACAGACAATGCAGATGTAACGAATGGAAGATATGTGGCAGAACCACTAAACAATCATTCTAATTTTGAAAAAGGAAGTCTAAGTGGAACTAAGGATGTTCAAAGCGAACCTAAGTCAATGATGAATGAATCTCATGCAAGAAAAGCAAAACCTAAGGCGAACATTCACAAATCCTCAAAGCAACTTACAGATCAAAAAACGGAAAATAAATTTGTGATATCAATTACTTCTCAATGAAATGAAGAAATTTTGGCAATTCCAAAACCCCAACTATGTTCGCAATGAAAATTGCTCCAATCAAAATGCGAAAGCTCATTCTTATGCGAACCCCAGTCAATGTTCGCACTGTCACTCTTGCACTCCGCAAAAATCTTAAAGGAACTTTGTTCAAAAACCTTGGGGAATCCAAAACCTCATCATCCTCTACCCACAAAAGTCTCATCCAAGGATGAAAAAAGAAAAGGAAAGTTAGTTTCGGATTCTAATGTTCCAATCAAGAAAATGACAACTAACTCAAGGAAAGCTGAAAAAGGATTCATAAAGAGTCAAGCCCAAAATAAACAAAAACAATATTTTCCAAAAGAAACAAACGTAAAAGATAAAATAAAAGTTTTCATCATAACAAAGAAAGATGAAACCACCTTAATTAAACGTACTTATATGGTTGATCTTGCAATTACTTTTCCTCTTTCTATAAATGGCTCACAAGGACCCAAGCAACTTTGGGTTCCTAAATCTGATTGATTTTTTGCAGGTAATTTGTGATGAGAATTTTGAATTAGAATTGTACATCGATAGTGGTTTCTCGCATCACATAACTGAAAGGAAGGAGGAATGGCGAGAATTTCGTGCTCTCAAAGATGGTGGAAATGTGAAATATGGAAACAAATCTTTTGGAAGGTTTAAAGGTTATGGGATGATAACGAAAGGAGATTTTTCAAATCGTAAGGTGGCGTATGTAGAAGGCTTGCAACACAACCTCATAAGTGTTTCGCAGATGGTTGTTGGGACGGGCATGAAAGTCTCATTTAACGAAGAAGGATATGGGATTATAGAAAAGAAGACAAAAGCGGTTCTTTTAAAGTCACAGAGAAAAGGAAAAATGTATCCATTGAATCTGAATCCGATATGAGGGAAGCCTGCCATTAGCTTGCTTACGAAAGCTTACTCAGACGAAAGTTGGCTATGGCATAGAAGACCCTCGCACATTAACTTCAAAGACATCAACTGTGACATCCCCAAAATCACGGCCAGAAAAGACCGGTTTTGTTTATACTTTATTTCAAAATCAGAGTTATCTTTTAATAAAAGGGTTGCGGAATTTGTCCCAAAACAATAATATGATAAAGATTTATCAAAAGCATTTCCATAGAAATGTATTTCATTAAAAGACTCGGGATGTCATGTTCATACAGATCAAAAGTATAAACAGTACAATATAAGCCTTACTACATTATTTCATATCTACATGCCTATATCCGTAATCCCTCGTCCAAAACATCACACCTATGCTCATGCGCCACTACCTGTAATGCATAAAACTGAGTGGGTCAGGCTTGGGAGCCTGGTGAGCACATAGGGTTTTCAACCCACAATAAATAAGTTTATTAATTTCATCAATCAACAATAACCCGATTACCCGTTCCCGTTATCCTCACTTTACGTCCCTAAACACCTATCATAAGGGACCTAGCCTAAGGCTCATCATCGGGACGAACACTACTGCTAAGGGGATTCCTCAGCAATAAATGTCCTAATAGGCAACCATGTGGGGGATGGAGTACACCGGTGAACACATCGTTCACAACACCTACAGGTTGCGAGCCTGCCAGTGTTCCACTGGACTGTCTAGAAGAGTCCGTGGTCGTCATCTATACTCCGCTAGATGACTGGATCAACAACAACAACATCGAGGCCTCTCATCATTTTATCACACATCACCTATTACATCTACCCATGTTTTACCTCAACATTTTCGTAGATATAAAATACATATACAGTTTAAATCATTGAAAACATGTATAACAACGTTCATCTAACGTAGATAGCAAGTATTCAGATAATATGCACACATAGCACATAATTTATATAAAATACTTCATATCTATGTGTAAGCTGAAAGTAACTATGCACTCACCGGAAAAGGTGGTGATTCCGAACTCAGACAGCGCTTCGCTTCTTAAAAAGAATTTTTTCTTCGACGAAACAGCGGGTTTTATAGAAAACCGGGCTTTGCTTGGAGCAGCGTTCCCGAGCCGAAAAGCTCTTCTTCTCAGAGCCTTCGAGCACTCCGGGGCTTCCGCCTCGTGCTAGGGAGGTTCCCTAGGCTTTTCGGGGGATTTCGGGGCTAGAGAGAGGTTCTAGAGAGAGGGAGAGTAAAGAGAAGAAAGAATGGGAAAGGTGTGAAGAAAATGAGGGTGGGAGAGGTGGTATTTATAGGGTGAAATGTGGCTGAACTTGGTGCCACATGTCACCATCTGGTGGCAAGCCTTGGGGAGAAAGCAATGGCCAAGATTGTGCCACATCACCCATTTTCGCACAGCACACTTCTGACTTCTAAAATCCGTAACTTTCACATACGACCTCCGTTTTTGACGTTCTTTATATCCACGCGTAGGTAATAAAAAGATCTACAACTTTCATTTTGACACCGTCAGCTAATTCTCGATCGATCTTAAATTTAACAGTACAAGGAGATTATACTGTTAAACGTCTGCGTAAAATTAATAACTTCTACATACGGACTCTGTTTTTGTCTGTCTTTTTACCGTTGATTTCCTTTTAATGAGATCTTCAACTCTCATTTACGTTGCGTAAGCCAAAAACCGCTCGAACTAAAATTCGAGTTTCAAGCCGTGCACTGCTAAGCCGAATCTTAGAAAAATCATAACTTCTTCATACGAAGTCAGATTTGGGCGTTCTTTTTATCGATGTTCTTAGTTTAACATATTCTACGACTTTTTTTTAGATTGCTAAGGCTAAAAAGTCTTCTATCGTAAATTCACTATTTACGTCTCCCGATGTCGTGCCGGTTTTGCCGTAAAACTTCGGCGGGCCATAACTTCTTCGTTATAGCTCGGATTTTGGCATTCTTTATATGTACGGAAACCTTGAGACATATTCTACAACTTTATGTAGAGATATAGGGATTATCTCACACTTTAATTTTGACGCTCATTTTTATTCTTTATTAATTATACATTTATAATTAAATAATAAACACATAAACACACATAATTCACATAATACTCAAATATTTCATATTTATTACTTCAAAAAGAGTTACAATAGTTGACCTAGACTATTACATTGACAAAAATGCTTAGCCCTGAAAGCCCGGGCGTTACATCAACAAACTTGTTCTTGGTGATCACGTGCGAAGGCTTCCTCTCTTAAAATTCGACAAGTATCATTTATGTGCAACTTGTGAAATGCGGAACAACTTTTCTGCTCCCTACACTCCACAAAAAATCGGTGTAGTTGAAAGACAAAACCGCTACTTTTTCAAAGCTACAAGGACCATACTATCATTCGCATGTCTACCTCTCTACTTCTGAGCGGATTCCATCGCAACTGCATGATTTACCCAAAACAGATCCATCCTCAATAAGTTATTTTCAATTACTCCCTATGAAATCATAAATAATCGCAAACCTAATGTTAAGTTTTTCCGTGTATTTGGTTCCAGGTGTTTCATCTTCAATTCTAAGGAACAACGAAACAAATTCGATGAGAAAGTTGACGAGGGTATATTCTTGGGCTATTCACTGACCTCTAAGGCATATAGGGTTCTGAACAAACGATCCAAAAATATGGAAGAAACCTACTAAGACACGTTTAAGGATAATTACTTAAAGAAGATTCAGTCGAATGAGAATCAACCAAAGGAAATCTTTCCTAAGCCAAGTGCAACCACGATTCCTTTAGCCAATTTGTATGAGGATTTCATGTTACTTTTTGATCAACCAGACAAGGCCATTTTAACCGAATCAAAATCAGATGACAACAAAGAGGATGAGTTGAAGAAAATAATAGACAATGTTACGAAGGATTTACAACAGCAACCACCTAGTGCGAACATCCTGCAAACTGCGAATACTTCATTCCAAGGGGAGAATTCTGAATCCAATGCAAGTCCATAAGGGAAGCAATCTACCCCACAAGAAACGAACATTCCATCATAGGGGGAGGATTTTAGTTCATCTTTCTCTTTTGAACCCCTCCCCCCCTCTGATAAAGATAACTCACCTTTCGCAATGACTCACGGGCCTTCATTCATAGGAGATACTCCAATTCTAGAAGAAGAGGACCTCTCTTCATTCGAGGGGGAGAATAAATATGTGAATGATGATTCAGATGTTCAATCAGAATTTGAAGAAGTAAATGCTGAACTGGATCACTCTTATGATCCAAACTATCCTCTACTAACCAAATGGACCAGAGATCACCCAAGAATTCATGTAATTGGTGAATATTCAGAAGGAGTCCTTACGAGATTTAAGCAAAAAGCGAAACATACTGCATTATGTCTAAAGTGGAATTTTGTATGTTAACTCTTTTGTTTCCAAAGTAGAACCTAAAATAGTTAATGTTGCTCTCGATCATTCTGATTGGGTGCAAGTGATGCAAGACGAACTCAATGAGTTTAAACGAAACAAAGTTTGGAGGCTAATTCCATCACCACTAGATCCATCAGTTGTAGATTTTAAATGGGTGTTTTGCAACAAAACGGATAAAGAAGGGAATGTTATAAGAAATAAGGCAAGAATCGTGGTGAAGGGATATTGTCAAGAAGAAGGCATCGACTACGAAGAAACCTTCAGACCTGTTGCACCGTTGGAATCTGTTCGCATCTTCTTGGCATACTCAGCACAGAAGAACTTCAAGGTATTTTAGATGGATGTTAAATGCGCATTCTTGAATAGAGAATTAGAAGAAACTGTATAGATGGAACAACCACCTAGGTTCGTAGCCGTTGAGAACAATACTACTCTAGCAAACGAGTTTTGAACATCTCCTAGGATAAATTCTCCTGCTCATAGCCGTTGAGAACTTTATATGTTGCTTCCCACCAGACTAAGGCTTCTCCGATGAGCATTGCAGAGGCATAATTAGCCTTGTCTTCCTTATCCACATGAGAAATACGACACACTTTCTCTGTGTTCTGGGTCCAAGTAAGAACGATAATGGGATTAAGAACACCTAAAAACTTCGTAGCACCACTACTCTTGAAATCTTTGAACGAGGGATGCTTCTTCTCTCCTTTTGAAGATCCTCTAGTGGCTTTCTCTTTTTTTTATCACCAATCTTTTTGTGTTCTTCAAGTGTCTACCAAATAACACCAGTAAGTTTACCCAAAATCCGCTCCTCACGAGGAGATACTGAAGTATTTACTTCCTCGGGTTGAGGACCTCCACCCACCTCAGGGGTATGGCTACTAACATGTTCAGCCATTGCTCTACAATATGGAGTAACATTGTATTTTAGAATATTAGGGTTTATCATTACCTAATACTCTACTTAATTCTTTCCTAAGGTTTGTATCCATATAATTACAATGAACCAATTCATATATTGAACTTCCAATAGTTTAAGTCTAAATATTAATTCATGGTATTTAGTTCACTTAAACTACTACTCTGATAGCATGATTGAAAGACGCACACTTTCATATTTAACAATTGTTACTCCAAAACATTCTACATGCATATTCACAAATAAAAATTTACATTGATAATTTTGTTTACAAACGACTGGATACAAACCGACTATTACAAAGTGTTATATATTACACAACTACCCAGAATACTATAGTTTTATAGATACGGGAGTACAAAATATAATAGTCTCAAACTATTCAAAATATTCTATCAGTATATAACTATATTGGATGCTTATCTCCTGCAATTGTTAAACATTGAGATGGTGAGCGGTGCCTCTTAGTGAGTTTAATAATAGATACAATATAATGTTATGCCATATATATACTTCAATATGGTAGAAGCAAAGAGGAACAAGGAACAACAAAGGCATATGTGAATCATGTGACAAGCTTTCCATATTAGTCAATGATTTTGATTCAAAGATATACAATCAATGAGACATAACAATTTTCATACTTGATAAACATCAATAAAGCTTCGGCCCAAATGGCGCAGAAGACATACACTTTCTGATTAAACATTTTGGTGAATTTCAGGCTTTCAGCCTTGTCTAACCTTCTGTCAATTCCATATAATATATGTCATTATCTTATGAGACATGTTCTACATGGCTACAGTCTACATAC
Source organism: Lactuca saligna (assembly GCF_052625555.1). NCBI lineage: Eukaryota > Viridiplantae > Streptophyta > Magnoliopsida > Asterales > Asteraceae > Lactuca > Lactuca saligna. The sequence goes on along the minus strand of NC_136417.1, from coordinate 69,282,839 downwards.
CAGTACTACCGTGAATCTAAGTCCTTTCACTGATCATATGGTCAAAGGTATAACTTTGCTATCATAAATAGAAGAAATAATAACAACAGAAAAGCACTTAGCACATATAACACATAACATACAATTGTTCCTATATATTAAATTCACTTTGATATAATTGGGGGTTAAAATAGTTACATGTGCATCACTTCGTTATAATAATAATATTTCTTTTATGAAAACCAGGAGCTTTATTAAAAACCGAGCCCTATGAGGGTTGAGCTTTAAACAGAAAAAATAAATTTCTAGGGGTCTTCGTGCACTTTGGAACGTATTTCAGGTGTTGGAAATGATCTCAGGGATTCGGGGGAAGTTGAAATAGTAAAAATATAACTTTTGGTGTGAAAAAGTGCCAATTGCTAAAAATTAGGCGGGAGGTCTCGCACCCTTTATGTTGGTGCGGGCCTCGGATCCGAAGCAAGGAGAACGAGCACGTCGCTCGCATACGAGGGAGGGAAGACATATGGCTCGGTTTGCAGGACGACAAGAGGAGGGTAGGTGGCGGTCTCGGATTGGCCGAGCCTTCGGTGCGAGAGGGTTGTGATACACATCACATGTGAGGCCGAGACAGGAGGCAGAGCGAGCGAGAGACACGGATGCAACATATGGTGCTTCACGATTGGATCACTTCTTCAGACCAGACATGAGTCGGACACACATCAAGCATACGAGAATCCGGGTGACGTGTCCGAGTACTGTTCATGCGAAATTCCTCGGTTTTGATGATTTTCTCGTTTTTTGTGCCCTGACCTTCAAAAATCCATAATTTTTGTATATGAGCTCTGTTTTTGACGTTATTTATATGCACGCGTACGTGGAATTATGCTCTACAACTTTCGTATAGACTTTGTTGGCTAATCTTGAATTTATTTTTATTATTATTATTTTTAACAGACCAAGACAGGAAAATCTGTTAAAAATTCATAACTTCTTCATCTGACGTCCGTTTTCGTCAGTCTTTTTACCATTGTACTACTATTAATGCGACCTTCGATTCGTGTTTGGGTTACTTCAGCTAAAAAATCACTCGATCTTTATTTTGAGTTTTTAGTTGTCTACTGCTGTTCCGAAACTTAGAATAATCATAACTTTCTCATACGAAGTCAGATTTTGGTGGTCTTTTTATGAAAAAATTTGGTTTAACAAATATTATGAGTTTCATTTAGATCACCAAGGCTAAAACTGTGGGGTCTGTCGTGAAACTTCAAATATTCATAACTTCTTCGTTATAACTCGAATTTTTATGAGGTTTTCGCCTAAATGTTTCTAACGAGATTCTGTATAATTTTCAATAATAAAATTTTAGTTATTTCAAATTTTATATTTTCGTTAAATTTCAATATTTAACTTTTGATTGGAATCTCATAAGACTTCCAATATTTTCCGAGTGATTCTAAACATATTTTTACTTCATTTCTAGTAAAAACTATCTGTTAGAACTCAATACTCAAATTTGATATAGTATTTCAAAATATTATTCATTACAAACCACCAAAGCTAAACGTGTATGTTACAAATACCTCCACCTTTTGAGGATTTCGTCCCCGAAATTACATCGATTAAAAAAAATGGGGATATTTCGCTCTTATCTCATTCTTATTTTCCCAAGTATAATTTGGGCCTCGATGGTGTTTCCAGTTGACAAGCACCAACTCTACTTCTTTATTATGAAGCTTAGTTGTTCTTTCCTGTACGATATCTTCAGGCTCTTCTACATAAGTTAACTTATTATCCATTTTCACATCGGATAACAGAACTGCTTAATCATATATGCTTAAAAATTTACACATATATCTCACTTGAAACAAATCATGAATACCTACGAAATCTTCCGGCAATTCCAAGCGATATGTTTGTTTACAAACTCTCTGGATGATTTTGAAAGGACCAACAAATCTAGGGATTAGTTTTCCTTTCTTCCCAAATCACATAAGGCCTTTCCATGGGGATACCTTCAACATTAAGAAATCAGCCACCTAGAATTATGTGGGTCGTCTCCTCTTTTCTACATAGGACTTCTGTCGATCCTAGGCCGCTTTCATTCTTTCTCATATAATTTGAATCTTGTCGGTGGTGTCTTGAATCATTTCAGGGCCTCCAAGGATCTTCTGTCCTAGATTATGCCAACATAACGGCGTCTGACATTTGCGACCATATAATGCTTCATATGGTGGCATTTTGATTAAAGAGTGGTAACTGTTATTATATGAAAATTCGACAAGAGGTAAGTACTTGTCCTACTTACCACCGAATTCCAAAACATATGCACGAAACATATCTTCTACTGTTGGGATTGTTATCTCCGTCTACCGTCTGTCTGGGGATGATAAGTTGTGCTAAGAGTAACTCGAGATCCTAACTCATGTTGCATACTCGCCCAAAAGTGAGAAGTGAAGCGAGTATCACGATGAGAAGTGATCTTTAGTGGCACACCATGTCTCACAACAATTTTATCCAAGTATACTTGTGTGTATTTCTCCATTGGATCCATTTCACGCATTGCGAGAAAATGTGCACTCTTAGTCAGGCGGTCGACGATTAACCAAATGCTATCATGTTTTCTAACAGTCTTTGGCAATTTGGTAATGAAATCCATGGACAATTCTTCCCATTTCCATACAGGAACACTAAGACTTTCTAGAGTTCCGTAAGGATTTTGGTGCTCTGTTTTGACTTGTAAGAATACTAAGCATTCCTGTACATATCTTCCAATGTCTCTCTTTAATCCAGGCCACCAATAATCAGCTCTAACATCATAGTAAATTTTACTTGTACCAGGATGTATTGACAGCTTAGACTTATGGGCTTGATCTAAAATCTTTTGTCTTAATCCACCAATCTTTGGAATCCATAACCTATCTTTAAATACCTTCAATCCTTGTGGATCAGTAACTAAAACATCAGCATAGTGTACCATCACTTCTTAGTTCACCTTTTCTGGCTTTAAGGCCTCTTCTTGCCATTTCTCTAGTTCATCAAGAATAGTGAACTTTACTGTAGTGTGAGTAATAGTATAACACATACTATTACGATAAAATTTCCTGCTAAGTGCATCGACAACTACATTGGCCTTTCTAGGATGATACAGGATTTCACAGTCATGATCTTTGATCAGCTCCATGGCTCGTTGTTATCTCATATTCAAAGTTTGTTGACTGAATATGTACTTGAGACTTTTGTGGTCGGTAAACAATTGGCATTTTGTACCAAAAAGATAATGTCTCCAAAGTTTTAGGGCAAATACCACTGCAGCGAGTTCGAGATCATGGGTAAGATAATTCTTGTCATACACTTTCAATTGTCTTGAGGCATAGGCTATCACTTTACCACGTTGCATCAACACACAACCGAGTCCCAATCTTGAAGCATTGCTATATACGGAGAAATCATCATCGCCTTCTGGAAGTGATAAGATTGGAGCATGAGTCAAAAGATCTTTTAGAGTTGAGAAAGCTTTTTCTTGGGCTTCACCCCGTTCGAACTTCACTTACTTCCATGCATAACTCGTGAGAGGTACGGCTATACAAGAAAATTCTTTAATAAATCTCCGGTAATATCCCGTGAGACCCAAGAAACTGTGAATTCCAGAAGCATTATGGGGCACTTCCCAATTTTGAATGGCCTCGATTTTAGTAGGATCTACGGATACACCATCACCAGAAATATCATGGTCGAGAAATTGAACTTGGCGAAGCCAAAATTCACATTTTGAGAATTTAGCATATAGTTTCTCCTTTCGAAGAATTCTAATACCGCACGAATATGAATGGCATGATTAGCTTTATACTTGGAATAGATTAGAATATTGTCAATGAATACGATGACATATTTATCGAGCATTAGGCGGCATACCCGATTCATCATATCCATGAATACAGCAGGAGCATTTGTTAGACCGAACGACATGACAAGGAATTGATAATGTCCATATCGAGTACGAAAGCCGTCTTTGGTACATCCTGCTCGTGAACTTTCATCTGATGATAGCCAGATCTCAAATCAAATTGTGAGAAATAGCTAACACCATGAATTTGATCAAATAAATCATCAATGCGAGGTAGTGGGTACTTGTTCTTTATAGTCACCTTATTTAGCTCACGATAATCAATGCACATCCGCATCAATTTGTCCTTTTTCTTGACAAACAATATCGTAGCACCCCAAGGAGAGGTACTCGGTCGAATAAAGCCTTTGTCAAGTAATTCCTGTAGTTGAATCATCATTTCTTTCATCTCAGCTGGCGCAAGATGATAAGGAGTCTTTGCAATCGGAGCACCACCAAGCAGAAGGTCAATTCGCAATTCTATTTGCCTGTCCGGAGCAAGTCCAAGCAATTCTTCAGGAAAAACATTAGGATATTCTTTAATAATGGGAACCCATTTACAACTTTCTTCTCCTCTTTTGAGATATCAACTGTGTAGGCCAGATAGATAGAACATCCCTTAGATATGAATTTACGAGCTTTGAGGAAGGAGATTATTTTTAAGATTCTTTGTTCACCGTAGATATAGATAGGATTCTCCCCTTCAATAGGAATGTGTACTATCTTTTCATAGCACAAGAGTTCTACGTGGTTCTTTGACAACTAATCCATGCTGAGAATAATATCAAAGTTGGGCAAGGAGATAGGGATCAGGTTAGCAAGAAAATTATAGCCTTCAATTTCTATGACACAGTCCCTATAGACTTTATCAACAAGTAATTATACACTTCCCGTAATATCTACGTGAAATGGTTGCTCGAGTGCATAAAAAGCAGTATGAAAAGAATGCGCAAATTCATAAGACACAAACGAATCTGAGGCACCAGAATCAAATAAGATGTGAGCAGGTCTAGAGTTGACAAGCAATGTACCTGTCACAACATTCGGGTCCTCGCGTGCCGCCTCTGTGGTTATCTAGAATGCACGACCCTTAGCTTTTGGAACCTCCTCCTTTTTAGTAGGAGTACACTTTGGTTGTTGAATAGAAACTTGACTTCTCGCTGATTGTTGAATAGAAGCTTGATTTCACATCAACTAATTAGTAAGATTAGGGTAAAAACGCTTCTTGTGGCCAGTAATACCACATGCATAGCAAGTAACATCCTTTCTTGGGCATGCTGGCTTTATGTGACCTTTTTCTACACATCCATAACAGATAATATATTCCTTGTCTATTTTGCATTGGCCCGAATGATTCCTTCCACAAACACGACATGAAGGCGATTGAATAGAAAATGATTGTGATCTACCACGACCACGAAAAACACTCTGAGATTGCACTTGCTTGTTAGGTTCATATTAAACAGATTGAGCTGGTGGAATAGAGGGAACATGAATAGTTATTTCAGTACGTGGATGCTTCGGAAGAATAAAAGCAGCACCATGTATTTCTAAGTCATGCTCGCGTCTTCGAGCATACTCAACGTCTTTATCGAATGACAGAACATCCCGATTGACAACGAAATCGTGGATTTTGTGTCGTAGTCCCTCCATGAATAATTGAATTTTTCATCTTCAGTTGGAGTATACTTTGTAGCAAATCGTGCTCTTTGATTAAACTGAGTTTCATACTCATTCACAGTCATTGCTCCCTGTTTAAGCTTGAGGAATTCCTTCTCCAATCTCCTCCTCATGTCAAGAGGACAATACTTCTCTAGCAAACCAGTTTTGAACATCTCCCAAGATAAATTCTCCTAGTCATACCTGTTGAGAATGTCACACGTCACACCCCCGAACCAAGGATGATGGAAACGTCCGGGGATGGGGGACTTCATGTGTAGTATCATAACAATGAGTATAATAGTGCTCAAAGTAAATACAACCATCATAAACATAATTGAAAAAGTTACACCATAGTATGAGTTTACATATTTCAGAATCACTATGATGACAAAATGAATTGTTTGACGCCTTAGCATCCCATCTTCAAAAGCTGTGGGTTACTTGTTTTAGTGATTTCCTGAGAATACAAGTAGTTTCGAATAAGTGTCAACAATTAAGTTGGTGAGTTCATAAGCTTTTGAATGCAGAGTTTGAAAACCCTAGCTTCTACCAGCATGTATTGTATGTTCTGTTTGAAAACCCTAGTTACCACCAGCATGTATTGTACTTTCTGTTTGAAAACCCGGGTTACCACCAGTATGTATAGTAGCTTTATTATTTGAAATAAACCGAGTATTGTATCCCAAGTTTTAAAACTTTTGTTTGTAAATGTAATGAATACCAAAGAAAAATCCAATATTTTCCTTATAAAATGTTATGTAGTCTTAAATCCCAAGACCGAGTATATGTATGTGTGTTTCATACTTGTGATAATGTAGGATGTTTTAAATATAAAAACCCTTTTTAAAGTAGAAATTCCCGTAAACTATACGTGTCGTTATCTCCCTATGTGAGTCGTTATAACCATACTATAACAGAGATGCCTGTTGCGACGTTCTTCAGGCGTCGGAATTGAAATGACATTTGTTACCCCCGATCGGCCGATCGGGCTGTTGCAAGCAGCAGTGGGTATGGGTTGTCAATCCCAATATATATCTATACACAATTATCACGCTCTCCCTACAAGAGACTCTGGTTAAAACTATTTCAGGAATTTTAACTCGTACTCTAAGAGTATAATGAAGACGTGTCTCACAATTTATGATAACGAGTTTACATGTAGTATGCGTGTAAAACCTTTTATGTGGAGGAATTGAAATCCCCCTTCGTGTATTAAATTTGAAATGTGAAATCCATAAACTATACCATTTTATAATTTATCATGAGCTAAATCAAAATCTATTTATATTGAGAGTAAAACTTTTTATGTGTAAGTAGAATGCATAGCAAAACATAACTATATTTATTATGTTTCATCTTGTATTGTTTGTGATGATAAAGGACTCTTACAATTCAGTAAGTAATTTTTCTGTTATATAAGTGTAATTCAACAGATACACAAGTAAAATATGAAGTCATCAAAGATAAACACCTTGCTCAACATGTTACGAAGTATTATAAAAATTGTAAGTTGTTTAACTAGTTTTTAGCTTTTCTACACTATTTAGAAAAATCACAGAAAAATCATACGAAGTCAAAAACTAAATCTATAAAATCTGAGAATTTTGAAAATGTGTCTAGCTTGTTCATAATTTTTATTATGATTTTTATAAGTCTCTAACTTGTGTGAAAATGTTCATATTCACAGACTGGTCCAAAATCATAGCTACGGTGATAGATAGTTTTGTAAAAATCACAATAAATTGTAGAAAAATCGTATGAATATGTGCAAGTAGTCCTTTTAAAGGTATAAACCAAAAATATTTGAATATTAAACAGTTTAATGTTGTCAAAACAATCCGTGAATGAAACTAAACTTTCCTGTGGAAAGCTAATGTTTGAGTTTAATTAAGTTTTTGGAAATTTAACTTGTATTCTCCCCATAAATCCTGAAGAAAACATGAAAATATGGGGGGGGTATGAACTCACCTTGAGTGATTCCTTGAGATGAATGTGGAAGGAGGTAGGTTTCCAAATCAAGAACACTTTGGAGGTGTTCGAAGATTTGAAGATCCTAGGCACAAATATGATGATGTTGGTGTAAGAGATTCATGATTTGAGTGAGGGAGTATAGAGTATTCATGTGTAGGATGAAGATACTTACCAAAATTGGAGGAGACTTCTCAAGAACAGCCTTGAAATCTCGAGTTTAGAGAGAGAGAGAAATGGGTTTGCTTTTTGGTGAAAGAGTGAGTACGGTGGGAGGAGAGATAAGGACTTCCAGCCTTTGATCAAGATCATTTGTTGGAGAAGAGGGTGCGAGGACAAATCGATGACCAAGTAGGCATGAATAGTGACTGAGGGTGGTCATAGAGTAGGTGTGGAAGATAGCTTGTGTCATTACTTTATGGAAAAGGCAACACTCCACCTCAATATCTTACCCAATAGATATTATTCTTAGACAAAGATTTCCCTCAAAAAGTGATTAAATTATGAATATATAGAGTCTTATATGTCAAAATATGAGTTTGGGTGAAAATCCCACATTAAAATCATGAAAAACGAGCTTAAAACGCGAAACTACTCGAAAACCGGGATCAAGAGGGGAACCTACGAGGTTCGGTCACTAAGAACCGAGAGGGAGGGTTCGGTCCGAGTAGCATCACAGGCAGGAAGGAAGGGAAGTGAATGAGAAGGTTGCAAGCGAACTCATTAGAAGGGGACCGAAAGTAGTTTCGGTCCGAGAAGTCTCGCATGCGAAATTTCTCGAGTGGGAACCGAAGGCGGACCGAATGCGAAATGGACCGAGAGGCTAGAGCCGAACGAAGATGCAGGGAGCAGAAACCAAAGGTGGATTTGGTCTTACGAGTGTGCTCGGTTCTACAGGAGGGGTTTCAGTCCTATGAGAGGCTTCAGTCCTTAAGGGCTATTTTCAAATGAACTTCTCGTTTCGAGTGATTTTTGACGAAGTTAAGGGTCAGCATGCCCCTAGTGAGTATAAAAGTTGAGAGAGGTTATGAAAGAGATTTGGGAGAGATTTTAGAGAGATATGGGAGAGATTTGGAGAGAGAGAGAGAGAGATAGAGCGAGATAGCTTGAGAGAGAGACTTTGTTTGTGACCTTTGCGAGTGTTTAGCTTTGAAATGAAAGGTTTGTAAACTCCATTAAGCCTCGCTATGAGTGTTATACATCCCTAGAGGGTATGTAATAATGTTTTATCAAGTAGTTCCATCACTTACCCTGATTAGGGTTTAGATTTTCTGAACATTTGAAGACTCAAAGTGATTCATTGCATTAAGATAGGGTGTTGTACAATAGTAAACATAATGCAATCCATAATATACAAGGGTTAATTGAGTTGACCGGTTTGACTTGTTGACTTTATTTGAATTTGACTAGACCAGAAATTGATGGTTGTCACAGAGGGCTTCATATCCTGCTTCCCACCAGACTACGGCTTCTCCGATGAGCATTGCAGAGGCATAATTAGCCTTGTCTTTATTATCCACATGAGAAATACGAAACACTTTCTCAATATTCTGGATCCAGGTAGGAACAACAATGGGATTAAGAACACCTGAAAACTCCGTACCACCACTACTCTTGAAAACTTTGAACGAGGGATGCTTCACCTCTCCTTTTGAAGATTCTCCAGTGGCTTTCTCTTTTCCTTTTTCACCACTCTTTTTGTGTTCTTCAAGTGTCTGCCGAATAACACCAGTAAGTTTACCTAAAAGCCGCTCCTCACGAGGAGATACTGAAGTATTTACTTCCTCGGGTTGAGGACCTCCACCCACCTCAGGGGTATGGCTACTAACATGTTCAGCCATTGCTCTACAATATGGAGTAACATTGTATTTTAGAATATTAGGGTTTATCATTACCTAATACTCTACTTAATTCTTTCCTAAGGTTTGTATCCATATAATTACAATGAATCAATTCATATATTGAACTTCCAATAGTTTAAGTCTAAATACCAATCTGTGGTATTTAGTTCACTTAAACCACTACTCTGATACCATGATTGAAAGACCCACACTTTCCTATTTAACAATTGTTACTCCAAAACATGCTACATGCATATTCACAGATAATAATTTACATCGATAATTTTGTTTACAAACGACTGGATACAAACCAACCATTACAAAGTGTTATATATTACACAACTACCCAGGATATTATAGATTTATACATAAGGGAGTACAAAATACAATAGTTTCAAAGTATTCAAAATCTTCTATCAATATATAACTATATTGGATGCTTATCTCCTGCAAGTATTAAACATTGAGATGGTAAGCGGTGACGCTTAGTGAGTTCAATAATAGATACAATATAATGTTATGCCATATATATATATATATATATATATATATATATATATATATATATATATATACACACACACACACTTCAATATGACAGAAGCAAAGAGGAACAAGGAACAAGAAAGACATATGTGAATCATGTCACAAGCTTTCCATATTAATCAATGATTTTGATTCAAAGATACAGAATCAATGAGATATAACAATTTCCATACTTGATATACATTAATAAAGTTTCGGGCCAAATGGCACAGAAGACATACATTTTCTTATTAAACATTTTGGTAGATATCAGGCTTTCAGCCCTATCTAACCTTCTGTCAATGCCACAGAATAGAAGTCATTCTCTTAGAGACCTACTCTACATGGACAGAGGCTACATACCAGTACCACCTTGAATCTAAGTACTTTCACTGATCATATGGTCAAAGTTATAACTTTGCTATCAGTAATAGCAGAAATAATAACAATGGAAAAGCACATAGAACATGTAACACATAACATACAATTGTTCCTATATATTAAACTCACCGTGATATAACCGGGGGTTAAAATAGTAATTTCTTCAGCACTTCGTTATAATAATAATGTTTCTTCTATGAAAACTAGGAGCTTTATTGAAAACTGGCCCTGCGAGGGTTGAGCTTTAAACCGAAAAAATAAATTTATCGGGGTCTTTTGGCACTTTGAAACGTATTTCAGGTGTTGGAAATGATCTCGGGGCTTCGGGGGAATTTGTAATAGTAAAAATATAACTTTAGGGGTGAAAAAGTGCCAATTTCTAAAAATTAGTCGGGAGGTCTCACACCTTTTATATAGGTGCGAGCCTCGAATCCGAAGCAAGGAGAAACGAGCACGGGGTGGGAAGTTGGCGGTCTCGGATTGGGCGAGCCTTCGGTGCGAGAGGGTTGCGACACGGATTGCATGCGAGGTCGAGATAGGTGGCGGGGGCGAAAAACAGATGCAACACGCGGCACTTTGCCATTGGACCACTTCTTTCGACCGAACACGATTCGGACACGCGGCAAGCATGCGAGAATCCGGGTGACGTGTCTGAGTACTGTTCATGCGAAATTTCTCGGTTTTGATGATTTTCTCAGTTTTTGTGCTCCGAACTTCAAAAATCCATAACTTTCGCATAAGAGCTCCATTTTTGACGTTCTTTATATGCATGTGTAGGTGAAATTACGCTCTACAACTTTCGTTGGCTAAGTTTGACTTTATTTTTAATATTATTATTTTTAACAGATCGGGACAGGAAAATCCGTTAAAAATTCATAACTTCTTCATCCGACGTCCGTTTTCGTCAGTCTTTTTACCGTTGTACTACTATTGACGAGACTTTCGATTCTCGTTTGGGTTGCGTTGGCTAAAAAATCACTCAAGGTTAGATTTGGATGTTCTTTTTATGAAAATTCTCGGTTTAACAAATACTACGACTTTCGTTTAGATCACCAAGGCTAAAAAGTAGTTTATCAAAAACTAACTTTTTACGTTATTCGTTATTGTGTCGGTTCTGTCACGAAACTTCAAATAGTCATAACTTCTTCGTTATAACTCAGATTTCCTTGAGGTTTTCGCCTAAATGTTTCTAACGAGATTCTTTATATTTTTCAATAATAAAATTTTACTTATTTCAAATTTTATATTTTCGTTAAATTTCAATATTCAACTTTTGATTGGAATCTCATAAGACTTTCAATATTTTCCAAGTGATTCTAAATATAGTTCTACTTCATTTCTAGTAAAAATTATCCGGTAGAACTCAATACATAAATTTCATATAGTATTTCAAACTATTATTCATTACAAAACACGAAATCTAAACTTGTATGTAACAACTACGAATCGGTGCGAACGTTCGTAGTGGTTCGTAGTCCACTGTTAATTCTCAGTCTACGTTAACATTATGAATTGGTGCGAATGCTCGTAGTAATTCGCGGTCGACTGTTCATTCGTGGTTCGGATTTTCCAATATCCTTTTTTACTTTATGTATATTATTTCTTATCTTTATTTCGTTTTTCTATCTTTTCTGTTTTTAAGTCTTTTTTAGAAAATCTAAAAATATATAAATGTTCTATTTGTGTTTATTTTTATTTCTTTTATTTTCACAAATCTCAAAAGCACAAAAAATATCTTAAGAAGATCTTGGAGGCACAGATTCGTATCATATCTCAATTCGTGTGATGGGGCAAGTATAAATCTCTTTATCTATGTATTAGATAAGTGTCTCTACAAGCATGCTGATGCATGTTGTCTGAAGCCTCAATAGACTCCATGTAAAGCCTTAATGAACCGATTCTACTAATCGTTTCTTCCCAATCAGGCTGCTAAATTCACATTAGTCGTGAGCTACCTTACTCTTTTCGCCTTGAGTTAAGAGTTATCTGCTTTGTCACTTTTGCATAGCATAGGTACATTCACTTCTCTAGAACCACCTTCATACTTCTCCACTGCCTTCGCACTCATGAATGTAACCCTTGAGACTCACAAATACCACTGAGGTTTATGGTTACACAACATCTATGTTAATGATCTTAGCTTCATCCACCACAAACTGAGTGAAACCCAAAATCCAAAACACCTAATTGAATTGATGGTGAACAACTAAATGCTCAAGATTCTCACCATGGAATTAACGAAAGCCACCTTCGTGGTTTGTACCAAGAAATCTCTTTTTCTTTTGCGAGATCTCTATGATGTGTTCTTATCCCAAGACACTTCTTCCCACAAGATCTAGTTTTATTTTTTTGAGATTTCAAAATTTAATCTTGTCACCAAAATAATTCCAAACCAACTCGTTAAACTGACTACACTGGTCACACGAGTACTCTGTTCAAATCTCGGACTTATGTCACGTTTCAGAGTTTGGATAAAGATGAAGCCACCTTATAAGCCTACTAAAAGATTCCTTTCAATGTTTCTTATCAAACACTTGATCGTATTTCAACGGGAAATCACATAGACACTTATTATTCTCTCTTAACTTCGAAGGAAGAGATCTATGCCTAGGATCCACAGTTTTATGTCTTTTGTTAGACATCACAAAATCCCACATAAAAGTGTTGTTTTAGCTCTTTATCTTTGACACTCTTGCACGAAAATCCTTGTGGTTTTCAAAAGGTCTAGTTCATGGTACTTACGTTTATTTTCAGGTTCGTAGTTCAACTAATGTTCTCTTGAAACAAAATTCATATTCATAAGAGATTGGCGAATTATAACTGCGAAAGGGGCAATGCTGACACGGAAATTCATATCGACAAGAATTCAAATCGGCGCGTGAAATTTTGAATGGACAACAACTTTAGCGCTATATGAAGCATGGGTGTGACATCTACAGTTGTCAAGTTGCGCTTTTTCAGACAACGTTTCAGTAACCGATGTATTCTCTCTCCTGATTACTCTCACAAATCAAACCGTATATAAGAATTTTAACGACTCTTCATTATTTACCACTCACAAATTCTCTCAAATATTTCCAGCGATCAAAGTGTCTACTGTTCATCTTCTTTCTCAAGCTTTAACAGTGGCGGGTTCCTCTGAAAATGTCTCTATTCAAGATCTAACTGCACACTCCTCCCCACTGGCCATCAAGCAACATCAGAACTTGATAATCGATCTCGAGCCATGCTAGTATGATAGTTTTATGCTTCCAATCGTTGAATGTCACAAGTATTCTCCACTGACTGTTGCACTCACCAAGATGGAGAATTTTACAATGTCGATCTTGTCTAAAGCATATTCCTCTGCTAATTATATCAAGGAAGAACAGAGGATTGCTTTTGAAATTCACAACCACACAACTTCCATCACAAAAACTCGATTCTATTCACTTCTAAGGCTTCCACAAACAGACGACATGATCAACCCTGAAACGGTGTCTAGTGAGGCCCTTCTAGAGATGTTTTACCAAATGGGCTACAAAGAAACCTAAGCACCATCACAAAATTCAGGAATCCAAATATGCTTCCTCAATGGAATGGTCTTTTCACTTTACTATTCAAAGTTTTTTCTGAAAGAGTGACTGGGTCCGACTGTGCCAGTAAGATGTTAATGGCGATTCTCTACGGTCTCTACACATGTTTGAATGTCGATTATGGGTCTGTTCTATGGTATTAAGTTGTTCATAGAACCCTCTCTACTTTACATCATAGTGAAATCACTTGTGCACATTTTTGGACCATCATTGTCCAAAGGTCCATCGAAAAGCTTAAGATCACACCGATGCAAGATGCGGTGATGGCTTCAATCTCTACCTTTCAGACCACCGGTATTATCGTTTCTGATTCTTCAAAATTCTCTCTCGTTAGCTCAATTCCAGAGGCAATGTTTCCTGAAGTGCCTGGGTCTAGTAAAATCTTGGAGGGATACAGGAAACTAACTGCTTCAGGGTTTCGTCCCTTAACTCCTGAAACGTAAGCAATTATAGCGGAGGCGGACAAACCCAAGAAAGGGGGACAAAAGGGTGTGAAGAAGGGAGAAAAGAGAACAACTGATAAAGAAGGACCTTCAGCAGCTGCGAAACCACCTACAAAGAAAAAGGCGAAAGTTGCTCCTTCTACTGCTGCTCCTAAAAGGCGAAAGCAACTTGCTCACAAGCGTAAGTCCCCTACTCCAAGCGAAAATGAAAGTTTGGAGTCTGAATCTCAGTTGGATATTCGCAATGAGGAAGAACCACATGTTCACAATGAGGAGGGAGAGTCTGCTCACAATTATAAGTCTACTTCTGATACTAAGTTAACTCAAACTCACAATGACTTTGTTCCTTCTCCACTACTACACCGATCACCATTGCACCATGCCCTCCACCTGTTTCATCTCGGCCTCAAAGCACCATTCCCTTATGTACACCTTTATACACTGATTTCACTATTCCTCCAACAGCTTCTGGAGAACCTGCTGTTTCAGTCAACGCATCTGATGTGGGGGCTAAAACTTCAGGCTTTCAATTATCCCATGTCTCTCCACCCGTTTCTCCAATACACCAAGATGATCCTAACATGATCTATGGGCATGATGAGGATGAGTTGGCAGGGTTTACTTATACCCCATTCACTGTTCGCAATGAAAGTGATGATGAAGCACCAGTTACAAAGGGGCAATTGAAGGCAATAAACGAAACACTTGACACTCAGCTTCAGGTTTCTAAACCATCTTCTTCTTAGGAGTACTCCCAAGCCTCCATTAAGTCCATTCTTGAAACCCTCACCAAGGATCATTCATCTAATCTTGAAAATATAAACAATGTTTTGAATGCCTCTACCTTTGTTTGCAACGAAACGACCGAAAAAGTCAATAAACTAATTTCTGATGCTACTACGTTTATGAAAAATTTCCAGGGTTCTTTTCAGACCAACACAACGAGAGCTAATGAAGCAATTGAAAATCTTGGCTCGTCTCTTATGGCTGAAAGAACAAAACTACCAGAAGTCCGAAAATCACCACTGATCACAAAGAGTTCAAATCATCCATTTCTTCTCAAGTCTCTAAACTCTAGGATGATCTCACCATGGAAAGAAAGATAATGGACTCCTTTACCATTAAAACTGAAAAAGTTAAAGTTCTCACTGTTAAGCTCAAACATTCTAAGAAACAGATTCAGGATCTGATTATTGAGAAGGGAATAAGTTATATATCTGATGTCAATGGCCTCCTCTCAGAAATTATAGAAACCAAGGATCCAATGATAACAATTACCATTCGGAAACATCTTGTTGAAAAGCTAAGACCTATGTTCGCTATGTTACACCACTTGGAGGGTGTTCTGGAACCTTCTGTTATTCCAAAACAAGGGGGATATCAACCGAAAAAGCCTTTAACAACTTCAGCAAAGCCAACCACTTCAATCAAGCAAGGCATTAAGAGCGAATCTGAGCCAAAAGGCAAAAACAAGCTTTTTTCTGAGGAGTCAATAGTTGATAACAACGATGAAGAAGAGCTTGATGAAGAAGAACTCAAAATGTGAAAGGCTCGTGAGGCTGAACTGGATGAGAATCAAATAATTGTGAGAGAGGTTGAAGCTAAGGAGAAAGCTGACAAAGAAGCAAGGTCCGCTCTTAAAAGCAGGAAACTTGTGTTTCCTATTTGGACTTTAAAAAGGATTGAAAGTCAAGTTTTTGATTCACCTAATCAGTATTGGCTAGAACCAGTTGTGTCGTTCGACCTCTAGAATACTCAGGACTCATAACTGGATCTTCTAGTTACATCTATAGCCTTCAAGTTTCATTCTTTCATCAAGGTTTAGAATGTTCCCGTCTCTGATAATGGTGCTGATCAGCTTCTCTTCCAATTCTATCTTAAGCACATGAGGCCGCAATATGAAACTTGTAGTGCTAGTAAAATCACGACAACGAAGGTAACCGGACCAATCGAGACTA
Organism: Lactuca saligna; assembly: GCF_052625555.1. Taxonomy (NCBI): domain Eukaryota; kingdom Viridiplantae; phylum Streptophyta; class Magnoliopsida; order Asterales; family Asteraceae; genus Lactuca; species Lactuca saligna. The sequence continues at coordinate 69,266,624 of NC_136417.1, read as the reverse complement.
ACAGTTTTCCAAACGCCAAATTTAAAGTTTTCATAGGTCCCGCGAGTCAAGTTCAGGAGTTCATTCTCACATACCTGCCATGTATCAATCATTATGATTGGATAATTATCTACAACTTTTTGTTACTAGACGTGCAGAAGTACGAACCTGTCATCCATCAGCTTAAGCTTATGATAATTTCATATATCCAAGAGGTAGGCATCATCGATGTAGAGATGGATGCAGTGTTATGATAGAAGCCTACTACAGTTCCTAAAGAAGCCCCTAAGGGGTTTGAAAAGTTAAAGCTTGGAAAAATCTACAAGGAAAGTTGGTATGCTGTCTTTCAACCGAGGGGTAAGAATGATGTTGACTATCGCAAAACGTGTTTCTTCCTCCCAGACAAACACTTATACACCACAAGTTCGTCTTGGATCTTGTCAACAAATACAAGGGCAATAGTGAAGGTGATAAGAAGTGCTTCTCATACATGATTCGTTGGTATGTCCAAGTTCGTAAAGCATTGCTGAGCATAATGCCGAAGGTTTTTGAAGTACAAAAGTGAATCCAGAATTGATGTTTGTTTTTCTTAATTGACACAAAGGGGTAGATTGTTGGGTATTAGATGTTTTTTCATTGGCCTTTTTGTATAGTCTGTTATGTAAACGATTTGGGCTTGTACATCTCATATTTAATTCTAGGGTTAGAGTATTTAAGGTACATGCATGCATCTTATGTTTGTTAACTCCGATATTATTCTGTAACCCTAATCACGCCTCTACAGTATAAATTCTTTGTCAAGTTCTTCTGAGGTGTGACACTTAATCATTCAGTATTATTCAAATCATATGTGTGTTCTTGCTTTTGCATGTTTTGAATCTAAATGATCATTAAGGATTTTCATCCTAACAAAACTGAACGCCTGCCAATGGATATCTACATGTACACCTGCACATATACCAAGTTCTACTGAAATTGCCAACCTTTTTCCTTAAATTAAAAGTCAACCTCTAGCTATGTACTATGTCTGAATTTTCTGATATGTCCATTGATGGGAGACAAACTTGAAGGAAATTCTCTCCTGCATCATGTAAATGACTCTCCAATCAATTAACAACACGTCAACACCATTCGGATCCACTTGTGTACGCACGTGCTTGTGTAAGAGACTTTCAATTCATCTGTGACTAATTAACATGCCCAGGTCCAACATGCATTAAAGATGCAGCACTCAAGCCGACTCACACTCCAAGCGACTGCACCTCACACATCCAATATTCTCCTGACAGCACATCCCCGGGCCCCAACTCCATATAAGACTCGTTTCCTTCACTTGTTTCCAGTCGTGAAAGTTCAAAGCAGGTCCACCATCTATTTACTTAATGACCATCACACGTATACTGATGAGTCCAATCACATGTCATTTCTTTTGTCTCATTTATTTGGAAATTCCAAGACCAAGCTGCTTCCACGTTTTTGAACTGGACCCACCCTCTTGTTATTACTTCCGATACCTTCTCCGCCCCCACCATTTCTGACCTAATTTTTTTATTTCGCACCCACTTGTCTCTAACCCATTCCGAACCTTTTTACCCATCTCGAACCTTACCGTTTATTTTTATTTCGGACCCTCCAGCTTCTAACCTATCTTCCACTTCTAACCTTTAAACCCTCCAACAATTTTCAGGAGTGAATCCATTTTCATTATGTATCCACCACCTAACCCATTTCCATTTTTTATATTCCGAAATTCTTTCATTTCATTTTATTTTATTTTATTTAACGCATTTATTTTCAAGTTTTTTTTATTATAACCAATTTATTCCTTTTTTTTAAAACCAATTAATTTTATTTAACACCCATTTTTTAATACCAATTATTTTTATTTTATACCAATTATTTTATTAAAACCAAATTTTTAATTAAAACCATTTATTTTTTTAACACCAATTTTAGCCCCATGGTTCAAGGCTTCATACTTCTTACTGATTATGAGTGATGACATGGTTGGTTCAAAGATTATTATGTGTGCCTCACCTCTACTAAGCAACTCGCATTTGCCTCCTCATATTTATGTGCTTCAGAGATGATCATTTCCGAGGTTCATATTTTTACTCCCTTCGAACTATTTATATATGGTCTCGGTCCATTATTTGGGAGTTTGGGTTTGCATTTTGGTTATCGGCATTACTTTGGCTCAGCATTATGATTATTCAGCAGCGGGTTTTATGATATATATTCTACAGTGTTTGTTCTATTCGGCAATACATCACCATGTCTACCCATGACCGAAAAATAATATCCTCGTTTTACGGGTAGATGCTCACATCAAGGGGGAGCGTGCGATGCTCCATAATATCCGACATATTCTCTTTCCCGGTTTCATGATTATATTTGATCTCTATTACATGGTCAATCAAAAATAAGGGGAGAATCATGAGAATCCATTATGGTTTATTATTGGAGTTTTGATGTTATTGACATTTGAAGACGAATATTCATTTAGTAGTATGATGTGGCAATGATTTTTGGTCTTCACAGATCAAATTTTTGGTACTACTAGACGTTCTTCGGATTATGATTATTTATCTTCAGACTCTACATTTTGGGATGTCTCATTTGTGTTTGCATCCATTTCATATCTTATGATTTCTTGAGTTTGGATTTGTGATATTTTCAAGACGATGATTATTTTAGCGATGCGGCATGTCACTTACTTTTGATCTTCCGATCAAATTTTTGGCATTGCTAGACCATGTCCTCAGATTCATATTATTTATCATTCGGACTTTATTTTTGTGTGCTTCACATTTTCAGTAGGTTAATCTTCAGAGATTATTTGGTGCGTTATCATTCGAGTTTGTAATATTGAAGACATTGTGTGATTTGACATTGTGCTTTCGGTTCAACAGTCGAGGGGGAGACTCTGAACATGATTAGTTGTTGGGGACTAATCACATTCGAAGATTGGGATTTCATACTTTTATTCAGAGATTGGAGTTTCTCTGTATGTTCGTTGATGCTAGACATTCCATTGCCATATTCTGAGATCATGACAGCTTCAACTTTCCCGAGACACTTCAGCACCAGACCTCCCAGACCTTCACGCCGGATGTTCTGCCTTTTATCATTGCTTTACCCTCACCATTTCCAAGCATTTAGGGGGAGATTGTTGGAGCATGAAAATGGTCTACAATGTTGAGTGTTTATTAGGTTAGAATATTCCCTTGTATGAAAAGCATATTCCCTCCACTAGTATATAAAGTGGAGGTGATGGTCATTTTATTGTAAGTGTCCACTATGTAGAGTTTGTAGTCTAGAGAGCGTTTGGTGGGATCTCTCCCACCAAGGGAGGGTTATCTATCCCAACCCAAGAGTGTTCTTGTAATTTTTTATATCGCTCAATTTATCTACCACAGTTTTACTCACATATCTTGTTCATCATGTTCATACACGATTATCTTCTTGGTAATATCTTCCTCACTGATCCAATCAACAAAATGGGAACCTACAAAGAACTTGCATCATGAGAAGCTTATCAAACTACAATCATCTTGGAAGATCCTCCGAAGTCTCCTCAACACGATGCCTTTCAACCTCATTCAAACAAAGAGTTCATGTTTGATGAAGACAGTGCATTCGTTGGCGCTTCTCTAATCTTCTCCTCATTCCATTCACTACAAAATCCATCATCAAGACCTGTCTATGATTTTGGACTGACATCATCTTCATCGGAGCATGTTGATGAAGAAATCCAGATATATGACAAAGTCCAGGAAACACTTGAAGGTGAAACAAAAACAAACCCTCCCAAAGAAAATCAAACAGAGAATAATCCAGCTCCTTCCGAACCTCCAGTCAACAAAGGTGGTGATAAAGACAATTTTGAGAGTTCCACCTCATACATTGGATCATCAGACAAAAACATTGTTGATCCATTTACCTTGTTGGAATGAGACAAAAACTGTCTCCAAGGCCAACTCACTCGATAAAACTGCAACACAATTAGATTCCAAGATTGATGTAAAAGTATCCAATCTCGATTCCAAACTTGACGTCATTCTCAAATCCTTGTCCAGGATGAAGCAAATTGGGCCCTCCAAAGCAGAAAGGGTTGAACAACTCAATTAACTTATCTCCCTACGTTTCAAGCATACTCTAGAAGAAGTTGAGCAAAAATACAACTCCAACCTGGATCACCACATCAACATCAACTATATAATGCTCAAAATACATGAAGACATGATCAGTGCCACCAATGATCTGATAAAGAAAACACATATCTAACATGAGAAGAAAATTCATAGGTTGGAGAAGGAAATCAAAAAAAAGGATGAACCTAATCTCATTATGCAGTAGGTCCTCATTAAATTAATATGAACTTGTTGGAACATAGTGGACTTTCCGAACAACAAGTTCGAAGAGATACACTCTATCCTTGGTTCCTTATTCGGTCACTTGAAAGCCCAAGCTCCCACAGCTAAGGCCTATGATGCCCTTTCGAAGCAAATCAACATGAGCTTCCAAAAGGTATTCGATAGGCTATTCGATGTTCAAGATACAACTCAAGAATGGATAATTCACAATTAATGATGATCCTCAAACAATCATCAGAATTGAATGGGATAGATTGAAGACATTCTACACCGTTAATGTATGACCTCAAAAGGAGTGTTGTCATGGAAGAGAATCACAAAAATTGTTGGATTCAGAAGAAAAGTTCAGAGCAAGTTTGACATGAACTGCATGTTGTATAGATTCTATGTCAATCTGAACAAAACAAACACCATCACCATTACGGATGCAGATTTTCCCTCCATTAATCTAAATGACATTCTCACGACTACCAGTCATTTCCGATGTCACCAAAATGATCAAATGAGCGTCACTGCTTATAGTGCCTCAACGAACTTCCTGAAAGATTATGTAGTTGAGTTCTTCAGATCTGAATCGAGGTTGTGCATTTGTTCGATACTAAGAAGCTTTTTGCTAAGATTGAATACAAATTGCCTAAAGCAGAAATTATGGTAGAGGGACCAATCGAGGAACCAGAGCTCGGATATGTCTACTTGCAAAGGAAGACCAACAAAAAGGATTTCTTTTGAGTTCATGAAAAACACCTCGTTTCCACCAAGATCCTCAAAAAATCCTTGCCAATGTACCCAAGTCTAATGTATCGGAGCACGTGAAGAACAAATTCATCAACCATCTCCAATGGTACCTAGAATTCCGAAATTGGCTTTACAGATCTTACCTGTTCATTTCTGAAGAATCTAACTAACTAACATGATTTTTAAGTTCACTTAGGGGGAGATTGTTGAAATAGGAAAAGTGAACCTCTAGCAATCACAAGCAATCAAGTTATATGTCAGATGAATCCAAGATATGGTAAAGATCCGAGATTGAAGATCAAGTCTGAGATCCAGATGTTCCAAGATCCGAATTCTGTTCACGCATTTAATGCATTTTGTCTTATCTTTGATGTAATAATTCATAGGACCTATTTGTATATCTATTTTAGATATTAGTATGTCAAACATTGATTATTGTCCAATCATAATAATGTTTTTTGGTTTGTATTATGTTCCTCCTTTACTATATAAGGAGTAAACGTCTCACCATTTAATGACATGTAAACGATTCAAATTTTACTCCAAGAATAGCAAATATTCTCTTCACATCTCTTTCACTTTCCTTCAAGTCATAACATTCTTCTTGTTCTTTAAATATCTTTGCATTTATTATACTCTAAGTTTACTTCATTTATTATTTGAATACTTTGTTGAATATTTATCTTCAAGTCCTAACTGATTTACCAGATTTGACTGAAACTCTTTATTAAAAGCAAACGTTGATCATAAATATTAACTCAAGGTTTGAATTTTCAAACCTTTTCCTTGCGCATTGATTAGAGTAATCATAATGCTTATGAGTTCTATGGTTCTCATTTTACTGCAAAAGGTAGAGCACGTTGGTTAGTGATAGTACATTGGTCAATGGGGGTGAGCTACTTAAACAACATGGAAGCATTAGCAGGACCTTGTGCTACCAGAGGGCAAGAAATTAAGAACAAGTAAAGTTCAATCTGTGAAAGCTAAATTAGAATTAGAATTTTTCATAAACCTTTTCTTATTATTGTAGGTTAGAAAGGATAGATTCACATGGATGGGAACACATACACCATAAAATCTATGTGCCAAAAGGTTTCTCTCTAATTTATGAATATCATTATGGTAAGTGATTCTGATAATTGGATTCTCAAATTGACGATATGATTATGACATTCCTTTTCATATTTCGAATTGTGAGAAATGGCAAGGAACTGTTTGAATGTTTAGGACTTATAGCTATGATTTTTGAAGGGATTTAAACACATACATATACTATCTAATGAAAGATGTATAAGCATGAGAAGTCTAGACTTATCGAAGCATCACGTATCAGAAAACTACACTTTAGTATGAAAGTCAAAGTGCAATGATTTCTAGAAGTTCAGTTGATTTTTGGATACATGTAAAAGCTAGTGGCAGTATAATTGTTGTGTTATTGGGAGCATAGTTGTTATGCTAAGTGTTTGCAAGTTGGCCAGACTAATTGTAGGAAACAAAGATTTCAAATTTGCAAATGCAAAGTTTGGCAATTGTTTCGCTACAAAAAAAATGTAAAGGAGACGACACTCATAATTTATTACAAATCTAAAAGTTTAGATTTAAGGATATTAATGGAAATTAGTCTGGTACATATAAAAATATTGTGTTCAAATGGTTCAACATATGAAGTTCAATATATGGAAATACTATAGCAAGAGACTGAAAAAATATCAGGTCTTTTTGATGAATCAAATCCCATATGCTTCGGATATAGGATTGATTACATATGCTATAATATTTACTTGTATTGACTTTTCCAAATGCCTAGGGCATTGATAGGAAAAAGAAATAGAAGTAGATGTGACTAAAGTTGTTGAACAACTATCAAGAACATTCTGAGGTCATGCCAAAGGATAGGTTGCTAGTGGACAGTTGGAAGTATAGTATTGGTTGGTAGGACCTTAGTGACGTATTTTAGATTGCGATGATTCTTGATCAAAATTGATGGTCATATGGGAATTTGGAAATGTTTCCATAATGGAAGTTGATGATAAAATCTACATGTATGTTAGGAACTTTAATGCAAGGAAGATGTTCAAGGAGTGTATCTTGAATTTGAAACTTCATTACAATAGAATTATTTTGAAGTAACAAACTTTCAATTGAAAATTCTATAATATAGTTGGAAAAGTCTCCGTGACTTTGAAGCCTCTACATTACAGAAGAGGGTTGCATGTAAAGTTGAACTCTAACACATTCTATTAATAACAAGAATGTGAAATTGTGAAATAAGCATCATTGGAATAGTGTTAATTCAATCTGTTCACAAACGAAGGACCATAGAGAGACATAGTATGGATGTTTATAACATGGTATGATTGATTTTTAATTCAAGTGTTTAGTTGATTACTCGGAACATTATACAATGAATAAAGTCTAACTAATATGGTGATTAAATAATAAGAGTTTCATTTATATTCAATAGTTTTGAGACCATAGTTAGTTAGGTTATTATTGTATTTCACTTCGCATGTTTTACTTCCCGAATAATTGGATTGTTCAAAGATCCACGGTCGATCGTACTTTTGGAAGAAAGTAGCAAATTAAGATTATCATGAATTGAATTGTAGATTGTCTATGGAGATTAGAAATAGCAATGGTTTTGTTGCAATGGTCATGAGTACTTGGAAAATGGGGATTTTTGAGTATTAGATAAACTCATGCTTAGAGAATTACTTCATGAATTTTATCACGAGTAATTTTGAGATCAAAATATCTTATATTCTTGAAATGTAGATATATGAGTTGTTGTTTACAAGTCAATTGTGCATTGATAATGCGTAAATGTATCAGTAACTTGATGTTATAAAACATATTATTATGCATGGTTTGATTAATGAATAGTGCAAGAATATAAGTTGAAGTTTATTTGTTCCTTTTTTCCTGAAGGGAAAAGCGTTATTTGTGGGCCCCAAGATGATTTAGTGTTGACATCGGAAGTGCTTGGCCAAGCCTGGACTACATTGATGTGTTCAATTCGTAGTCTGATTTTAGTCGTCATAAATCAGAAACCGGGAAACAAAATCTTAGACAATGAGGTTGATATAATCCATGTCTCATGCCCATACGAGATGTTGTAAAATGGTGTAATATTTGATCACTTATCTTAAGACACGTAACTAATTGGGTCAGATTTTGAAAATGGCTTTAAGAGCTATAATTTTCTAATCATTTTAGAAGTTATACTAACAACTATAGTTATTAGACTTATCCAAGTGTGAGACTGTTGGACTAGGTGTCTAAGCCCATAACTATAATTGGTATGTACTTGAATTGATAGTAGCACAGTTCATTTGGGTTGCTCTCAAAACTAGAAACTAGACAGGATGACTTTTGGAGAGAGGTTGAATTTATAATTTGATTAATAATTTGAGATAATTGATTTATTAATGTATTATGACAATAATATACTAATTAGGAATCATATTGTTTAGTTAATAATTCAACGGAAATTAATTGGAATTAATTTTAGGATTAATTAATTAAAAGTGCAGGGTTGTTTGACAATTTACTGATAGTTAAGGAAAGAAGCTATAGAACCTCCCTAGAAGAGGTTGCACGAAAACTTCTAGGAAGGCCCTAGAATTTTCGTCCAAGGGATCTTGGATGGAGATTTGTGGGTTGCTTGGTCCTTAAGCTAAGGAATAGGGTTTCTTCCTTAAAACCCTAACTTTGGCTCTAAGCTACCTCACCTATATAAAGGGCCTTGATCTCTCATATTTTCAGCCATTGGAAACCCTAGAAGAGTAGCCAAAATTCTCAAGCCTCTTCTCCTCTCTCCTCTATCATCCTCTTGCTAGTGTTTGGTGTGAACCATTAGAGGCACGACATTTGTCGTGCTTGCTCTCCAAGCTTCAACACTAAGGATTTGATGGGTTTTGGTCATAACACATCCTATGTGCTCATACAAACCCTAATGCTTGGATTTAGGTTTCTCTATTGTACATGCTTTGAATCCAAGACTATAAACCCTAATTCTAGCATATGGAAATCGATATTAACATATAATTAGGTTTAAGATATTACCTTGATTGTTATGTACCAATAACAATCCTAATTCCTCCTTGAATTTACTTTGGAATGCTTAGAGTCACAAGTGTCACTCCTCTAATGGCTTACAAACACCAAGAGCAAATGGAGAAGGTATAAAGAGAGAGGAGAGAGGTACGAATTCGTCTCTAGGACCTCTTGGGAAGAGATACACGAATTCATGAGCCTTAGGGGGTTTATATAGGTGTAAAGATTAGGGTTTTAGTCCTTATCCTTATCTAGTTGCTTGCCCACCAAGTAACCATAAGATAAGTCTTAGAAACCCTTATCCTAGTCGAATTCTAAGGCATTATCTCCTTAAATTCGTTCACCCTATATTTAAGATAATCCTTACCTTATTTTATAACTATCACATAATTACAAATCAGCCCCTCTAGTTTAATTAATTACACTTGATCACAAAATTAATTCCTAATTAATTATTGACCAATATTAATTAAACAAATATGATTATATATTATTCTTATAACATACTAATAAATCATAATAACCTCTCTCTCTTTATTTATTTCTCTAATCAACTTGCTTTGGTGAAGGCAACCCAAAAGGACCATGCACCATCGGGTCAAGTACATACCAAAATAGTTATGGACTTAGACACTAATCCAATAGGATTTACATTGTTATTGCTATATAACAATTAGGGTATGTTTTCTTAACCCTATTTTTATGATTTTTTTAAAATATACTAGTATTCTTAGGGTTTTCCATTTGATGCTCAAAAGTTGTATGTTCAATTAGAGAAAACATAGATCAACAATTAGGGTTCCATGCACACATAGGATTTTGTTTGTTATGCTCAAAACCCATCAAGAAGCTCCAAGGTATAGCATAGCTCATGGAACATGAAGATTGCCCAACTTTCAAGGGACCGTGAAAACACTTGGATCCTTACATTTTTAGGTAATTGTTTTCGTAACACTGCAGATATATTCTCACTTACTTTGACATTTTCATTACCTTTTAATTTTTTTTATATGTGCATAGTTCCATAAGTAATTTAGCATAACTAGGGACTTATTTGACAGGCATCAATGAGAGGACTATTCACCTCAACCTTTCTAAACATTTTCATGATTTCATTATCTTCTCTCTCACGCTTTGACTTGTTCAGTCTTATAGGAAAAGTAGGACTTCATCGAGTATTGGCTTGGAGGATGCTTTTAATTTCTCTTATTTTTTATCTAACTCCATTTCTTCATCTTCCTTGACCATGATTGGACCTTCATATTCTTTACCATTCCTTAAATTTATGGCACATGCATTATGCTTTGGATTCTTCTCAGTTTGTGCGGGTAGTTTGACTTGTAACTCCAATTTACTCACAGAAGTGGCGAGTTGGGTAATTTGTTTCTCCAAAGTCTTGATACTCACCTTGGTCTCATTTTGAAATTATTTAGTACTTGTGCCTAAACTATTCCAATGTCTTCCAAAGACATACTTGAACCGCTTGAACTCCTTGTTGCATGTTTTAAGGCTGGAATTGAGATTCATGAGGAGGTCGATGGAGTTGGAAAATTGGTTGATGATGCATTTGGTTTTGGAATGGAGGTCTAGGTTGATAAGGTTGCGAAATTGACTGAAAATTGGCACTGGTTTGATGCCAATTTAGATTGATTCATAGCTAAAAGTTTCCTTGTTGTTGACTAGAAAACCCCGTAGCTTGAATCGGATCTATATCTTCTTGTAACATCAGCAACATATCAGTGAGGTGTCCAACTTAGGCACAAATACCACAAGGTCTAACTGTTGGTGGTTATACACCCTTGTTCTTAGCAAGGATCTTCACAACGTTAGTCAACTCAGAAATTTGATTGTCAATTTTCAGCGTAGAAATTTCTTTCACTCCTCTTGTCCATCACTATACCATTCTTCTTCTTGAGTTGTATGCTTGGACTCTTTTGGCATTATAAAAGCTCTGATTTCTGTAGGGTTTTTTTTGCTATTGATTCATCACTTGATGCATTGAGCAATATTCTCTCGAAAGGTGACATCCCTTCATAAAAATACTGCAATAATTGGTACTATGAAATTCCATGCTTTAGGCATCTTGAACACAAATTCTTGAACTGTTCTAATAAGTATGCAAAGATTCTCTTTTTTATGCTTGATTCCAATAATTTTCCAGTGTAAGGCCAAATCTCTCATTGCTGAAAAATATTTGTCTAAAAACATCCGTGCTAGCTCATTCCATGTGGTGACTTACCCCGGTGGTAAGTCATATAACCACGCCTTGGTTGATACTTGTAAAGAAAAAGGGAATTCCCTTAACTTAATTTGAACTTTTGTGACTTCATGTGACTTCATTCTCACACAAACAACATGAAATTTCTTAAGGAATTTGTGTGTGTCTTCATTCTCAAGACTGCAGAATGAAGGAAAAAAGTGAATGAGTCAGAATTCGAAAGGTTATTGCAGTGGGATAATTAATGCACAAAGGTTATTTGGTAAAATCTTGGCTGGCCCATTTTCTAAATGTTTGTTTAAGAGGTAGATTTTGAGGATCGTGATTGCCTCCAGATTGTTATTATTTCTTTAGAATTCTAGCTTGTTTCCTTCTTTGTTTCTTAGATTTCTATATCTCCAAATCAGTTAGTAATGGTGTACCTAAGCAAAAAGATCTTGGCATAAATAATTAGTATTACCGTATCCCCGAAAATGACACCAATTCGGTTAGTGTGTCAAACCAAAAAATAAAAGGGATAAAATAATAACAAATAAACACAAGTCACTACTACTATGTATACTAAGATAGTATAAACAATGGAGGGTCGGTCCACAAAAATACGAGACTCAATGCTTAACCATGTTTTCACACATTATTATAATAGTTTTAAAATAAGGGGTTTGTTGGCTTAAATTATACTTCAAAAATAAACAAATTAAAACTAAAATTCAAGAATTAAATAAATATTTCTTGTTTCAATTCCTATTCAAACACTATGTTGAAAGATGTAATGTGACTTACATTTATGTTCAATCTAGGTTGATAATTAAGATATTAATAAGCTCTAATATCTCCAAATTGATAAAAGTATCTTACTCAAAACATGCTCTTTAAGTAAAACTTCATTTAGTTGATAAAATCCAAATAAGCTCTTAGATTAAATCACTAAAAGACCTTCAGTTCATGCAATTGTTACCAATAATGTTCAATAGTCCTCATATAATAGGGAGTATAAATAATTAATCTTTGATTACACTAATTTTGATTCCATAGAGACCAATTAAATGTTTGTTACCAATTACAAATCATAAAAATATACAAATTTCATAATTTGACTAATAGCCATGACATGAACTACAATTCATTGATCAAGTGAAAAGAGTACAAATCAAGTATATAATGAAGACCAAATAAAAGATTATTAGATAGAAACATGATATTAAGTTCACATCATAGTCTAACAAGAAGTGTTTAAGGATCTAAAACTGGAAATATAAGGAAAAGTTAGCCACATATGGCTTAATCAAAGCATAAATTCAATCAAACTTACAAATTCGGAAGTTGGAAAATCACATTAAACTGTTGGCATCGATTACATGCCCTCATAATGATTTCACGCCCTCGGAATGAAAAAAAATGTTAAAATGCTAAAATTTCCATTCCGTTGTTGTGGAATGGTTAAGGCATTGCATTCCATGACAGCGGAATGCTCTGAATAAGCATCAACTTCCATTTTTTTTGTTTTCTTCAATCATGCTCCAATACTTCTAAAATCTTGCATAGAGTCTCCCTTGAACATCCTAAGCATGCCCAAATCATCAGATGCCACTGAAACATCCATAAAAATGGTGACAAGTAGATTGATCCTCGAAAATGTCCCGTAAATGCAAAATGCATGCAAAATTATACTAAAATGCAATGTAATTCTATGAGTAAACATGATATAGGCATATGAAAGTGTGCAATTTATGCACCTATTAGCCCTAAGAAATCATCCAGTTGCTCCATAACCCCTCCTTGATGGTACCAAACATCACAGGAGTAGCATCCAAAATATCACGAGTTAACTCAGACGTGATGAACTCACGTATCCTCTTATCAATCGGTTGAGCACCAAATCCAAAACCAGAACCTGAACTAGAACCTCCTCCTCGAATTCATACCACCATATTGAAATAGTAACATATAAACAATCAACATATACTCGAGGAAACTCTCACACATCAAGCTCTTTAGGATCTTTGTTTTTTTCCTTGATTCAAGTATGAATATTTTGCTTCCAGTAGTACGCGCCCAATACTACCTTCCACACCTATCCATAATTTCCTCAAGAACCATCCCAAATATTCTACCATAACATCTCACATAAGTACTATGCTAAACAGCATATATATCCCACTATAGCAATCACTAGGCGCCTATAGGAATCTGCATCTCACTTGCTTTTGCGATACTAGGAATTTCTACCAACACATACGATTGCCTTATACATGAAAATTGTACACAATATGGGATAAAATAGATTGTCGAGTGAATGACTCTACCCTAAGCCCACAACTAAACAAGGAACAACAAATAAGGCAAAATCAGACATTTTAGGGCTATATGATCCTAATTGTATATAATTTTCAAACATACACTTAGCAATTAACTTCACCAATATAAATTCCAGGTAATACATAGGATCCAATTCCTCCAAGTCTATAAGCAATCACAAATTATTGAATACTATCAAGCAATTCTTGAAAGTATCCTTAACCATATCCTAGCATACAATTCACATAAACATATAATACTCATGTATGAGTATATTAGGGATCACTTAACCTCATCTGATTGCACGCATCACACTCCTTTATTTGTAAAAAACTTTTAAGAAAATTTATTTTTTTCAAAAAGATTACCAATTCCTCAGTTTTGAGTTCAGACATACCCAAAAGTGTACTCGAATCCCTCAAACCAAGGCTTTGAAATCAACTTGTAACATCCCAAAAATACTGATAAATTTTTTGTCATTTTCAAATTATCAACTCACATAATGTTTTTTTTTTCAAAATCAATAATAGTAAATGTAACACAAACATTAGAGGTAAAGTAACAATCACAGTACGGAAAAATCATCAGGGGATGCTATGCAGTCAAGCCACGCCCTTCCCTTTAGAACTAGAAGTATTTAAATATGTTTAAACCACAAAACCGCAAGCACATAGATTAGTGAGTTCTCTAAAATACCGCATACCATAAATAACATTGGGCCCTACCTATATAACGGGCTACGCTCATATCTCGAGCCCCGCCCACATCTTCGGCCCCGCTCAACATACAAATGAGCTTACCACAACATACAAACATGACCTCCCCAATATACAAATGGGCCCAACCCAACATTCAAATTCAAGAGTCACAAAGACAACTAACATCCTACACACTATAGTGAGAAGACTCACCTATCTCATGAAGTCAAATAAACCACATCTCAATGTTAGCTAACCGATGCTACAACACACCTATCAAATCAAACAAGGTCCAACATTAGTCTATACTATAAAACTAGCAATTTGACCAAAAGTCAACCCATGTCAACAAGTTAACGGTCAAGATCAAAGTCAACAGTCAACATTACCATCAACTGACCTTTACATCGTGACCAGCCCATGGTCATGTCGTGAGAAAGTACTTGTCCTTATCCTAGACTCAGTCACAATTCAACTTAGTCTCAATCTAAGCTAACATCACGTTGTGATGGACAACTCATCATGTCGTGACAAAATCTATCCAAAATAACAGGGGAAATCCCTTGTTTTCATGTCGTGACAAAGAAGTTGTTACATCGTGAAATTGGGTTTTCTCAGATTAATGTATTCAACTCTCAATCTATTAAGCCATTTATCCATTCCTTCTAGGAGGCTTCCTAACGTCCAACTACCTAAAGATCTATGTTTTGCAGCAATGCATGCCCATTGTGAGTCTAAAGCTCAAACTAGGTAAAAATGGAGGAACAAAACCAAGAATCTTATGCATGAGTCCAATACACTAGAAAACTTCAGATCCAAGTCATAAAACACTCAAAGGACCTCAATGATCAATAAAGTTGCTAACTTTGTGGAATCCTACCATTCCAAGTAGCTCATACTTGAAGAAAATGGGACAAAACCTTAGATCTAGCAACTTAGAATAAGAAAGTTTGGATCTTGAACACTTAAAAAGGTCCAAGGATGCCCAAATGAAGTCCCAAAGCTTGCCAAGATGCACACAACACTACCCAATCCTTCTTCTTCCTTCACATGCAACTAAAAGCACCAAAATGAGCTTAAAAATAGTGTCACAACTGGCAATTTAGCTAGTAAGTTTTGAGATCATATAAACACCATCCATGATAATACTTGTAGCTCTAACTTGATATTATACACTATATTCATTCTATAACAACACACTTAGTCAAGATTTACAATTAAAATTCAAAACTCTATGCAAAACATTTCTGAAAGTCAATTCGGAGTTGAAAACCCTAAAAATCCTGGTTTAAGTTTTATATGGACTAGGATTTTCTTATTGAGCCTAATGGACCAATAAGCATTCAATTCGACTATATTGGGCTTAGAAACCCTATTTGGATTCTAAATGGACCCAATTCAAAAATCTATAACATTTTGGACCATTTGGGCCTAGAATGATTCATTCTAACCCTAATGGGCCATAAACTCCTTCTCTTTTATTCAAATGGGTCGTGAACTATCCTAAGTGCCCAATGGGCCGAAAAATAATATTGGGCCTACAAAATTCGATCAAATCCAAGGATTTGAGCCCAAAGCTAATTCACCTTCATTCATTGAGCCCATTCTCGGCCCAATGGGTGTATAAAAAAAAGAGTTTGTACATGGAGTTAAATAGTGCCACCTCAAGTTTACCTTGTGGTTCTCCATGCTAATTAACCACTAAACAAAATATAAGTCACATACATCTAAGCACCCATCTTATCTTCTGCCATCCTCCCTTCTCTTTTTTCTTCCATTCGGTCAAGAGCAAGAAACAAACACACACATACACTTTCAAAACTCTCTCCCAAACACTCTCAAAAACTCCTCCTTCTTCCATTAAAATTTCAAGATTTTGTGTTGTTTCATGAAGGTTTTCATCAAAAATCATCATTCCTTGGTAAGTCCTTACATATTCAAGTTCTATAACTTCATTTTTATGTTAGAATACTCTTTCTAAACAAATTCTTGTGATCATACTCTTAGAGACTTCCTAAGTTAGAAAATCACTCAAGAAGGCTTGCTAAAGGCCAAGATCTCTCCATTTCTTCTTCATAACCGAGAACAACAAGCAAATGTGAGTTCATACCCCATTTTTCAGTTTTTGCATGATTTTGGGGGAGAATACAAGTAAAATGTGTAGATCTATGTGTTTTATTCATGTTATGTGTGATTTATTGATTTATGTTGTGAATATGTGTTAGATCTTGACAAATCTCGAGATCTTTAACAAACGTGGGTAAAATCCATAAACTAAAACACTTTATACATCATATTACAAAGATAAAAGTGTATTGCATGCCCAAGATGTACAAAACAAAACAAAAATCTTATTTAATGATCATTTTTGACAAATAAACAAAAGATTGGGACAACGGTGACACCTATGGTTTTATAAGGACCAAAAGGGTCACATTCACTTAAAAATAAGTTTTTATAACAATCATATTTTCCAAAGGGCCAAAAGTGTAAAATTTTGCATTATGGGCCTTAATGTGGGTCTTACGGCTTTTTGGGCCCAAATTGCAAAATAACAATTTTATGGATCAAAATGTTATGAAATAAAAACTTGAGCCAAAAATGGAAACCCACGAGATTAGGGGCTGAAAATGACACTTATTTCAAGATTTGGGCCAAAAATGTTAATTTTATAAAAATTGGGCTGAAAATGTCATTTGTAACGCCCTGATTCTCAGGTATTAAATTAATTAAGAATTTATTTAGTTATAATCCCTACTCGACGAGTAAAGGTTGCCTTACTCGTTGAGTAGCGTCGAGGTGGGATTGCAAAATTAGTGACCTACTCGCTGAGTCCATAAAGGGACTCGACGAGTAGGAGTTGGTAGATGAAACCCTAAATCCCGAGATTCTGCACTCTATTTAAGGAGGCATAAGCTTCATTTGGCCTCATAGCAGTCCTTGAGATCTCATAGAAACCCTAACCCATGTGTTGTATCATTCTTGCGCATTATAAGCTTGGAAGGAAGGTTTTGTGGGAGGAAGAACTTGGAGAACAAGAGGATATGAGCAAGGAAGGAGTTGAAATCTTAGATCTACCTCAGTTAGCATCCATTGAAGGTGGTGGAGTCTTTAGCGAGTGATCAGAGAGTTGTGACTTATCTACCGAGCTGACATCTACGAGGTGAGTTATCCTCACTATACTAAGGGGTCTAAGGCACCAAGTCCGACCCATTTAATACGTTACCTTGAATTGTGATAGATGTTGAGTATGATTTAGTGTCGCATGCTAGTGGTTATGCCTGCTAGGTAGGTTTGTAGGACTACCTGTGATGTTATGTGGTTATTACATGCTTGATTCTTATGATTTATGTGTTTGTTATATGGGATGGGTTGAGGTTGTACTGCTTAATGTGGTAGCCAACAAACCCTAGGAGCATTCCAGTTACGGGCTAAGGGAGACTCGTACCGTGGGCTCGGGAGCATTCCAGTTATGGGATAAGGGAGACTTGTACTGTGGGCTCGTGGGTATTACAGTCTGTAAGGCTGTGGACCTGTTATGTGTTGTTCTGTTTAGTTGTGATGATATGCTATCATGACATGGTTATGTGGACTATATATGTATCGGTATTTTGGGGGTAAATCACTAAGCTTTCAGGCTTACAGTTTCAGTTTATTGTTTCAGGTACATCAGGGGATCGCGACAAGGTAAGGGCGTGATCGTACAGCTCCTCCTATTATGTTTATGTTTCTGGGAAAAACTCTGATAATTAATATTTTGAAAACGAAGTTGTAATGTTTTGATGAACTTGACATGTTTTAAAAAGTTTAAATTGGTTGGAAATTTTGGATGTTACATCATTTTATTCAAATAAGGGCTGAAAATGTAATTTTCTGTAAAAATGGGCCGAAAATGTCATTATATGTATTTTTGGGCCAAATCTGTAAATTTCTAAAAATATGGGATGAAAATACAATTTTTTATAAATTAATGGGCTAAAATGTTATTTTTAATTAAAATAGACCAAAAATGACATTTTGTGTAAAAATAAGCCATTAAATGTTCAACTTAGTTCTTAAGGGACTTCAAGTGTAATTTTTATTAAACACGAGTTTAAATTATAAAATTTTGACGTAACGAACTAAAAATATAATTATAACAAAACACTAGATTTTTTTTATAACTAAAAAATATAATTATAACTAAAAATATAATTATAACAAAACACTAAATTTTGACGTAATGAACTAAAAATAAAATTTTCTATAACAAACAAACAAAATAAAACAACGGTACGAATATTGGGTCTAATACTTCCTATACATGCTTATTGGACCTTTGTAATCCGTTTGCATGTTTATTGGGCCCAATACATTCATTTCATGTCTATTAGGCCTTAGTGACCCAATTACATTCTCAATGGACATAAATTAGTGTTACATGTTATTGGACCTTAGTGGACCATTCACATGCTAATTTAGCACAGAGAGATTCATCATATGCATAATGGCTTCGACGTGTCCATTTGCATACTATCAAGCCTAGAAATAACTTAAATGTCTAATGGGCAACATCTGCCCCTTTTCATGTTTGTTGGGTCGTATCTTTTCACATTCAAGTATCATCAGGTGTTTGTAAATCAAAATACATTTAACATTTAACATATTCATGTGACAATCATTGGGATCTAGTGAGAATTGCCGGTTGACACCAATGAGTGCTTGACCGTAGCTTGTAGTTATAATCATAGTCTCCTAGAGGGAGAGCGAGAGTTTGTGTATAGATCTATACGGGGTGACTCCCCCACACCTGAGTTGTTCGCTATAGTTAGACTAGGCCAGTCTAGCATGACAAAATCTTGATCGAAACCGGTGTTTGGAAAAATGCCAAGACAGGCGAATTAGTCATTATTATGCATGGTTATAACGATTCACGTAGAGATCCATTACCATCAATACAATACTAGAATCAAAGTGTTTAAATCATGATAATACGAAAACAATTCATGTTGTAATACAAGGACTACGACACTTTTTTAAATTAGAAAATATCGGATTTTCTGGGGAAATATTATTATTCATTACCTTCTACCTACAACAGATACAATACAAGGAAATTTTTGGATTGCTTACTTATACATGTTTTTTTTTACAATGGAAATCACAAGTGCATTTATACTTGGCCATTACATCATTTTCATATAATTTGTAGAAAATATTAGATTTTCTAGATTATACAAACAATACAAAATCTTTCAATCAAACATTCTTATGAACTCACCAACATTATATATGTTGACCATTTTCAAAATAACTTGTATTCTCAGGTAATCGTTAAGCTGAAGAATCTTCATGTGTATTATAGGAATTTCTTTTCATGAAATGTCAATTATCGTACAATTTAGGTTTTAGAATGTGTAATGTAAAACAATGTACTTGATGCGAACAATACAAATTGTACTATGTAATGCATGGTGATGTTTATGTTGTGTTTCATGTATATTCATTGTGATGATATTTCAATTGATAGTTACACGAGCCCTCGAACGTTTCCGCCGTCTAGTTCGGGGGTGTGATAAATAGAGGATAGGAATTGGGGTTTCTTTAAGGGGTTTTGGATGTGATGGAGGCTAAAGCTGAATGAAACCCTAGCCCCTTACTTCCTTTAAATAGGTTCTAAGTCCGAAATTTAGGGTTTGTCTATAATCAGCTGTCACACCATGATTATCATAGTGTCACATTGTGACACTTAAATGAGACTTCACATCTCTCACGGCCAAGTCACGACGTGACAATGCCTCCATCATGTTGTGACCTATTCAAAACTCAGATTTTACTTAAAATTTCCTACCTCGAGGATTCAGATATTACAGTCCTTATAACTCTCTCTCTCTCTCTCTCGCTCTTTTTCTCTCTCTCTCCCTCTCCCTCCCTCTCTCTCAGTATGTATGAGATAGGTCAAACAGACGCATCAAATAGCCTGGACATTGTGTTGGTTAGTTTGCACTCATTTGACTTTCAACAAACCCAAGATTGGAAAATTTGACTCCACCTTCCCATTCACCATACTTTCGAGATTACGAGACTCTATCCATGTATTTGTGCTCCAGTTTATGATTCTACTTCACCTCTACTATGTATATGTTCATTATACATAACAACCCTATATTGTGTTGACATCCTTACCGTTTCATCCCCCACCTTGATGGTTGTACCAACAAAATTGAACCCCTCTATGGCCTTGAAACAAAGATCCAACAAAGATATATTAAATGGTAAATCGTTTTTATTGTAATTTCATGTTTGAAACAAAATTGAGATTTTCGATATTTTCTAAGCTTTCTATCAATTATACGACAATTGTGAAGGCTAAGAAATCGGGTGAACAAATTGATATTTTGCAGGACTTCTCAAGAAGTTTATATTTAAACAATCACCTAACAACACACTCATGTGGTAGGGGAGGTTTAAGCTTATCTCTTTCTTGTACATACCATCCACCTCTATATATTATCTTCTCTTTTTTTGCTGATTTGAATGGTGGACGAAGGATGAATGTAATCTATGTTCAAGCAAGAAGGGAAAGAAAGAAGTACATAATGTCATTGATGTCGTCGTTCGTAAGGATTAAATCCAAGACGGTTAAGGGATTCAGTCCATGCTTTTGGTTAATGCTAAAAGTTGAATCCTAAAAATCAAGAATTTAGTTTTATGTGTATGTACACCTGTGCGTATTGGGTTCGACTCCAAAATGGATTTCAACCAGAAGAAAAAAAGAAAAACTTCACTACAAACTACTTAATTATGTCATGAAGGTGTTCGATAGAATACTTGAAAATATAATATTTCTGCAAATTGAAATATACAAATTTGTCACCTAGCTAAAAACATGCTACCATTACGAACCTTAAACATGGTTGTAACATAAATATGTTTGAATAACGTTGATCTAACATAATCGGTTAGCGAAGTTACCCTAAACCATAGGGACCATTCGTGTAATTTACTCTTCAAAAGAGTAAATTACACGAATGGTCCCTATGGTTTGGGGTAATTTGCGTGTTTGGTCCCTAACTTATTTTTTAACTCGGAAGGTCCCTATGGTTTGTTTTTGTTACGCATTTGATCCCTACTGTTTATTTTTGTTACGCGTTTGGTTCCTGTCTTATCTAAAAAGACTATTATTTAAAGAGGAAAAAATGATGGGGTATGTGAGGTAAGGTGAGGGGGTGGGATTAGGGGAGTGTTTATTTAAATAAATTAAAAAAATCAAGGGCATAATAGTCTTTTTAGGTAAGATAGGAACCATGCGCGTAACAAAAACAAACAGTAGGGACCTTCCGAGTTAAAAAAATAAGTTAGGGATCAAACACGCAATTTACCTTAAACTATAGAGATCATTCGTGAATTTACTCTATTCAAAATTTATTCGGTAAGGAGAGTTTCCCAAGAACTATTTTAAGTACAAACAAAAAATAAAGATTATCTGTGAAATTTTGTCTAAATAAAATATTATATTTGAGTAATTGATTATATTGGGTATTTTTGGATCACCTTTACCTTCCACAAAAATAAAGCCGTGTAAATACATTGGCAGTTGTGCAATATAGATATATATTATTGTTGTAGGAATGGTCTGGATAGGCAGAATCCAATCAAGCGCAGCTTTAGTTCCGCCACGCCATTTTCACTTGACCACATGTACCACACCACCTCATATATTAACATAAACTATATATACCTTTTCTCATCCATAAATTCATAATATAATCGACTTCCGACATAATCAAATGACCAAAAGTTATATTAATTATAATATGGTCTTTTATTCTATTTGGCAGTCAACCAAATATTTTATTAATGAAACTAGTTAAAAATTAATTGACAATAAAGGAATTAAATGTATCTTTTGAATTGAATTAATCTAATTACTCGATCATCAATGAAAATGAAATGGCTACAATAGAGTCAAATATACTTTTTTTGCTCATAAAGTCCTAATTGATATTGGGTTATTTCGATACATGCATCAACAGCGACATCAAAGTATTTTGAGTGCTATTTACATATTATTTCAAATTTAATTAATTTCATTCCTGAAAACAAATTTATTGTGAGATATCATAATTTTTTATTATCAAACCTTGTTTTGCCCTAGCTTTCTAACATTTCATTAAAACTGATAAATATGTATCACAGAAAACCAACCAGTTACCAATTGAATCAATAATGTTGATAACTATTATGTTTGGTAGCCAACATAATATCATGACAACCAATTACTTAGATATGGTAGTTTGGTATGATAATTGTATAAAGTTTTAAATCCCAAAATAATATCATGACAACCAATTCCATTTTAATATATATATATATATATATATATATATATATATATATATATATATATATATATATATATATATATATATATATATATATATATATATATATATAAAAGATCGTATATTTAAAGTTTAAGTGTGTTTGGTATTTAAGATTCAATAGCTTTGATATTACCATATACCAAATTAAAATAGTTTAAAGTTTTAACTCATGTCATGATCTAATTTCCTCCGCTTCTTTTAAAATTTAAAGTCATGATAGTAGTTAATAAAATCCTTTTTAATAGAATTTTCATTCTCAAACCATCCACAAAACCATCATTCACAAATGCTCCATTCATGTTCATAATGCTCAAAAATACGAAAATCTTTATTCACAAAAGCCTATATATGTCGGTATATATCGTTACCAACATGCACCAGCCAAAGTTATTGATAGGCAAATAAGTTTGTATCATGTATACTTGATACAATAATAGAATATAAAAATTTATCTATGATTAGTACAGTATAAAGTTTAGAAAAAATTGTTTAATACTATAACAATTCCAAACAACCAAAAGATGATATAATGTTTTATGTTGGTGATTTGTTATCATCAATGTTATTTAAGTGTAATAGGAATTACTTTGTTGACTAAAAATGATCTTTATAAATATTAAACAAGTAAGGAAGGTGTGGAGTACACACTTGTTTAAGTTTGATCAAGTATTAAAGTATACTGTCATTTAGGGGCGAAGCCCCTGGACGAACGGGGGTCCGGGGGTATCGCCCCTAGGAGCGGTGTCCAAGGGGCGCCAGCCCCTGGCGGGGTCCAAGGGGCAGAGCCCCCGGCTGGGGTCGAGCTGTTATACAAATTTTGAATATTTGACCCGATTTTGACTTTGAAATAATCTTTATACAAAACCAGGATTTATGACAGTTTTTACTGTTGAGAAAAACTGTTATATGACAGTTTTGACAGTTTTTCAGATAAGAAAGGTTTATAACCAATTTTAGTCACTTTTCTGGTACCACGAAATTACACCATCTCATTCTTTCTTTCTTTTCTATCTGAGTCTTATCCAATTGAGGATTTGGGAGTACCACCCAAATACTTCAATTTTAAAGTGATTATCACGATTCTCAGATTTCCAAGTGCCACAAAACCATATTTCTAACAAAAATTGAAGTAAACTGTGATCATGGCAAGTGGTGATTCTGTGAAGGAAATGACAAGTAAGTTTGAAAAAATGAACAAGTTTGAAGGGCAAGATTTTCGTAGATGGCAGAAGAAGATGAAGTTTCTCCTTACTACTCTGAAAGTGGTGTATGTTCTGAGTATACCCATGCCAGTCTTACCAGAATCTGTTGAAGATGAACCTTTGGAGGCAACAAGAAGAAGATCAAAGTGGGAAAATGATGATTACATATGTCATGGTCATATTCTCAATGGTATGTCTTACTCTCTTTTTGATATCTATCAAAATTTCGAATCTGCAAAAGAACTATGGGATTCTCTTGAATCCAAGTATATGGCTGAAGATGCTTTTAGCAAGAAGTTTCTTGTTAGTAACTTTATGGGTTACAAGATGATTGACTCCAGGCCTGTTATGGAACAATTCTATGAAATGTTAAGGATCCTAGGACAGTTTGCTCAACACAATCTGAAAATGGATGAAGCCATTGTTGTGGTTGTGATCATTGACAAACTGCCCCCTTCTTGGAAAGATTTAAAACACAATTTGAAACATAACAAAGAGGAATTGACTTTAACTCAACTTGGAAGCCATTTACGGATTGAAGAGTCCTTAAGGACTCAAGAACTTGATAACAATCCAAAAGGCAAGAACCAAGTTGGTTCCTCTTCTGTGAACATGGTGGATGGAGAAGGATCAAAGAATCAAAAGAAGTCTAATGGAAAAAGGAAGTTTAAAGGAAAGGATGACAAGTCTTCCAACAAGAAGGCTAAAGTGGTGTGTTGGAATTATAACAAACCGGGTCACTTCAAGAAAGATTTTCGTTTGCGTAAAGTGAACAAGGATGGTGCAAGACCAAGTGGATCCAAGGATCCAGAAAAGCAACAAGGTCAGAATTTTGTTTTCATGCAGAAGTCTAACTATATTCAGAATTATATTTCTGTGATTTATGAAGCATTTTATGTGCAGGATGATAATGTTGCATGGTGTCATGTTTGCAAAGATCAATATTGGTTCAAGGACTTTCAACCAATTGATGATGGATCTGTTGTGAAAATGGGAAATGTTGCAACTGAACCAATCAAGGGCATAGGATCTGTTTTAATTACTTTTACTTTTGGGAAATGTTTGTGTTTGAACAATGTTTTATATGTTCCAGGGATTCGTAAGAATCTCGTGTCTGAAATTGTATTAAATAATTGTGGTTACAAACAAGTATTAGAAAGTGACAAGTATATCTTGTCAAGACATGGTTCTTTTATGGAATTTGGCTATATATGTAATGGAATGATTAGGCTTAATATTAATTATCCTTCTTGTGATAATTTTGTTTGCATGGCTTCTAGTAGTACTAGCAATAATTTTCATAAATCTGAATTATGGCATGCTAGATTAGGACACATTCATTACAAGAGATTAAAAGACATGTCTAAAATGAGTTTAATTCCTGCTTTTGATATGCAAAAAAATGAAAAATGTAAAACATGCATGCTAACTAAATCACTAGACAACCTTTCAAAGATGTTGTTAAGGAAAGCAAGGAGTTGGATCTTATACATAGTGATTTATGTGATTTCCATGCAACACCTTCCTTTGGAAACAAGAAGTATGTTATTACTTTTATTAATGATGCATATTGATATTTTTATATCTATTTGCTACATTCTAAGGATGAAGCACTTGTTAAATTTAAAATTTATAAACAACAAGTTGAGCTTCATAAAAATGAATTAATAAAAGTATTGCGTACTGATAGAGGTGGTGAGTATTATGATCTAGTTTATTTTGAATCAACTGGAATAATACATCAAACCATAGCTCCATATACACCACAATAAAATGGGGTAGTTGAAAGGAAGAATAGGACTTTGAAAGAAATGGTTAATTCCATGTTGTCATATTCTGGTTTAAGTGAAGGGTTTTGGGGTGAGGCAATGTTAACTGCTTGTTACATCTTGAATAGAACTCCAAATAAAAGGAGTAAGAACACTCCTTATGAACTTTGGTATAAAAAGGTACCAAATTTGAGTTATCTCAAAGTTTGGGGTTGTAGAGCAGTTGTAAGGCTCACTGAACCCAAAAGGAAAACATTAGGTGAGAGAGGTATAGATTGTATCTTTATTGGATATGCTGAGCATTCCAAAGCATATAGATTATATGTTTTAGAATTGTCACACCCCGAAACCGATGGCGGAAACGTTCCGGGGCGGAGGACGTCATGAAGTATCGCAACTAATGTACATAGTAAGCATAGTAAACACAAAACATTACATTACATATGAATAATTATATTTGTTTGAAAGAAAAGTGTTACAAAAGTTATATATATTATATGAACAAAAGTTAAGACGAGACTTTTGTACGATCCGTCTTCTCCAAAAGATCGTTGTGTACCTGTCTAATGTGGACTTGAGAATACAAGCAGTTTGAAAATCAACATAAAGCCGATGAGTTCATAAGAGGTTTGTTTTCTGAAAATGTACAAGTTTCCTTTGGTTTTCCGAAAAAGTTTGTTATCCAAGAAAATACCATATTTTCTTATAAGTAAAGTTTAGTTATCCGTTTGTTATAAGATCCGATTATGTACAGTTTGTTATCCTAGGAAAAACCCTTATTTTCCTAAAAGTTAAGTTTAGTTATCGGTTCTGAAAGTAATGTACAAGTGTTTACCATACTTTATGTGTTCGTGTGATGTTTCCTGAAAACCTGATTATCCTAGAAGAGTACATTAGTTTTGACACGTATATAAAACTAATAAGTAAGTATAAAAATATTCATAATCTAAGTTGCGAGTTCCATAACCATACTATAGACTGGATAAGGCTCGAAACAGGGGCCAATATCTTCTATGACTTTTGTCACCCTTGAACCTTTCGGTTCGACTGTAGCTAGCAGCCAGGTGCGGGGTTGTCAATCCCGTATAGATCTATACACTCAAGTCACGTTCTCCCTCCAAGAGATTCTGGTTACGAGGGTAGTCCTACACTCTTGTAACTAGGGGGAGTGTTACAAGGACGTGTCTCCAATCTTAAGATTAATGAATTAAAAAATAATAAAACGGGAAAGATTCTATTTAATTAGTCCTTCACTCTCGTAACTAGGGGGAGTGTTATCAAGGACTTGTCTAAAGTTCTAAGTTTAATGATACTATTCCTCCAATCTCATAACTAGGGGGAGTGGTAAGGTTCTAAGTTTACTGTTATTATTCTTTCACTCTCGAATCTACGGGGAGTAGTAAAGCTCTAAGTTTAATGTTATTAGTCCTGCACTCTCGTATCTACAGGGAGTGATAAAGTTCTAAGTTTAATGTTATTAGTCCTGCACTCTCGTATCCACGGGGAGTGATATCAATAACGTTTTAATGTTTTAAGATTCATGCTTTTAACAATATTGATATGGAAATTCATTTGTGCAATACAAAATATAAAATTTTAAAATGAGTTTCACAAATAATATGACGGTTTACTCTACAAGTTGAACGATTGGTTAATACAGTTTTCTAGTGTTAAAAGCATACGAAATATGAAACATTTCAAATGAAATCATAAGTTTGAGTACAAGATTTCCTTGTACTTTTGCTTGTATTCCCCCCCCCCTGAAAACATTGAAAAACATGGAAAAATGTAGGTGTATGAACTCACCAGACAAGAAAACGTGTCGGTTTGGATGCTATGTGTCGGTCCGGGGCTTGATAACACGCGAGGTTCCTATGTAATATGGAATGATACACAAATGTATCTAATTAGACTTTAATTCACTAATTTGCTGTGATTATACACTCCAAGATGCGAAAACACTTCAAATTAGGTGTTTGGAGTGACCCGAGTGACTTTTACGGACGTATAGGGCATAGATATGGAGTTTGCTCTTCAAGAGTAAACTCCTTAGGGATTTTTCGGCCCTAAGACCATGTCCAAATGAGTTCACGGCTGTGAACTCATGGATGATGGGTTTTCAGGTGTTCAAGGGTCAAATATCACTTGGGGAATATTGCTAGGATTTAATCTAAGGCATAGGAAGGAATTAAACCACCAAAAGGACCATTTAATGTAGTTTACATCTGTGAACTAGGAGTTTACGGATGTAAGCTCCTAAGTACTCTTTCCTTTCATGCTTTGGTGGCCCTAGATTAATCACATGTGATTCAAACTCATTTTTCAAGTCATGGGGTGAAGTTAGGGCACATTTTGACCAAGATATAGGAGTTTACGGCCCAGGAACCCATTCTTGGGGGGTTTACGGTCGTAAGCTCATATAGGGGTGGTTTTCATTATGTTTAAGGCCCCTAAATCGATTGTGGTTGCTTCTAGACTTTAATCCAAGGCTTATGATGTGTTTAAGTGGCATCTTAACACTTTAATTTGAGTTTACTGCCCATTATATGGAGTTTATGGCCCAAGCATGTTCTTGGGTAGTAAACTCATGTTTACTCCTCAAATGTTGAGTTCAAGGTGTTCCAAGTCCATTCCAATGAGTCCTTAAGTCGAATCCAAGCTCTATAAGTGATTTGGGAAGGTTTTTGGGCTCAAAAACCCATTTTATGTGAGTTCACGGCTTAGGACTGTTCTAGGGCCGTAAACTCATGATAATGGCCCTATTTCATAGATTAAACACGAATTTGAAGGCTAAAGATGTTATACTATGAGTTAGGATTGTTACCTTTAAGATTTGGGGCTTGAATTTGATGATTTTTGGACCTAGAACTTGGATTGAGGAGAGAGTAGAGAGAGAGTGGAAAAGGCTTCAAATGAGGCTTTCTCAAATTTATATATGGTTAAAGTTTGAGGCACGGTGGAATTCTACCCGATACTGACGTTAAGCGAGCATTTTGGTCGCACCCGATTAAGTTGTCGTAACCCGATATGGTCAAAACTAAAAATTTTCTAAACAATAGTTTGGGATGTTTTCGTGAGTTTCTAATGTGTTTGGATACCAATTAAGTCATAATAGAAGTATAAAAAATAATGACTTAATTTAAAAGCTTAAACGGAAACAATTCGCAAAGATGAATTTTATGGACAGAAACGGGTTACGGCGATGGAGCAAACTTTGGGTTGTCACAAGAATCTAATGACTCTGTGTCTGTAAACACAGTGATAGAGTCAAGAGATGCTATCGTTGATGAAGAAAGATTTACATCTATACCTAGACCAAGGGACATGATTCATCAATCTTCCAGCAAGAGTACTACTCAAGCTGAAGATGTTTTTGGTGGTGCAAATTATGTAGCTGAACCTAGGAAAAGCACCAGAGATAGAAAAGCTAAGTCTTTCGGATCTGATTTTCAACTATATTTAGTTGAAGGAACAAGGAATGAGACTATTTCTCAACATCAATATCGTTTTAATATTGAAGAGGATCCAAAGACTTTCAGTGAAGCTATGGCTTCTAGGGATGTTCATTTCTGGAAAGAGGCAATTCATGATGAGATTGATTCTATCATGCATAACAATACTTGGTTATTGGCTGATTTACCTTCTGGTTGCAAGGAATTAGGATGTAAATGGATCCTCAAAATAAAAATGAAGATGGATGGCACAATTGATAAGTATAAAACCAGATTGGTTATCCAAGGCTTTAGACAAAAGGAAGGCATTGATTTCTTTGATACTTATGCTCCTATTGCCAGAATTTCTACTATTAGATTATTATTAGCTCTTGCAGCTATACATAATCTTGTGATTCACCAAATGGATGTGAAAACTGCATTCTTGAATGGTGACTTGGATGAGGAAATATACATGAAACAACCTGAAGGGTTTGTGATGCCTGGAAATGAACACAAAGTGTGCAAGTTGATGAAATCATTATATGGTTTGAAACAAGCACAAAAACAATGGCATCAAAAGTTTGATGATGTTGTCTTGTCTAATGGTTTTGCATTAAACCAAGCTGACAAGTGTGTATATAGCAAATTTGATACTTCTGGTAAAGGAGTCATGATTTGCTTACATGTAGATGATATGTTGATTTTTGGTACTGATTTAGAAGAAGTTGATAAAACCAAGAAATTCTTATCATCTAGTTTTGATATGAAAGACATGGGGGAGGCTGAGGTAATTCTTGGTATAAGAATTAGAAAAGGAAACAATGGGCTTTCAATTTCTCAATCTCATTATATTGAGAAGATCTTGAAAAAGTTTAACTTTGAGAATTGTTCTCCTATTAGCACTCCTATAGATCCTAGTCTTAAGCTTCTACCTAATAAAGGATCTCCAGTGTCTCAACTTGAATACTCAAGGGCTATTGGTTGTCTAATGTATGGCCTGATTAGTACTAGGCCTAATATAGCATATACCGTGGGAAGGCTTAGTAGATATACTAGTAATCCTAGTTCATATCATTGGCAAGTTGTGAGTAGAGTATTCAAGTACTTAAAAGGGACCATTAATTATGGTTTAACTTATAGTGGATATCCTTCTGTTTTGGAAGGTTATTCAGATGCCAGCTGGGTTAACAACTTAGAGGATCACTCCTCTACAAGTGGTTGGGTGTTTCTTCTTGGAGGAGGTGCCATTTCTTAGGCATCTAAGAAACAGACTTTTATTACTAACTCAACCATGGAGTTTGAGTTCGTTGCATTGTCTGCTGCTAGTAAAGAAGTTGAATAGCTAAGGAATTTGATTTATGAAATTCCATTATGGCCTAAACCGATATCTACCATTTCTATCAGATGTGATAGTGCTGCTACCTTGGCTAAGGCTTATAGTCAAGTGTACAATGGGAAATCTAGACATTTAGGTGTTAGACATAACATGATTCATGAGCTCATCATGACTGGTGTGATATCTGTGGACTTTGTAAGAACTCAATTTAATTTAGCCGATAATCTAACAAAAGGCTTAGCAAGAGATCTTGTGCACAAGGCGGCTGTAGGGATGGGTTTAAAATCCACTTAAAATCTTTTATATTGAGATACCCAATTCCCATCTAATGTAATATTAGATGCTGAATTCAATGTGGAAAGCTTGATATTTGAAGACTGGAACACATTATTATCATCATCCCAAGGTATGTGTTCAGTACTGCAAGTTAAGGAGGTTGAATTTATATTCTTAATAGTTATTTTGAAAAATTGCATTTGCAGGTGCAAGAATAAAAGAACTACTTATATAAGCATGAAGTTTAGCTGCTTCAAGAAGTTAGGACTTGGCTTTGATATGCTTATTGAAGGATGGGACACAAGCTAGTAAAATATAGTATCAAGTTAGAACTTATGAGAATGTAAACTGTTGTGTGTATTATCTTCATGTATTCACTATGGATAGAAAGGGTTCAATCCTTAGTGATACCCTGATATTCGAATATTTGGATTATATAATATACCAATGTGAAATTCAATCGTCACGATATTTCATTTATGCATCAGTTTTGTTGGTGTTATGTTTCATTTTAAGTTAATCAAGATTACACTTAAATGGGGGAGGTTTGTTGGTGATTTGTTATCATCAATGTTATTTAAGTGTAATAGGGATTACTTTGTTGACTAAAAATGATCTTGATAAATATTAAGCAAGTAAGGAAAGTATGGAGTACACACTTGTTTAAGTTTGATCAAGTATTAAAGTATACTGTCATTTAGGGGAGAAGCCCCTGAACGAACGGGGGTCGGGGGGCAGCGCCCCTGGGAGCGGGGTCTAACGGGCGGCAGCCCCTGGCGGGGTCCAAGGGGCAGAGTCCCTGGCTGGGGTCGAGCTGTTATACAAATTTTGAATATTTGACCCGGTTTTGACTTTGAATTAATCTTTATACAAAACCCGGATTTATAACAGTTCTTACTGTTGAGAAAAACTGTTATATGACAGTTTTGACAGTTTTTCAGATAAGGAAAGTTTATAACCAATTTTAGTCACTTTTCTGGTACCACGAAATTACACCATCTCATTCTTTCTTTTTTTTTTCTCTCTGATTTTATCTGAGTCTTATCTAATTGAGGATTTGGGAGTACCACCCAAATACTTCGATTTGAAAGTGATTATCACGATTCGCAGATTTCCAAATGTCACTAAACCATATTTCTAACATTTTACACACCCGACAAAAAGAACAATGTTTGAAGGCTAACCCACATTCCTTCTCCCCTCTTTTTCCTATTTATGTTACATCGACGACACATATCAACATTGGAATTCAAAGAGTTCGGAATAAAGGTAGCACTTGCCAAATATTGAGTATAAGGGTTCCAAAAATATGTGTAACCGGGTGGAGTGGGTTTGTTCTCCTTTTTTCAGTGTTGTAAATTGTTATTCCTATACCTTGCTTTCACCCCGACTAGTTTCTTGCTAGTCGAGTGGCTTCAGGGCCGGTCCAAACGTATATGGGGCCCGAGGCGAAAAAAAAAGAACCCCTTAAAGACGAATATAATAAAGATTTAAAGATCAGAATATGTAAACACAGTTATGTTAATCAAAATAACTATTTGATTATTGTGAGAATATCACTCAAAACTCACGGTGTTTACAATGCTTTCCGATGATCATAACTCGACCTAAAACAATGTATATATACTCCTAACTACATACTTGTAATTAGATTACAATTAGGAAACTAGAAACCTACTTGTTTATGATTTCCTAAAAACTAGGTTGCTATTACTTGGTCTCCAAGTCCTACTCGACTTAGGATTCCAACAATCACCCCCGAATCTCTAAGTCCTTCTAGAGAATTCTTCAACCCGATCAATATCATATTATCTCTTTTCACCACCCCAACCTCTTTATCAAGCTTGTTCTGAGAGCAACTTTCCACCTAACAACAAAACTAGGTCACGAACACATTTATCGTCTTCCGTCACTCGCAAAACGAACCAAATCAAAGTCACCCGCTTTGACATCTTCTCGTCCATTTATTTTGCGCCTCCGGTTGGTCTCTCTCTACCTTAGAACCAGCTTGATCAAGAAAAATTGAGGCTGTTGTTGAGATGCTTCAACTCGTAATCAAAAACAATTTACATCCCCTTGAAACAAACCCGATTCCCGTTGCGTCTGCCCCACAGCGAAAGGCTACGGTATTCTTGAAACCGACTCTCAAACCGGCACCGTCTTCACCTTGCTCTGATACCAATTAAAGATCAGAATATGTAAACATGGTTATGTTAATCAAAATAACTCTTTGATTATTGTGAGAATATCACTCAAAACTTACGGTGTTTACAATGCTTTCCGATGATCATAACTCGACCTAAAACAATGTATATATACTCCTAACTACAGACTTGTAATTAGATTACAATTAGGAAACTAGAAACCTACTTGTTTATGATTTCCTAAAAACTAGGTTGCTATTACTTGGTCTCCAAGTCCTACTCGACTTAGGATTCCAACAAGATTCAAAAAAATATCATTTATTATTCATTATAGACGTGTTCAATTAACAATAACAAGCAAACAAAATTGACTATCTTTTGAACTAGTTTGAGTTTGAACAAACTTTATAATCTAAAAATCATTTAGGCAATAAGTTTTTTTTATATATATATACACTACATAGCTTAGAATTTTTGGGCCCCTAGAGACGTGGGTCCTGAGCGGTCGCCCGGGTTGCCCACCGTCTGGACCGGCCTTGAGTGGCTTTTTTAATGTTATTCGATGTTTCCAAAAAAATAAATAAATAAAACGAGAAAAACTTATTATTCGATACAATATGATTTTATATATGCTAACATGTTTGACTGCCAATTTCCCCAACGAGCAATGGTGCTATGATGTGGTAATGCCAAGTGCCAATTCAAAGTGCTGGTGACTTAGGTGGACAGCAATGAGGGCTTGGGACTGCCAAGTGCCAATTCAAAGCCAGATGTACGACATGAACTATTTATTAGGTGGCATGTTCTATAAAGTTAGACAATTGAAATTCAAAAATAATTCTTTTAAGAGAAAATTACATGAATGGTCATTATAGGTTGGATAATTTGTATATTTGATTCCTAACTTATTTTTTTAATTCGAAAGATCTCTACAGTTTGTTTGTGTTGCGCGTTTGGTTTCTGTTTTACCTCTAAAAAACTATTTTGTCTTTCATTTTTTAAAATTTCTTTAAATAAAGTGGGTAGACAATGTATAGCAAGGTAAGATGGAAATGTGCTTGGGTTATGTTTATTTAAATAAATTAAAAAATTAAGGGTAAACTAGTTTTTTTAGGAAAGAAATGGACTAAGCGCACAACAAAAACAAACAGTATGGACCTTTATAAGTTAAAAAAATAAATTAAAGACCAAACATGTAAATTACCTCAAACCGTATGGACTATTCGTATAATCTACTCTTATTTTAATTTCATTAATGTATAAATATTTTACTGATTTAAAAAAAAAAAAATTAAAACTCAATTTAAAGCTACAGCTGAAAGTTGTAAGCTACAAACCATAGTTGGAGACGGAAATGTGTAACTTGTAGTTTTGTTTATTTAGAAATAACCATTTGAAATTTATAAAATGGCAAAACGTTAATAAAAGCTATTTGAATAACTTTTAAATTATGAGCTTCATTTAAAATCTTATTCTTAAACATTTGTTTTTTCTTTATTTTTTTTAAATCTAAAAATTTAAAGTTTCTAAAATGTCTTAAATTAAATCACGATGTTGAACATACTCATATCGACAATAAATTGGATCATATTAATTAAAAATAAACAAAACGATATGAAATTTTATAACAGTAAAACTAAATTGAAAATTGAATCCATAACTTTTTAAAAATAAATATTATAATTAAGACAATAAATTGGATCATATTAATTAAAAATAAACAAAACGATATGAAATTTTATAACAGTAAAACTATATTAAAAATTAAATATATAACTTTTCTAAAATAAATATTAAAATTAAACAAAAGTAAAACTTATTTAGTAGATCGTTTAGGAACATCTTTTGTTTTATATTTTCCGAATAGTTAAATATGTGGACGCTAACACCTACATAAACCTAGACGAGTTTAAAACTAGCTAGTAGCACCACGAGGAGAATTATTTATTTATTTATTTATAGGAAGCAAGTAACTTTTTATTATTTTAATAACATTTTACCATTTCCATTTTATAGCATACTAACCAATTCAATATATATATATATATAGATAAACGTTGATTTGGTTAGACATTAATTAGTAGCCATTGGTATCTTACTCCCACATTCTCATCTACTTCCGCCATGGCATCATCCTGTAGACATCAGCAACCACCACTTTCCCACCCCACAACCACCACAAGGTGGTGGTCGGAGGACTCCGTAGTCATTATCACCGGAGCAAACAAGGGTATCGGGTATGCATTGGTTAAACGCTTTGCTGAGTTGGGGTTAACAGTTGTGTTAACGTCTAGAGATCAATCAAGAGGTTTACAAGCCATGGATTCACTTAAGGTTCTTGGAGTAGATCATCATGTTCGTTTCTTTCAGCTTGACATATCTGATCCAATCTCTATTCAGTCTTTTGTTTCTTGGTTTCGATCCAGTTTCAAGGCTTTCGATATATTAGTGAGTATTCTTAAGTTTTTCAATGTGGTTGTCGCTTCTTTAAATCATTCTTCAACTTCATAATAAACACATAAAAAAGAAAGACACCCGTTACAAAAAGCTTTTTGTAGATCCATATATGTATATACAATTGATCCAGTCTTGTTTGGATTCCCAAAAACATTACTCATGACAATCCAAAAAACCACATTAAAAATATCGAAAATTTATTTTTTGTTGATATTCATCGAATCGGTATTTATTATTACAGGTGAACAATGCAGCTGTATGTTTCAATGCAATGAACGAAAACTCCATGGAGTATGCTGAAACTGTGATCAAGACTAATTACTACGGATCAAAACAGTTTACCGAAGCCATGTTGCCATTTTTTCGTCGTTCATCTTCCATGAGCCGCATCCTTAATATCAGTTCTCGACTTGGCACATTAGATGTATGTACCTAATTATTCATCAAATTAACTGATTCGATTAAGACCATATATATTGAATATACAATTGATTGATTAATTAAATGCAGAAACTAAATAACCCACAAATGAAGGCAATACTTGGTGATAAAGAAACGTTGAGTGAAGGTCGAATAGATATGGTGGTGAATGCGTTTTTAGAAGATGTGAAAGAAGGGAGATGGAAGACAAAAGGGTGGCCGGAGATATGGACGGATTATTCGGTGGCTAAGCTTGCATTGAATGCATATTCTCAAGTTTTGGCAAAGAGATATGAAGGGGTGGTGAGTGTGAATTGTTTTTGTCCGGGGTTCACTCAAACCGCCATGACGGATGGCAATGGAAAGCATTCGGCGGATGATGCTGCTAAAATGGCAACAAAGATTGCACTGGTTCCGGTTCCGGTTCTAAACACAGGGAAATTTTATGTGGGGTCGACAAGTCGTGGCATATGTTCGAAATTATAAACCTAATTTGGATTTTTATTTGGTCCTATTACTAATTTTTTATCCAAAGTTTATAAATGTTTAAAACAAATTGACTTTTTTGTAACGGGGTAAAATGTGTGATCAACTTCGATTGGAAAAGATAATGTTTGACAGTTCCTTTATTGTTCGGGTATCATGAAATTTGTTCTGGGATCATTCAATCGATGAGTTTCGACAACAAAACTCGAAGTTATGTTCTAGAGATTAATAACGCTTGTGTGTGATTTATAAAAATAAAATAAAATAAAATTAAAAAAAAAAAAAAAAATATATGCATTAAAGCTTCAAAAATGTTGGTCATCACAAATGGCAGTTATGGGATGATTTTAGGTGATTTTGGAAAATTACTAATGTTTAATAACATTAGCTACTCATGTTATTAGTAGATGCCTATATCGGTAGCTATTAATACGATCACTAGTTGTCGATTTGCTACTAAGTAGTTGATGATACAAATCTATTAGTAGCTACCTATCATATATTTCATGTGTAACAAACACTAGATACAAAATATATATCTAATGTCAATGTCAACTCTTCAATCTACTTTATGTCAATATACCTCCGATCCTAACACATTTATTAGAGGTACTAACTTTGACCTCGCCCAATCCATCCCTTGGCTATCCACCAATGGGATCAAACTAGTCCATATGTATGTGTAGTTGTGCACTTCTCACATCCCCTTAAAATCCCAATGACACTTGTTTAAATTTCTATCACTTAAAAGCCTAACGACATAGACTAAAATCACAAACACATTTGGCATTGGGATTTTTTTTTTTTCGATTTAGGTTTTCTTAACTCAAGGCTACCACATAAGATTGTCATTTTGTTACGTATATAATCAAGTACAAACCTTTAAAAATGATGAGAATTGTGAGAGGCATTACAACACATAATCTTGTTAAACATATTTTATTATGAGGGATCTCGTTAACTTGAAATTCTTTAACAATATAACAATTTAGTTAAAAGGAGTACATTTTGATTTTGTATATCTTGAATTTTAGCAATCACCACGAAAATGAACACTTATCGCAAGTAACAATTTGAGCCATCTTTTTGTGAAATTAATTCAGAATAAGTTGTTTTAAAAAAAATCCAACAAAAGCAAGAGTTTTGAACACCATTATTCATTTTGAAACAACTTTTTTTTGACAAATTGTTTCAAAATTTTCAAAGTCATTATTATGTTTAGGCCCATTTTATATGTGTTTGTTTGTATATAGTTTTAGATAGGATATTCGATTCTAGTACTTTTCTTCTAAATGGTGTCAAGGGAAGGACGAAGGAAGGTGCATGTGGAAGCCTTTATTTGTGTAGAAGGTCATATATATGCATTTTATATTGCACATTAATTTTTCAGTATAAAATATGCAATGATTAATAGTAGGTTTTTAACGAAAGAGTTGTTATCCAACTAAGAGGGTGTTTGGCTAAGTTTAAAATGAAAGTTGTTTAATTTAACATACCTGTATAAGTTAAAATGAAAGTTTAGATAGATTAGTTTTTTTAAAAACGGCTTATAATGATGTGAAATCTGAGGTAAGTCATTTTTGATAAGTTATTACCTCCTAACTTATCAAAACTCCTTATAATTTATAGTTGTCCAACATTTTTAAGAAGCAATTTTTTTATCATTTTGTCAAACATTAAAAAGGGTTTATCAACTTATGGCGTTGAGAAGCTAGATAATCTAATCCAAACACCATTTTAAGACCGTTATAAGCTAACAAACTACAAGTTAAAAAGAAAAAGTATTTTTAATAAGCTTAGTCATTAACCCTTTAAGAATTGGTATCCAATCAATAAAAAGGTCATGTGAAGGGTGTTTCCCATTACCAAAACATATGTTAATACACCAAAATATGTCATATACTTTCTCTCTCTTGTCCAACACCTAAATGAAACCTCAAAAACTCGGAAATGGTATTTTAGTTCCTTATCCAATAGTTTAATGAAAGCTAATTGTTTCTTTTGTACTTTTTTTTTGAACGAGTTTAATTAAACAATTAGTTTAATGAAAGCTAATTGCTTCTTTTGTACTTGTTCGACAAGTTATTGAAGTTTTTAATTGTTTCTTTTGCACTTATTCCGCAAGTTACTGAAGTTTTTTTAGTTTTCAAGTTAACGGTATTATAAAAATATGTCTCTTATTTATCAAACTTAACAATAGTTATTCATTTCCTACTTATTACATACGTAGTCCGTTTCTATACAGATGTTTTCATCTACATAACATTTCTTCATGAAATTAAACAAGTAAATCCTTAAGGGGTGTTTGTTTTTTAGTAAAAAAATATAGAAACAATGTGTAAACAGTTTCAAGGTTCTCACGTATATGAATAGTTGGTTTTTAAAAGAAAATCATCTTTAGAATAAAAAAAATTAACAAACTTAATTCCCACGTATAATCGATATAAAATTAGGCTTCCACTAAACGCTTATTATAAAAATAAACACGCCTTATGTCCTGCATCAAGACGTCAAAAGCCAAGAATAAAAAGTCATTCGGTGTTGACGTTAGGGTTAACAAAGTAGGATTAGGGATTTAGGGTTAGGGTTTCAAGGAATTAATTAAGGTTAATCTATTGATTAACACACGTTGCAACCATTTTTAAATACTGATTATTGTCAATGGAGTCTCATGTGATGGCACAAGGCACTTGCGGCTGCCAAACTCGATGCTCCTGTTCATATTTGGCTCCCATTTCATAGTTAATTGACTTAATTCACAAATTTACAGGAATGGTACTTGTGGTTTACCAGATTTACAAATTGATGACAACATTCAAAGCTTCTATGTGCATGATACCTGGTTGGTCCTTGGACTATGACAACATTCAAAACTTCAAGGAGTTAATTGACTTAATTCACAAACTTCTTGTGTTTCATTTTTCACTTGGTTGGTCCTTGGATTAAGAAAAAAAGATTTTTTTTACCCTTTTTATTTTGTTTTACATTTTTTTATATATTGTTTTATTATTGGATAATAACTTAAAAAGTAACATATTTTTTTATTTGTACACATTTAGTTACAGTGTTTTTTTTGTCCCAATTTTCCCATTAAACTTTTTTGAATAGTTCAAAAAACATCCTTATGATCTGTTTATCGTAGGTTTAGCCGGTTTGTAACGTCCGTGTTTCTGGGCTTACCATTTTTAGCAATGTAATAGTCTAGGTTAACATCTGTAACCCAAATTTGAAATAATAAAAATGTATTATTTGTGAATTATGTGAATTATATGTTTATTTTCTTAATTATAATAATTTAATGAATTAAGAATAAAATAAGCGTCAAAAATTAAAGTGTGAGATATGCCCGATATCTTTGCACGAAGATGTAGTAGTTGAGGCGAGGTTTCCGAAAATATAAAGAATGCCGAAATCCGAGTTATAACGAACAACTTATGACCCGTCGAAATTTCGCGACAAAACCGGTGTGGCACAGCGTGACGTAAATAGTGAATTTACGAAGGAGTGATATTTAGCCTTAGTGATCAACACAAAAGACGTAGATAATGTTGAACCGAAAGTGTGCATAAAAAGAACGCCTAAATCTGACTTCGTATGAGGAAGTTATGATTTTTCGAAGTTTCAGCTTAGCAGTAGACAGCCCAAAAGTTCAAATTAAGATCGAGCGAGTTTTAGCCGAAACTTTCTAAACGAGAATCGAAGATCTCATTGATAGTAGCGCATTGGTGAAAAGAAAGACGAAAACGGACGTCAGACGAAGAAGTTATGAATTTCTAACGAAGTTTTTCTGTCCCGGCCTACTAAAAATAAATAATAAAAAATAAAATCAAAATTAGCCGACGGAGTCTAAATGAAAGTTGTAGAGTATGGTATGACCTACGCGTGGATATAAAGAACGTCGAAAATGGATCCCGTATGCGAAACTTACGCAATTTAGAAGTTTGACGAGTCAAATTACGCCGAGCGTAATTTGAGTACGCCCAACATACTCAGAGGGGTGCAAGTTGTCTGACCCATACTCGAGTGCCACCAAATGACGCATGCATTGACGTCGAAGTACGCCCAGCGTAACCAAATTACACCCAGCGTACTGAGTACGCCCAACGTACTTGGAAATTACGCCCATCGTAATCTCAGACCCAGCAACCTATAAATGGAACTCGAGATCAGCTATTTTCCTTGGGATTTTTCTTCCTTGCTCTCTAAGTTCTGCATCGTTTTGAGTGACAATCATATCCCGAGTCCCGAAGCAAGTTCCGAAGTCCCGAGGATCCCGAGAAGTGAGATTTCCGAGCGGAAGCCCTGCCGCGAGGAGCCTGGTTTTTGTGAAGATCTTCCAGATCTACGGAGAAACACTACTTCTACAAGCCGTAGTGCTACCCGCTCATCTTCTGATCAAGTGAGTGTATAGTCCCTTTCAATACACGATATTATACAAGTAATCGTTGAATGTATTTAAGAATACGGGTTGTGTGAGAGTATTATTATTACCTTCTAACACATAGACTTATATGATTCTCCTTGAAATTTCTTGTTATGTGTTTACGTATTACTTGCTATTTGGATGGAGTATTGAAAGAGCATGCTATACATTTTTTCTTTTAAAAATTATGTATAAAACATATATATTTTTATCTACTAATATGTTGGGCAGAACATGGGTAGACAGTTGGTGTGCAATGAAATAAATTGATGAGAGGCCTCGTTGTTGGTGTTATTCTAGTCATTCAGCAGAGTATGGATGACGACCACGGACTCTTCTAGACAGTCCTGTGGAACGCTAGCAGGCTCATAACCTGTAGGTGTTGTGAACGATGTGTTCACCGGTGTACTCTATCCCCCACATGGTTGCCTTTAGGACACTTATTATTGAGGAAGCCCCATCTGCAGTAATGTTCGTCTTGATGAAAATTCTAAATTAGGTTCCTTATAATAGATGTTGTTTTTAGGGACGTAAAGTGAGGACAACGGGAATGGGTAATCGGGTTATTATTGATTGTTGAATTAAATATAATTACTTATTGTGGGTTGAAAACCTTATATGCTCATCAAGCCCCCAAGCCTGACCCACTCAGTTTATTTGTATTACAGGAAGTGGCGCAAGGGCATAAGATGGATGAATCATCAAGTTGTTTTGTTTACAAGTCTGTGTATGTATATATTTGTTGAATGACTTGTAATGTTATCGTTTATGCTTTATGATCTGTATCGGAACATGACATCCCAATTTTTGATTATGAAATGAAATTATATTTCTTTATGAAATGTTTTGATAAAAATATATTTTATCATATTTTGTTTTTGGGAACAAATTCCGCATCCTCTATTAAAATCAAAAGGATTTACTCTAAAATTATTTAAAAAGCATAAATGAAACCGGTCTTTTCTGGCCGAGATTTTGGGGATGTCACACAGTTTCTGGCCTATTTGGCAGCTCCAGTGAGACTTCGATCATCTTCATCGGCGAGTCTTCGGCCAAAAATCTAAAATAATTTTATTTTTGATTTTTACATCAAAAAATTCTCCTAATAATAATTTAGATTCATAGAGAAAGGATAAAAAAATTACACTAAAAAGAAAAAGACACTTCATCTTCATCTGTTCAAGAACACACACACACATTGATTCTTCATCTTCATCTGTTCAAGAACATACAAACACTCATGATTCTCCAACGTATAAATCAATAACAAATATGATGAACTCATGAACATAAATCAATAAATCGTTTGAGTTCTTCATATAGTTGTCTAGTTTCAGATTTGATGAAGAATACACACACACACACATTCTAAAGAACTCAAACCCATATTTGATAAAGAACACAAACAGAAAAAATATTGATGCATGTTTTTAGATCTGGTGAAGAACACGAACACAAACTCATATGTCAAAGCTAGATTTCTTGTTTGAAATTGATTTCAGATTCAAGTTCAATGTGTTCTTGAATAGAACTAGAAACATTATTTTCGAGCTTCAAAATTTTCACATGAAGACTTCTGGATTTGGTTTCTGGAAAGAAGATGAACGCACTTCTAGATTTGGTTTTAGGATTTGAAAAACGAAATTGATTAAATCTAAAAACCTGGAAATAAAAAAAAAACATAACTCAAGAACATAACAAAGATCTATAAATCTTGAAGACCGTTTGAATTCTAGGAAGAAGATGAACACACACACACACACATTGATGAACTCGTTTTCTGACCTAGTTGTTCTTGAAGATGGTATGGGTTGAAGTGGTTGAAATATTTTTGGGTTGAAGAACTTTTAGGTTGAAGGGTTTGAATGGATGAACATGATTGTGTATGTGTTGTGTGATCTAATAAGTGCACACGCACACACGATTGAAGGGTCACAATGTTTTTGTTTAGATCTAATACACACACATACTTACACATAAATCTAAAATCATTTCTGATGATCTCGTTTTCTGATCTAGTTGTTCTTGAAGATGTTTAATATGGGTTGAAGAGGTTGAATAATTTTCGCAACAAAAAGACATGATACTAAATTAAAAGACCTTGTATGCTCAAGAGTCATATTAAAATGATATTGTTAATTAACATATGATCTTAAAGGGTCACACTAACAACAACTTGATACAATTGAATTTTTATTAGAAATTGAGTTTAGTAAATATTCATAAACTCTTATAATTAACTGAATTTTTTTTCATGTAAATAATAAATTTTCAATGGAAAATAAAATAAAATATAATATGGTATAAATTAAAAAGTCATGTACAATATTTTTGAATAGATAAATTCTTTTGTCTTTTACCAAAAAGTTAATGCTTATATTTTATAAAAGAGTTTATAAAATTTTCAACTTTCGTATTCTTTTTTCTTAGGAGACATGGGTAATGCTTTTTGATTTGTTTAATCTAAAGAACATATCGTAAGAAAGAATGCATGGACATGATAATAATCTAGGGACATGGTTGACCAAAAGTGTTAAGATCTCTTAGTAAATGACTTTTCTTTAAGACGTTAAGCGAGGTTTTCATTTGGGTATTCTACACCCATGAAAAAATTGTATCTTGCATTTTCCTCTCTCATTCCTTTCTTGCTTTGAGTGTTAGAGTTGAAGTTGCTTGCATTTTTCTCTCTTGAAATTAATATTTGGGTTTTACTTTCAAGCTTTAGAGTTTCATCAAAAAGGGCTAGCATCTTACATCAATTTGGTTCATTGTTGGTGTCTCAAAGGTTCCACATTCGTCATCAACTACCAAGCCTCCCTAGAGGACCCAAAGAACACAATGTTTGTTATTTCTTCATATCTTCAGTGGCTTATGTTTTGTCTTTCCATTTCTTACAAGATAACCATTGGTGGGTTGTAACAAGTTTATAATTATTCAAATTATTCAACTCTTCCGTTGCTAAAATATCATCTTTTTGAAACTATTTTTAAACTAAAACTAACAATTGGTATCACAGTCACATGACAAGTTTGGTTAGATTGTATGATTTTTGAAAATCTTAGTTTTTGGAGAATATCGATAACTTGTTTTTGTATAAAAATAAGTTCATACATATTTTCTTTGACAACTTTATAATTTTTATTTTTGTGACAAAAGTTTGCATGCATTTTTTGTCATTTAAAGTTGTTTTATAAAAACAAAGGTTGTTTTATGTTTATATGTATTTTAGAGTACATAAACAAGCCGTGGACCATTTGTGTTGTTATTTTATGTGGACTTGTGAAAATGGTTTGTAATATTCTTTTATTCATATGGTATGTAATAATAAGTAGCTAGTTTTTCGTCTTTGTTATTTTATGTAATAGATTAGTTTTAGACTAGATTTATTTTATGTAAAATGTAACAAGATGACAATGGAGGACATTTTGAAAATCCAAGATGATCCCAACGGTATTACAATGTTTTTATAAAAGTTCATAACTTTTTTAAAAATCTTATTAAATTGCTACAAAGTTGGTTTTCTAAGCAAGTAGGAGCATAGAGTTAACTTGAAGTTCACATGGAGATCATTTGGTCCTTTTTTTCCCTTTAGGATATGATTTGGCACTATTTGTTGGCTCCTAAAAGTGTTAACTAGATCATGGCTTGTTTATGTTAAATACATGCTTGTATTGTTTATTTCTCAAGTAAATATTTTGCATGTGTAACATCCCAACTACCATGATCAAAAATCTTAATTTTATAAAACATTCCCACAAAACTATAAGATAGTAAACCATTGTTTTAAAATCAAATCCTTTGAATCATAGTATCAAAAATCCCTCAAAACATAAATTAGCAGGAAGATGTGTACGATCATGCATTCGCCTTCCCACAATCACCGATGGTACCTGTAAAACATTTATAAGCAACT
This sequence comes from Lactuca saligna, assembly GCF_052625555.1. Taxonomy (NCBI): domain Eukaryota; kingdom Viridiplantae; phylum Streptophyta; class Magnoliopsida; order Asterales; family Asteraceae; genus Lactuca; species Lactuca saligna. Next base: position 69,222,038 of record NC_136417.1, on the reverse strand, counting down.
GGGTAAGCATTAAGCTTAGTGAGTCCCCCCCCCCCATAATACCCCACACAATAATACATGTATATCAGGCCCACAGTATAAAACTGGATTGCCCCTAGGCCCATAATCTCTCAACTGGATTGCCCTTGGCCCACAGTCTCCCAACTGGATTGCCTATGGCCCACAGTCTCCTAACTGGATTGCCCCTAGCCCACAATCTCCTGACTGGATTGCCCCCGGGTTTATTGGCGTACAACACAAAGTAGTATCATCTCAACCCAACCACACTATGTTGACATATGCAACAGATAAACAATAACCAGCAATACAAGTAATCATACATATCTACCAATCTAACAAATCACTACATCATAGCAACATCCCGTAGTCAAATACTCAATTCAACCCACGAGTACAGTGAGGAAAACTCACTTGAACTATTCAATAGACGCCCAATAGCTACATCAACAATAGAATAACCAACCCACGCTTCCTAAAGCCAAACCAAGACCAACCCTTAGTCAAATACTCAATTCTACCTACGTCTTGGCCAACCCATGGCCATGCCGTGGCCACATCCGGACAAAACAGACGGGATAAGATCCGCCACCACGTCGTGGTATTTAGTCTAAAAGCTTTTCTTTAAAAAGAGCTTAATTCATAAGAACCAAAACCAAAAACATCCGATCTAATTCCTAATAGCTTCATAATGGATAAAGTTTCTAACTTTATCCATTAGAATGGTCCAAACCACCAAGATCTAGGCTTTCAGTCTCAAAGCGACCCGAAAATGCATCATTCTCAACTTAATTCATTAAGTCCAACTCTCCGACTTTGAAATCTGAATAAACAAGATGTCTAGATGGATAAAGTTTCCAACTTTTTCCATAATAACGTCACAATATTTCAAGATCTAAACTTTAATACACCAAAATGTCCTAAAGAGCCAAGATAACTTGCATGGCTAAAAGGGAAGGCAAAAAATCATAACTTTCCTAGTCCATGAGGTCTAAGAAGTATTCCAAATTGATCAAAAGATGTTGGAGTCCACTCAAATCCTAGATCACTCATAAAATGGACCAAAAGTGTAAAAAACCACAAATAAACAGATCTAAAGAACTAGAGCATGATTGGAACTTTATACTCACAATAGTCTAGAATTGTAGTGCCTTTGATGGATCCAATCTTGACGAATCATTCCTTGCAACCAAAAGAACCTTCTTGATCTTTAAGCTTAATCAAAATATCGTAAAAAGCATCCAAAAGATGAGAGAGGAGAGGGGAGGAGCACAAATCTTGAATATGGAGGCTAGGGTTTCTCCTAAGGGGTTCGAGATATGATGGAGGCTGCTAAAATGCCCAAAAACGTGGAACCTTAAGCTTAAATACATTGAAAACCCTAAAGTCATGGATTTAGGGTCTAACAAACTGCCACTCTATGGCTATGTTTCTCCATTTCGTGGCCTACCATGTCGTGGAGCTCTGATCTCCACACCATGGCAATGGTTTTCACTCAATTCCATTCCAACTTCAATCAGCAATCAGCTATAACTTCTTCGTTTCAACTCCATTTCCAGCGATCTTTATATGCACGAAAAGGGATTGATGAGACCCACAAATATCTCTAATTACTTTTGACTTAAAACATACCGAACTAAAATCTTGAATTCATGAAAGAAGTCAGAAACATCACTTTTCCCATTTTACCATTTGACTCCAAAACACAAACTAAGGGCTTATATCACATAACCAATATTATCAACATCCAATAGGGTTTAAACCCTATTCCCTTGAAACCCAAGGCCTTTACTTGATCCATTTATTTTCCAAAATCCCAAAATAAGAAACTTCTCGAAACAAGATGTTATAGCATGGTTGATAATTTAGCTTTTAACAAACTCAAACTATTTTTTGGACAAAATAAACATCACATGGAGTTTGAATTTCAAATTTTAAAATGTGAACATAATATGTAATAATTTATAACTTTAAAATAAAAACCGGTTTTATTAAAACCTTAATAATGACAAATTTTGTAATAGTAAACTTATAAATCTAAAATTGTGATTTTATAACTTATTCAAACTCCAAAATATTAACAAAAAGAAGTTTTATTAAATAATATAAAAGGTTCTATAAGGCTAAAACTCAAACTTAATCTTGGATATTAATTTTAAAATTGAACCGCATCGAAATATAAAAACTGGGTTTTATATGCGAACGTTAAAAGTTTTTTTTACGAAACTGATACCATGATAAATTGGATGCATGTAAGTGTCATGATATCACATGTTTTAAAACAGAATAATAAAACATACAAATCCATTTTCAAAAGGCAAGTTTATGATATCCAACTTTAGAAACATTTGCACACCATTTGTATAATGCTTGTAGGATAAAGGATACTTAGCCATTTGTATTATCTTTTAGTGGCCAAATTATTTTTGCGAAACCAAGTTATAGACCATTTATAGAAGTTTCTCTAATTTGATGATTTGATTGGAAACATCTTTTGATAAAGGTCACCTAAGCAAGAGTGTTCCAATGCATAGATGAGACCAAATATGTCAAATAAACAAATGGATTGTTAAGGGTGTCATACATATAGGAATTACAAATTATGTAATTAATAAAAGCTATTTACCTTGTTAAAATTAAGTGAACGGGATAAAGATCACATAACCATTTATTTAATTTGTAACTTGGATCCTAGACTTTAAATAAAGAATGTTTTTGGAAACAAAAGGGTATTACTTTTAAAGAATTAAATACTAAATGAAAACTTTGTTAAAATTTTATAGATGGCTCCACCCACTACTATAACACACCGTCACCTAATGAACATTTTGACAGTTTGTTTTATTTAGTTCTTTTATATAGTTTATTTTTATCATTTTTAGCCTTTTTTTTATTGTTTTTGCATTGCATATTCTATCATTTCTTTATCTTGGATCGTATTGGGTACTTTGTGTTTTGCATAAGGTGTTTTGTTGGTTTTTGGAGTCTTGTTGCGGTTGCGGATTAGATTGTTTTTGGGCTTAGTGGACTTGCGAGGAGTTTTTGGGATTTACTTATCCTTTTTGTAAGAATTAAAATTGATGCATTGAATACTTGGATGAGATGGACTCTTTAAGATGGGTCATGGACTCTTGAAGATGGGCTTGGACTATCCATTTTGAAGCTTAAAGATGATTGGTTCATTTTGAATCATGTGAGGTGTGAAGGTGACCAAATGAATCAAAAGTAGTGGGGTAGAATAGTAGAATCAGGAGCCAATACCATACCAACATTATTTGTGAGGATGATGTATCCGCCCATGCAACCGTTCATGGGTACCCATGCAACTACACAGTTAGCGGCATTTTTGTCATTTGACTCATCATTTACCTTAGGGGTTCGGTTTGGCGGCCATACTTAGAATTTTACACCATTGGATCATCATAGAGACGATTTTGGAGAGCTAGAGCTATCATCTTCTCATTCTTCTAATAATTGCTAATTTCTTGATGTTAAAACACTTTTATGATTATTGTCTTGTTACCATGAGTGGCTATTTAGTTTATTTTGGTTGACTTGGGCTAAAACCCTTAGATACTTTTAGGTTTTGAAGGATTTATGTTTGATGGTCATTTATCTCATGTTATTGATTCTTAGTTCATAAGTATTATGCTTGTTTAATACTTTGATCATGAGCTTAGTACTTGAATGAGCAATTGTTGGTTTATTTATTTGATTTAGCAATGAATCATTGAATTTGCTTATGAAAATGGATTTATGATGGTAGAAATCATATCTAGCTTATGGATCATGGCTCCTTTTTAAGGATATATATAAGCATTGACATCCTCTTGGATTTGTGAATTTCTTCGTTATTAAGCATTAACATCCTCTTGGAAGTGGGAATTCCTTCATTCTTAAGGCTAATCAATTTTTTTGAGTTCAATTTCTACAATTGGGTTCTTGATTTTGATTAAGAAGGTGTGTTGTGGGCTTCCCCAACCTCCATACTACCTTTGAGGAATTTTGGCATATCATGCTTTATGATTGCTAAAACTAATTTGGGTTGAATGATAACCTTATATATTGAATCCTAATAATAAATACACAAATGTTCATTGTGTTAAATTACCTTAGTTCACTAACTTTCTCCAATATTTGAGCATTTCACCATCTTGCTTAATTGCAAGCATTATAATTCTTCTAGTATTTTAGTTTTTACTCCCCCTCCATTTAGTTAATTGTAGTTAGTTAGTTTTATTTCACTTGTATTGCATTGGTGATTGAATATGTAACATTCAGCTCAAGTGAGCAATTGTTAAGTTTAAAAGTTCAAAGGATAAAACCCTACTCACGACGTGAGGAGATTAATGAGAAAGAGCACCACTTTTGGTGCTCACGACATGATCACATATTGGCTCACGACATGAGAACTACCTGAGAGGAAAACCCTAATTTTGGGGGTTTTATTTTTGTATTTAAAAGAAGTGAGGGATAGGGTTTGCCCACCCTCAACCTCCATCACCTCTTTGCACTCCCCTTTGAAAGCCTAGCATCCATATTTGATTTTGAAGCTCATTTGTGGTAATTTTAGCCAAGGAGAAGAAGAGGAAGCACATCTAGTCCATCATTTCTACATTCAAGTCTCACCACCAAGAATTTGCACATCTTCTGGACCTTTTGTGAGTTTCAAGTTCATTGCATTATGATTCCATTAGCCTCGATTTAGATTTTTATGCTTAATCCTTCATATTCAAGATGATGTATTGGTTGAAATCCATAAAGTTGCCAACTTTGTGGATCTTCAGTGTCCCTTGAGTAGTATAGAAGCTAGTTCTGGAAGAGGGTTTATTTTTATGACTTTTGCATGAGATTTGGTGTCATTTTTCCCATTTTGTACCCTAACTAGTGTTTGGGACATGCATGTGCAAAAAGCCATGATTTTTATGATGTTCTAGAGTAAATAAGACTCTATGGGGGGATTGGGTTGCTTGACCAAAATAGGATTAAGAGTTTCATTAAGAACTTTTTTATCAGAGTGTTCTCATGATGTGAGCACGGTGAGTGTCATGATGTGAGGATAAGGGTTCCTCGACTATTTTAGACTCATTAGGTGACGACGTGACCACTAAAGGCCACGACGTGACTAGCAGCTGTGGAACTTTCAAGCTTGAATTGACTTTGACTTTGACCAAGTTTGATATAGGGGTATTTTGAGTTATAATTGAGAATTAGTCACTATCTGATGGATAGGTGACCGGTAGAGCTGATATTCGGAGTTGTGTCCTGTTCAACGATCTTTTTGGACTAAGAAGTGAGTTTTCCTCACTATACTTTGAGAGTGCAAGAATATGTGCGTGGATAAGGTTTGAAAACTCAAACCTTGAATTAACTTAAGATCAACGTCTACTACTAATGCAAGAGTCCAGTCAAGATTGGTAAACCAGTCTTGCCTTGAAATAAGAAGTTCAACAAAGTATTCAAATATAAGAAAATTAGTATAAACAATGTAAAGAAAATTAAAGACCAATGAGAATGATCGAGAGAATGATTTGACTTGCAAAATACTTGGTATTTTAGTGTAAGAGAATGTTTCTTCAAAGTGTTACATTGAATGAAAATCACATCTCCTTAAATAGACAATAAGGGATAAAAAGACAAACTAGGAAGACTGCATGGACTATGTAAAGTTGTAAAGCCAAAAAGCTAATGCATAGGATTTTCTCGATCTTTTCCCATGATATTTACAATAAAACAAAGACTAAATGACAAGAAACATTAAATGAAAATACAGACTCAAAATTGCACTGAATACAATGTGTTTCTCGGACAGGTCTTCATTTCATAGCAGCTGCATTTCGGAACTTATCACACTTCAGAATTCACTTCACTTCAGATTGGCTTGACTTCGGATTGCTAAGGGTTCACTTTTCATGTATCAACAATATCCCCCTAAGTGACCTTAGAAATCAATCAATTCTTCACTTAGCTTCATCAAATACAAAGAGATAAGCACTATGGAGCCAACTTCTGACTTCTATGTACCATCTGAGATGCTCAATGAATTTCTTCTTGACGTGTTCGGATGAATCACTTTTGGCAGCATTGGGAATGGACTTTTGAAAGATATTTGTTGGAACAAGGTGTTTGTCAAGAACTTTAAAGAATTTTTTTATTAGTCTTCTCATAAAAAAATGATTATGAACTCATAAACTTAATGGTTTACATTTTTCAAAATCACTTGTATTCTCAGGAAACCAGTAGATAGATATTCAACCCTTTTTGAGGGTCGGCATCATCACTTCATGTTTTCGATTTTTCAGTTACTTGTATTTAACTTTTGAACAAGCAAAGAGTTGTAAAAAATGTAAACTTGAATCCTCAATGTATGAATGTTTTTGTTTCTATGTTTCAATTATATTCAATTGTTATGATACTGTACATGAAGTCACTCCATCCGCCGCAGATATTTGCGCCGTTCTGGTTTGGGGGTGTGACATATTGGTATCAGATCATTGTTTATAGTGAAATGGTATATCAAAGCATACAAGATATGCAACTATAAATACAAAGGGACTAAAACACTCTAACTAAGAGTTATACTTTGAAATATAATAATATTTTATAGAAGTATATATATATATATACATACATACATACATACATACATACATACATACATACATACCAGAACAGTGTCAAAAATGAACAAAACAAAAGTATTAAGATAAGCTGGACACTACGATTAAGCCTTGGGGTATGTAATCAGGTTTGGGATAAATATAGCCTAATCAACTATATTTATCCGAGAGGTGACTAACGTATGCCAGGGAATAGTTGTGGTGGGCAATAAGTCTAAAACTTACCAACTCTATACACCAAGAAACTCTAGAACCAAACATAAAGCTTAAAATTCTATAGGAGTATTTTATGATACTATAAATAAATCATGTGAAAACTAAAGACCCTCACTGGCAAGTCTATAATTACTTAGTGTGTGTGTGTATATATATATATATATATATATATATATATATATATATATATATATATATAAAATATTTTATAGACTTAGAATTTGGTGATTTCGCTCTACTTCTTGTTCCTTGTTTGGTTGTGGTGTTAGAGTATAATCACTTATTTGGAGGTCTATACAATCTTAGTTATATATGTAATGCGCGCAGATTCGGGCTAGTCAATTTAGAGACAATGAGCGTCAAAAATGACTTTTTTATGGAAGATTATTAAGAAGGATTAATCTTAACCAAGATATATTATATGTCACAAGAGTTTCGTACGTATAAAGAATGTTGAAATCCGAGTTATAATGAAGAAGTTATGACTCGTCGAAGTTTAACGGCAAAACCGACACGACCATGGGAATTGTAAGAAGTGAATTTACGATAAAATACTTTCTATCCTTGGAGACCTAAATGAAACTCATAGTATATGTTAAACCGAGTGTGTGCATAAAAATAAACGTCCAAATCTGACTTCACATGAAGAAGTTATGATTTTCTAAGATTTAGCATAGTAGTGTACAACCTGAAATTCGAATTTTAGATCGGTCGATTTTTAACCAAAATAGTCTAAACAATAATTGAAGATATCGTTAATAGGAGCTCAAAGATAAAAAGACAGACAAAAACGAAGCTCGAATGCGAAAGATATGGATGAAACCTAGTCCATACTCTTCGAGCGCGACGAATTCGATACAGTTTTGTAAATCAGAGATAGAGTGAGAATTAGCCGACGGGATCTAAATGAAAGTTGTAGTAATTGTAAATACCAACGCGTGGATATAAATAATGTCAATAATAGAGCTCGTATTCAAAATATATGGACGAAACTTAGTCCTTACTCTTCGAGCGCGATAAATTCGACACAGTTTTGCAAATTGGAGATAGAATGAGAATTAGCTGACGAGGTCTAAATGAAAGTTGTAGTACTCGTAAACACCAATGTGTGGATATAAATAATGTAGAAAACGGAGCTCGTACGTGGAAGATACGGACGAAACTTAGGGCCTACTCTACGAAAAAACTCCTATAAATAAGAGATGAACTCTTCATATTTTCTTCACACCATAAGCCTTTCTTTCTCTCTCTAACTTCTCTATAAACTCCCTAAACCCCCCTAAAGCCTAGGAAACTTCCCTAGTGCTAGAAGAAAATCCAGGAGCGCAAGAAGGCTCCAAGAAAAGAGCTTTTCGGCTCAGAAGCTCTGTTCCAGCGGATCCCGGTTTTTGGTAAAACCGGTTGCAAGTGAAATAAGCCTACAATACTTTAAATATAGCTTATATATAAATATAATATCGTTATTATGAACCTAGAAATAAGATTTATCAGTGATTCAAAGTTGTTATATTGATTCATCTACTTACGGGAGAAAAAAGTTTAGGTTGTGATTTAGTGAGGTGTTTAAAGTGGGATTTCCAAACAGTATACTTCGTATACCAAACAGACCCTATCTCCGATATGATCCTACCTGGTTGTTCCTTACTTGATAGATCATGAAAGTAGACTTTGAGTTAATGATGAATCTAGACTAATAATTAGTCGCAATAAAGATTAGACTAAAACCTAGCGATAATAATGCTAGGTTTCATCGAAGGAAAATAGAATCGTTAAAAGCGAAGCGCTGCCCGAGTTTGGAATCATCACTTTAACAAGTGAGTGCATAGTTACTTTCATCTTACATATAGATATAAGTATTTTATATAAATTACGTGCTATGTGTGTATACTGTCTGAATACTTGTTGTCTATGCAAGATGAAACGTTTTATACATGTTTTAAATGATTTGAACTATATATGTATTTTATATCTAAAAAATGTGTTGGGTAAAACATCGGTAGATTAGAGGTGAGATAAATGATGAGCGATGAAAGATGAGATAAATGATGAGCGATGAAAGATGAGATGAATGGTGAGCGATGATATATGAGTGATAAAATATGGTGCGAAGCGAAGAGCCAAAACGATGAACCAAAACGATGAGCCCAAACGATGAGCCAAACGATGACCCCATCATCTAGCAGAGTATGGATGACAACCGCAGATGATTCTAGACAGTCTAGTGGAACACCAGCAGACTCGCAACCTGTAGGTGTTGTGAACGATGTGTTCACCCAGTGTACTCTAAAAACCCATTGACATGTATTACGAGTGGACTCTTGTAAAAGATGTTGTCAATAAACGAGATAAACACTGGCGACTATGCAGACTTAGTGCCGATTCCTTAGGATACTCCTTAGGAATGAATGAACGAGGAATAGTTGAATCTTAGGGTAGATCCTTAAGAGTAAAGAAGATAATGGGGGTAGGTAATTGGGTTGATTGTTTGATGTTTAACATAATAATTATATTATTGTGGGTTGAAAACCCTATGTACTCAACAGGTTTCCCAACCCGACCCACTCAAGCTTATTTGTATCACAGGTGTCGATATAAAGCTACTTTACACTAAGGGATTTAAAAGAGATGTAGATCACTAGTGTAAATGAATGTAATTTCTATTTATGCGTATGTTACTGTATTGATGATGACATCCCAAATGTTTTAAAATGGATAAAATACATTTTTTTTGGAAATTCTTTTATAACGTATTTATCATGTTTTTCTGGGAACAAATTCCGCAACATTTTTATTAAAAGTGGTACTTTGATTTTTATAAAGCATAAACAAAATCGGTCTTTTATGGCTGTGAAAATTGGGATGTTACAATATACAACTTGTATACACTGCGTGATTATAGGAGGACCCAATAAGGATCACACCATAACAATTTTCATTATAAATGTTTCTATTAATCTCATAGTTTCTTTATACATACCTCTATTCTCGCATAGACAACATGACTGAATGTCACCACAAAGACCCATACTACCCTACCATGGTAGCCAACGGATGGATCGAGGAGGATCCAGGAGAAGTTCATGAGGAGACCCCAGAATTGGGTCTTGAAGAATACCAAGAGATGGATAACTAGGGGGAGGATTCTGATGAAGAGTAAGACAAGGGTGAAGGCGCTTGAGAGATCCTTAGCAAGCCTTACCCTATCGGGAGTAGGCAAGATACCCTTTCACCTCCCTCCTCCCAAGTACGAAAGCATCTAATAGGAGTGCTCTTGGGATGAACATACCTAGTAAGAAAATATTGTCCATGCAAGGGCAAGCTTCGTTGCTGACATCTACCTTGTCTAGGATGCACCTCCACAAGGGGCAACCCAGCTACATGCCTGGGCTAGAGGAGACGACCAATAATCCGCATTAGGCATGCACCCACTACACCACACTCCATTTTGGATTAGGTGTCTAAGCCCATAACTATAATTGGTATGTAGTTGACCCGATAGTAGCATGGTCCTTTTGGGTTACCTTGTAACGCCCGTAGATCAGGGCTAGTCAATTTAGGGACGATAAGCATCAAAAATAACTTTTTGATATAAGATTATTTAGAATGAATAATCTTAACTAGTTGTAGTATGTGTTACAAGTATTCCGTACATATAAAGAACGCCGAAATCCGAGTTATAACTAAGAAGTTATGACTTGTCGAAGTTTTGCGACAGAACCGGCACGACGCTGAATGACGTAAAATATGAATTCAAGATAGAGTGATATCTTGCCTTAGTGATCTAAATGAAAATTTTATAATATGTTAAACCAAGAGCGTACATAAAAAGAACGCCCAAATCTGACTTCGTATGAGGAAGTTATGATTTTCCGAAGTTTCGACTTAGCGGTATGCAGCCCGAATACTCGAATATGAGATCGAGTTATTTTTAGCCAAAACAATCTAAAAGAGAATAAAATATCTCTTTGATAGCAGTCCAATGGTAAAAAGACAGACAAAAACGGACGTCGGATGAAGAAGTTATGAATTTCTAATGGAGTTTTCCTGTCCCGGCCTACTAAAAATAATATAAAAATAATATATTTATAATATATTAAAAATAAAGTCAAAATTAGCCAATAGAGTCTAAATGAGAGTTGTATAGCATATTCTCACCTACACGTCAATATAAAGAATGTCGAAAACGGAGTTCATATGCGAAAGTTATGACTTTCTGAAGTTCGAGGCATGAACCCCAAAGTTGTGTCAGTGGCCACGACGTGGAATTAGTGCCCACGACGTGGCATGTTTTCTAACGCCTCCTGGAGTCTGCCAGACCCAACTCGCGATGACGCATGAAGTGATGACCAAGCCCACGATGTGGAAAATGAGAAATTAGCCCTATAAATAGATTTGAAGGGGCAGCCGGCCAAGGTTGCTAATTCACCCTTCTCTTAACAATATTACCTCGATTTTCTTGCAAAGAAGTACCCCCTAAGCCCCGGTATCATCCCGAGACCCGAAGCAAGTCCCGAAGCCTCTAAGATCCCGAGAAGAAAAGAGTTTCCGAGCCGAAGCTCTGCCCGCGAGAAGTCCGGTGTGTGAAGTGATCCCGGTTTCACCGAAGAATACTATTTGAACAATAGTAGTACTGTCCGATCATCTTCTGATCAAGTGGGTGTATAGTCCTTTTCATAAACACGATATTACTACAAGTGTTGTTTGAATGTATTAAGTATATGTTTTGGGTGAGTGTGTAGTCACTCTCTTCTAACACATAAATATGAAGTATTTGATATGAAATACATGCTATGTGTTTATATATTGTTGTTTATTTGAGATGAGTGTGGAATGGATGTTTTATATAGTTTTAAATGAGTCAAACTGTATATGTATTTTATATCTACAAATATGTTGGGTAGGACATGGGTAGATGAGATCCGTGAGTATGGATCAGATCAAGAGGTTGGTTTTAGATCCGTGAGTATGGATCAGATCAAGAGGTTAGTTTTAGATCTGTGAGTATGGATCAGATCAAGAGGTTAGTTTTAGATCCATGAGTATAGATTAGACCAAGAGGTTAGTTTTAGATCCGGGAGTATGGATCATGTAAAGAGATAAACTTGCTATTAGTCTGGGAGTATGGATTAAGACAAAGATAATTGTCCCTAGTCCGGGAGTATGGATTGGGCATAGTTATTGATCCGGGAGTATGGATCGGATCAGGATTAAGGTATAGTTAATTGTCCCTATTCTGGGAGTATGGATTCGGTACAATTATTGATCCGAGAGTATGGATCAGATTAGGAGGTTATTTTTAGATCTGTGAGTATGGATCAAGTAGTTTTAGATCTATGAGTATGGATCAAGTGAAAAGGTTAGTTTTAGATCCGTGAGTATGGATCGGGTGAAGAGGATAGTTTTAGATTCGTGAGTAGGGATCAGGTAAAGAGGAAAATTTTAGATACGAGAGTTTAGATCGTGTCGTTGTGAGGATCGATGGGGGTGGGATAAGAGTTGCCTTTATATGGTGAAATTGTATAAGTTTGAATGTTTTATTTATATAAATATATGATATAACATTGTGGGATGAAAACCTTATATGCTCACCAGGCTCCTAAGCATGAACCTCTTAGTTTTCTTTGTATTACAGGTTATGACACGAGAGCATAAGTAGGTTGACATCACGAGAGATAATGGATTATAGTCCAGTAGTTATAAATAACTGTTGTAAGGTCTAATATGTTCTATTTATGCTTTTGGTCTATATCGGAACATGACATCCCAAGATTTTGTTATATAATGAAAATACATTTCTTTAAGAAATGATTCGATAAATTCTTATCATATTTTGTTTTAGGAACAAATTCTTCAACCGTTTTCTTTAAACAATTACTCTGATTTAAAAACAAAGCATAAAGAAATCGGGTTTTTTTTTGCCATGAAATCGGGGATGTCACATGCCTTCACTGGAGCAATTTGATAGGATCAATATTTGAGAAAGAGGTTATTTGTGATTTATTAATGTATTATAATAATAATATATTAATTGAGAAATCATATGATTTAATTGGTATTGATCAAGAATTAATTTTGAATTAATTTAGTGATCAAAAGAGACTGATTAAATTTACAGGGATTGATTAGGTAAATCAGTAATACTTATAGTTTGGGCTAATGATCCATGTTGATTAATGCTGGACTAAATCTATGTGAGAGTCCATGAAGAGTTAGTCTAAAGGGCCTATAATATGGATTATTGGAATACTTAAAGGCTTAAGTAAATTAGGATTTTATGTATGAAACCCTAAGGATTCCACACTATAAATTGAACCCCTATCCTTCCTAAAATCGTCCAAGAGTTCCAAGGTGAAACCCTAGCCGATTTTGTTGCTTCCTAACCACTCTCTTATAAGCCTCTTCTTGCTTTTGGCGTTTGTGACTTATTTGAGGTATCAGATTTGAGTTACTAAGCTCTTGAAAGGCCAAGAACTACAAGCTACAACAAAGAGGTATTCGTCTAACTTGTTTTATGTTGTAAATATCAAAATTGTATGCTAGTTAGGTTTCATGCTTTGGATAAATGAAAATTGCATGTATAACTTGAGAAAACTTAGATCCAAAGCATTAAGGTTGTATGTGCACCATAGGATTGTTATAGAGGTCAAAACCCATCAGTGGTATCAAAGCCATATTGTTTTCTGTTATATTGACGCAGTTGTATTGTTTTCAAAGCTGAAAAAATTTCATTTTTGGCCTCTGGCTGCTGGACTCGACGAGTCTTATGAAGGAACTCGATGAGTAGAGCCAACTCGACAAGTTGGATCATCTGTTGGCAGAATTTTCGAGTTTTTGGCCAGATTTGGATTATGATCATTACCATAAACTATTTTGACTGATAATATTCGATTTTTTTGATAAGGTAATGATTATCCTCACCCAATTGAATGATGACTGTCAAATTTGAAGATAATTACTTGATTTTGTGAAAAAATTAATTATTTGTAGAATTTGATTTGAATCATCTAGCTATATGAAATTAGATTTGGTCAATTTTGTGATATAGTTAATTATATGATTAATTTAATTGTTTTCAAATTGATCCGAAGAGTTTTGAAAAGTTTCAAAATTTTCCCTCAAGTTTTGGAATTTAAAACATTGATTAAAAGATTTTAATTTTGAAATATTTAAATTCTAAACCCTAGAGTTTTAAAAGTGTAAAATTCAACCCTTATGCTATTATAATATTAAATCTTAATACTTATATATATATATATATATATATATATATATATATATATAATACAGTCAGTCTTACCGTTAGTAGGCATCATTCACGAAGCTGGTCTACAAAGGTGTATAAGGAAATTGCCTATAAAATTACGATTGAATGGGTGTCCACTCTCACCCACCGCTCCCTTGACTAGTAGAGGGTCGTTAGCCAAACAGGTAGGATAGGACATTAACTCTCATTAAAAAAGTATAATGATAAGTATAAAATTAACAAAAAAAAATCATAAATTCCCAATCTTAGTTACTTTAGGGAAAATGTGAAAATGGTGTGGTTCCATGAGTTTTCACTTTGCACGTTGCCAAGTTGTTAGTGGAGCGTGTGTGGTTATCCGACACACTAATATGGAATAACAAGGGTGGCAATGGGTAGCTCGAGAATTATCATAGATCAATGGAGCGTGTGTGTTTAACCGACACATTGATTAGGTGGTAAATGACTCGAGATTGTCGAGGAAATTTGCATGGTTATTCACACCATGTTTGTGATCCTCGGTATCCCACTCACAAAATTGAAGTGCATAATAGAGATTTAAACATGCCATTGAAAGGTGTCACACCCCAAAACCATGAATGGCGGAAACATTCTGAGGCGGAGGACGTCATGTACAGTATCACAACAATGAATAATAGTAAAGAAGCAACAACATCATCCATTGCATTAATATTATAATTTCATAGATGTGTGTTCTGTCAAAGTTATAGACACCAAAAATATACATATCAAAATGAAAGATGAGTCTTGAACGAACTCCATCTTCTCAAAAGCCTGGCACCTGTACCTATCTAGTGGTGACCTGAGAATACAAGTTATTTTGAAAGCGAGTATCAGCTTAAAGCTGGAGAGATCATAAGTATATTAATGTTTGAGTTTATATGAAAACGTTTGAAAGTTGTTTCTGTAAAATGTTTTGTACAATGTTTTGTATAATGTTGGAACTCTCCTAGAAAACCCTATGTTTCCTACTAACTGTAGCCTTCTACCAAGGCATCTCGTGTTCATGTATATGTCTCTTGTTAGAGTGTGTGTTTCCCAAATTCTGACTATCATTAACCAAAAATATAGTTACTACATTACCGTGCATCGTGTGAATATTCACGAAGTGAATGTAAATGGGAAAATATTAATGTACCGTAGTATTTGTAATATGTGACTACCGTGGTACTAACTACCTTAATACAAAAAGGTGTTTTCAAATAACATGTGATCGACTTGTATCCTGCTACCGACTCTAGTAAAACGACGATGTAAGACGCCGTAAGAAATGACATTTGGCACGCATAGATTTGCAAGTCCCACTGTAGTGAGCAACAAGGTGTAGGATAGTCAATCTAGTATAGATCTATACGCAAACTCATACACTCTCCAATTTAGGAGATTCGGGATACAAGAACGGTCGAGGCAGGAAGTGCCATGACCCGCTCAATGGTTCACATAACTGCATAAATGTATATGTAACAAATGTGCTAACTGAAAGTGTAATCTTCCTCTATCTAGCCTGTGTGTACTGAAATGTTCTGCGTGTGCTAGTTGTAATGTACGTTCTCTTTATCTAGCATGTATAGTAATGTACTGTGTGTACTACTCGAACTAACTGATGAATGCACTGACTCATTGTATGTTTCTTTGTTCTAGTTATAGCATTAGTATTCTCCTGTGCTACCCCCATGGTAACTTACTAATGATGTAACTGGTACGTATGAACCTGGAAGTATACCCTTGCTACCCAAGGGCACTGAATGAACTGGAAATACCTTTATGTCTACATATGTACACATGATATATAATTAATATTTAAATGACCTTCGGACGGATACCCGATATCCCACCAGACCACATCTCAAGCGCGAAAAGGAAATAGGGCGGGTAGGCCTTCCTAAGCCTTTTAAACACTTATTATATAAGTATACATACATAGAAATGCAATTGATAATAAGTATTAAAGATTTTAAATGAAAGTATTTGATAAGTAAATGAGTTTGTAAAACAGTTTGTAACAATACGGTTTGATAAACAGTTCGAATGGTAAGAAATCACTGGTTTTGTAGTTATTAATAACACGTGATTGATGTAATAACTATAAGTAATTAACTTGTAATAACTATAAGTAATTAACTTGTATTCCCCCCCATAAAGCATTTAAAAACATTTAAATAATTGGTTAAGGGGTATGAACTCACCTGTAGTGAGTGGTATGGATGAACTGAAGATGTAGGATCGCTAGGTGACAAGTGAAGTCTTGAACACACTTTATAACCCTAGTTAACATTTAATACCACATATATGTATCCAATTAGTCTTAAACTACTAATTGATAATGTTTAGGCATCCTAGAACATAATAAACACTTTATATAAGTGTTATAACCCCTAAGGATTTCATCTAAGCTATTGTGGGACAAGGCACTTGGGTTAGGGTTCCAAAGGACCCTCTACTTGAGTTTACTCTTCCATGGCCATCACACAAGGAGTTCACAGTTGTAAACTCATGAGTTTACAGCCGTGAACTCTCAAGCTTGGTGACATTTGGTGTTTTGAAGTTCTAAATGATCTCTAGAAGCATTCCAACTTGGTGGATTAATTCTTGGAAGGGTTTAGGGCATAGAAACACTCCTTTGAGGAGTTTATGGCCCAAAGACCAAATCCCTTTGAGTTTACTGCCATAAACTCTTATGGAAGGGTGTTTTTGATGTTTTCAAGTCCCATACACATGTAGGATAGGTTCTAGACTTTTACCCTAAGCAAATGAAGGCCTTAGGCACACTTTGGTGCCTTAATTTGATGTTCACGGCCCAGGAGCATTCATAGGGCCGTAAACTTTCAAAAGTGGGGTTTTTGGATGTGTTTAAGTCCTTGATTAAAGTGGAAACAATTCTATGTAAATGTCCAAAGCCTTAGGAGTGTTAAAAACACCTTTTGGTCCTTGTTTTTGGAGTTCACGATCCAAGAACTCCTTGGGCCGTGAAAACCTAAACTTGGGTGTTTCTTTGGTGTTTTCTTGTCTTAAATACACTTACATAACATCCTAAGGTCGTTATTTAACATGTGGAAGGGACTAGGCATCATATAAGCCTCATATAGGAGTTTACTCTCCAAGAACGTTCTTGGGCGGTAAACTCCCGGATCTCACAGATTTGTTATGTAATCGAGGTTATTAAGCATGTTATAAGCCATATAATGTAACTAGAGAAGGGTACTCACGATTTGGGATGAAAACCCGAAGATCCGTGAGAGAGAAATGGCTTTTCTCTAGTTGGAATTGTCAATAATGAATTAATATGGCTCAAAATTCTATATATAGTCTTGAGATTTTTGGCAGAAAATATTTTATTCCCGTAATGACCTCTAATGTAAATGAAGTTTTGGAATAACAGTGTTGCACAAAACCCTAGTGTATCCACTCTCCTGATATCTCCTTAAGTGTAAATCCCGAAATACTCAAACTTATACAGAAAAGTCTGAAAATTTACTGTGACTGTTATAACTTCTATTGACCTTATAAATTTCGTACATAATGGAAATTTCGGGTTGTCACAAAAGGTTCAATGAATCTCAAAGAACTAGGAGTTTCATAAAACTTAATTCTTTAAAATTTTAGTTTTGGGTGGTGAAATTGGTACATTGTCCTTTACCTACCTTCAAATATTTTGCAATTGGATTATGGCATCCCTCTTCCGAATTGTGAAATATTGTGTTGGGACCTAGCCTTAATATTTCATTTGGGTGTTATATTAAGGAATTTCTATCTAATGAAACTTGTCTTTCTTTTCAGATGTCTACTTCAAACAATGCTTCAAACTCAAATTCTTCTGGCTCTTTCTCCCTCATGAACTTATGTGGGAGGGTCATTTTCGATGGGTTGAATTTCAATCACTAGATTCGAAACATTCGCATGGCCATTCGCTACCAGGAAAAGGAATATGTCCTTGACGAAGAGCTAAAGGAGATTGATGAAGAAACTGTTACTCCTGAGCAACTGGATGAGTATAACGCTCGTGATAAGGACGCGACAAAGGTGTCGTGCATCATGCTACCCACTATGACTTCTGAGCTTCAGAAGTCCTACGAGGACTTCTGGTCTTTCAAGATGCACCAAGACTTGATGGAAAAGTACCATCAAATTGCTCGACAAGAAAGGTTTGAAATCATTTCCTCCATGATAACAAGAAAAATGAAGGATGGAGAGTCCATCATGGCCCGCTTGAAAAAGATGCAAAGATATGTGGACCGCTTGCTAAAATTGAATGTCGATTTCGATGAAGAGTTGGATATTGACATTATCCTATAATCCTTGCCTCCTTGTTATGATCAGTTCAGAATGACTTATCATATGAACAATGAGGAAGTCACTTTAAGAAAGCTTCAAGGCCTACTGAGAATTGTTGAAAGTAGTTTAAAAGCAAGTTTGTTGTACCCACTCCTAATGTTGCTGCCCCAATCCTAGCAATTGGACATGGGAATGGAAAGAGGAGGAAAGTTTCCTCATCGAATCACAAGGGAAAGTCTCATGATAAATCCTCTTCTAGTGGGTCTAAATGTGGTTCTGCTACTCCCTCATCCAATCCAAAGGAAGTAGAGTGCTTCCATTGTCATGAAAAAGGGCATTAGAAATGAAGCTTCCCTAAATACTTGTAGGACATTAAGGATGGGAAGATAAAGCCCACCTTCGTAGGTATTTACACTATTCAATCTAATAACTCATCACATGCTAGTTCTTGGGTCCTTGATACAAGATGTGGTTTTTATATTTGTTCTGAATTGCATGGTCTAAGAAGAAGTAGGGATGTGGAGCACAGGAAGATGAACTTGATCATGGGGAATAGGAAAGTTTCGCTTGTCACCAAGATTGGAGTTTATCTTTATTTCTTAGTAATGGGTTAGGGTTAGATTTGAACGATTGTTGCTACTCGCCAGATATGGCAAGAAACATTATTTCTTTTCACGGTTTGTATAAACAAGGTTTTAGATTTTCATTTAATAATGAAATTGGTTCTTTTAATGCTTTTTGTAATGGTAAATTTTATTTTGAAGCATTGCCTTGTAATGGTGTATATGAAAATGTGATGGTTGTATACAATGTACGAAATAATGCATTGCATATTGATTCGTCCAATGGTTTGGACAAGGTATGCTTGTGGCATTGTCGTCTTGGACATGTCAACAAGAAGCGCATAGCCTAACTCCAAAAGGATGGAGTGTTGGATTCATTTGATTTGAAGTCGGATAACACGTGTGAATCTTGTTTGCTTGGAAAGATAACCAAGTCACCTTTCACTAGTACTTGTGAATGAGGTGAGGGTTTGTTGGATCTAATCATACACATCGATGTGTGTGGACCCTTCAGATTCGCCACAAAGGATGCTAACCGCTTCTATGTAACCTTTATCGATGATTATACAAGATATGGATATATCTACTTAATCAAGCACAAGTCGGAAACCTTTTAAAAGTTCAAAGAGTTTAAGCAAGCAGTGGGGAATCAATTGGGCATTAAAATAAAGATGATCTGATGCCAATACGTTGTCGTGTTAACACTAGTCAATCAATATGGTTACAACCATATCGCCTTTTAACCTAATTTAACCTGTTTGGTTTTTAAGGTAGTTAATGCATGTCAGTAGTGTATTTTATACAATACTACTATAAATCTTCATTTTTCCATCACACTCATACAGTTATATTATCACATGAGAAACGCCTACTATTTTTAGAATAAAGATAGTTTTACACATATGGAAAACATTACATTTATACTATTTCAAGTACAAACAGACAGTTTACAACATTTTCAAAGAGAACAGAACATACAAAACAGTTGAGTCTTGGTAGAAGACTACTTTTCATTTTAGTAGAAAATATAGGATTTTCTATGAAGTATACAAACATTTACATCAAAACACTTACAAACATTTACATCAAAACACTTACAAACATTTTCATGAAACAAATGTAAATTTTGACACAAAAATACGTATGAACTCACCAAATTTAATGTTGATACTCTCTTTCAAAATAACTTGTATTCCTAGGTCACCAGTAGACAGGTACATTGGACCAGATTTTGAGAAGACGGAGCATGTTCAAGACTTGTCTTCTATTTTGATGTATTATTTTTGGTGTCTTACAACTATACACAGAACACACTTGTATAAACTATATTATTAATGCAATGGATGTTGTTGCTTGTTTTACAGTTGTGCAATATTATGATACTGTACATGACGTCCTACGCCCCTGAATGTTTCCGCCATCTCGGTTTGGGGTGTGACAGATTGGTATCAGAGCTTTGTTTATAGTGAACTGAGTATATAAACCCATAAAAGATATACAACTATAAGCACATCGAGATTAAAACACTCTGGCCAAGAGTTTGTACTTTTAAAATAATAAAATATTTTACTAAAGTATACATACATGCATTCATACTAAGATCAGTGTCATACTAGAACAGAACAAAAGTATTGTGGTTGTTACACATCACAAGTAGGCTTGGGGACATATAATCAGGTCTGGGATGGATATAGCCTGATCAACTATATCTACCCGAGAAGTGATTAGCATGTGCCTAGGAATATTTGTGGTGTAGCAACAAGTCTAAAAACTTACCAACTATACTACAAAGAAGCACTAGAACATAACATAAACTTAAAATACTATAGGAGCATTTTGTGGTACTATAATTACTTATGTGAAAAATAAATCCGACCCTTACTAGTAGGTCTATAGTTGCTAAGTGGATACATTTAGGTTATATGTAACCAAGATGTTATACACTTAGAATTTGTGATCTTCGCTTTACTTCCTATTCCTTGTTTAGTTGTGGACTTAGAGTTGGGTCACTTATTCAAAGGTCTACTCTATCTTCAGTTACATATAACTGGTATGTACTACGTAAGTATATAAGTAACTGGTGAGGGTCATCTTATAAGTATCTTTAGTAGTATATCTATTATATGTTTCTTACACCCCTATTCTCGCGTAGATAACATGGTTGGATTCCACCTACCTGGCGACCTGTACTTTCCCGATCAAAGGAATGGTGGATGGCTTGAAGTTGAGCCAGAAGAAGATAACCCGGTAGTCCCGGAGGTAGGAGACTTCGAGGAGAGTTCTGAGGAAGAGGGCGAAGAGGAAGTTCAAGAAAGCTTTGACTCAGAATCTGAGGTCTATAATCCATCCCAAGATGCTCAAAATCCTAACCCTTATCAGGATTTTCAACATCTGATGCCTCTGTGGGCAGTGAAATTGGGAAGGTGGAGCCATGAACAGGGACAACCACCTCCTTATAATGGAGACTGGAGCTTCTACAACCTGAATGAGGGAGGTTCAGCAGACAGAGTCCTTCCTATCTTGGTTCGGGAGTCAATACAGTTCGTCTTCGTCATCTGATCGATGACCAGGAGTTAGCAAGGACTCATACTGACGCCCTATAGGTAGAATTGAATGTCGGTCAATCTGAAGTTAAGGATCTTCGACAAAACCAAGTGGAATTGCAAAGGCGTGTGTGGGAAACAGAGCAACAACTGGCTGAATCCAGGGCAAAATCAAGTACCAATAAGAACAACACTCCTCGCAAGTAGAGCCTACTCTACCCTCTCTTTTGGATATAGATTAAGTCTACTCTTAGACTCTAGTATTATTTTCCTGTTTGTATTTAGACCTTAAACTTTCAGTAGTTAGGTCGTTATGCTCTCAAGTTTTCCATGTATTGATATTTGTAGACCTATTTCAAGGTCATGTTTTCATGAACTCTCTACATCTATAATACCAATGATATTGATTAGCATCTATTCCTATTGGAAAATCCTTATCCAACTCCTTTCATCTTCCAAAAGGTAGAACTCAATTGCAAACACTTCATTTCTTACATGATGATATATGGTGTGTTATCAAGGATCGCTCTCATTTTTCTCACTATTGAATGCTTACTATTATATCTATCTTTGTAAACTTATAGTTGAAAGATGCCTCCTCATAGAACAACAACACACAATCCCCTGATAACTCCAACTCAACCACCACCTCCTCCATAATACGATCCTGCAGCTCTCCAAGCTACAATGACTGCGGCTGTTGTGGCAGCCTTAACTCAATTCAACGCTAGCAGTACTAGTGGAGGTGGGACGGGTGTTAACTTGACCTAAGGTGATATTCATGGGCACCCTAGGGAGTGCTCATACAAAGACTTCACAAACTGCAAACCCATAGCCTTTAATGGACTGGGGGAATCATTGCTCTATTGCAATGGTTCGAGAAAACTGAGTCGATCTTTAAGATCTGCTCTTGCCCGAAAAGATGCAAAGTAAAATTTGATGCATGCACCTTCTCCGACAGAACCCTCACATGGTGGAATAGACATGTCAAGTCACATACTCTCATAGTGGCTAACACGATGTGTTAGAAACTCTGAAGGACCTCATGACAGAGGAATACTACCCGAGGGGCGAAGTTTAGAAACTTGAGCAGGAACTCTGGACCCTAACCATGAAAGTCTCCGATATAGTAGCCTACACTGCCAGGTTTAGTGATCTGGTGGCTCTATATCCGTGGATGGTCCCCATTGAGGGAAAGAAGATTAAAAGATACATCTAGGGGCTGGTACATCCATTTTATGGGAATGTGTTGGCTTCAAACCCCACTACCTTTGACAGTGCCAAACAATTGGCGCATCGAATCATTGAACATGGAGTCCGCACACCAATAACAACCCCTGCGATTCCAAAACCAGCGAAAAGAACGAAAACAAGAGGAAGTCTTGGGACAGGAAGAAGAACAACTCGACGTAGAACTCTGCCAAGAAGTAGCAGATTGTGGTTGTTCATGCCGCAACAGCACCTGTTGCTAATGCTCCGGCAAAACAATACACCGAGAGTTTTCCGAAGTGCAACAAGTGCAACTTTCACCACGTCGGACCCTGTCGGGAGATGCATGGTGCTAACTGCAACAGGAAGGAGCATACATCCCGTTTCTGTAAGGCTCCAGCAAGACCAATCATATAGGTCCCTAGCATTCGAGTAGGCCAGGCATGCTACGGGTGTAGTGAGGTTGGTCACTACAAGAGGAACTGCCCAAAAGAAGGGAATGCTAGTGGAGTTGGAAGGGTATTGGCGATAGGCCATGAGGAAGTTGTGGCAGACCCTACAGTGGTCACTGGTACGTTTCTCCTCGATAGCTTTTATGCATGCATACAATTTGATAGTGGAGCGGAGAGGAGTTCCGTGAACCAAAAATTTTCACACTTAAACAACAACTACAAGCACTAAAAGAAACATTCACCATAGAAATAGCCAACAGAAAGACTGAGAGCACTAGCAATATATACATAGGATGTACCCTGTCTCTAGATAGCCATTCATTTCAAATCGACCTCATGCTTGTCTCCATTAAAAGTTTCAACGTCATTATCGGTATGGATTGGTTGACTCTTCATCGTGATGACATCCTATGTTTTGAGAAAGTCGTTCATCTTAATCTGTCGAATAGCGAAACTCTAGTTATCTATGGCGACAAAACAGGAACGAACCTTCGGATCGTCTCTAGTATACAAGCCCAGAAGTATTTACGGAAGGAATATCATGCATTCCTTGCTCATGTGGTTGATATGAGACAAGAGATGAAGGACCTCATGAACATCCCAGAAGTACGCGACTTTCCCGACATCTTTCCCGAAGAACTCCAAAGATTACCACCACAACGTCAAGTCGAGTTCAGAATCGACTTAGTTCCAGGAGATACTCTAGTAGCCAAATCTCCTTATCGACTAGGACCAGCCGAGATGCAGGAATTATCCGGTCAACTGAACGAACTACTCAACAAAGAATTTATTCGACCAAGCTTCTCACCCTAGGGAGCACGGTCTTGTTTGTAAAGAAGAAAGACGGATCGTTCTGTATGTGCATCGACTATCAAGAGCTAAACAAACTAACCATTAAGAACCGATACCTTCTACCAAGTATAGACGACTTGTTCGAAAAACTTCCTGGATCAAACTACTTTTCAATGATTAACCTGAGATCCATGTATCACTAGTTACGAGTTTTAGAGGAAGATATTCCCAAAACAGCCTCCCGAACTCATTACGGACACTACGAGTTCGTAGTGATGCCTTTCAGAACTTTTCAAAGATTGCGAAACCACTTACCACATTGACCCAGAAAGGTGTGACCTTTGACTGGGAAGAGAAACAAGATAAGGTGTTCCAAACGCTGAAGCAAGCCTTGTGCAGCGCACCGATATTATCCCTCCCAGAAGGGATAGAAGATTTCGTGGTATACCGTGATGCATCTAACCAAGGGCTTGGCTGTGCTCTTATGCAATGGGGAAAGGTCATCGTCTATGCCTCAAGACAACTTAAGACACACGAAGTCAACTACACTACACATCATCTTGAGTTAGGAGCAGTGATTTTACTATGAAGATCTAGAGACACTACTTGTACGGTACGAAAGGCACTATCTTTACAGACCACAAAAGCCTTCAACATATATTCGACCAGAAAGAGCTCAACATGAGACAACGATGGTGGTTCGAGCTACTCAATGACTACGAATTTGAAATTTGTTATCATCCCGGTAAAGCCAACGTAGTAGCTGACGCCCTAAGTCGGAAAGAATAATTAGGTCGTAGAGTCAAGGCACCGACTATGACAATCCATTCACATTTGTCCACACAAATTAAGGAGGATCAACAGGAAGCCTTAAAACCTGAAAATGTGGCAGGTGAATCCCTAAGAGGGATGGATAGGAACTTAGAAGTCAAGGGTGATGGATCCTTATAACTCATGGATCAGATCTGGACACCGAAACTAGGTGGTTTCAAAGACGTTGTCATGAATAAAGCGCACAATACTCGATATTCCGTTCATCCAGGTTCAGATAAGATGTATATGGATCTCAAAAATTTATATTGGTGGCCTAACATGAAAGCAGAGATTTCTACCTTCGTGGGCAAGTGTCTTACTTGTGCCAAGGTTAAGGTCGAATACCAAAAACCCTAAGGTTTACTACAACAATCGGAGATACCAGAGTGGAACTAGGAGCGGATTACAATGGATTTCGTAATAACCAAGTTGCCCAAGACAACGGGTGGTCTCAATACCATTTGGGTGATCATTGACATGTTAACTAAGTCCTCACACTTCCTGCCAATCAAAGAAACCTACAAGATGGAGAAACTGACGAGAACATACATTAGGGAGATTGTACAACTGCATGGTGTTCCCATATCTATCATCTTTGATAGAGAAAGTACATTCACTTCAAGATTCTGGCAGTCGCTACAAAAGTCCTTAGGAACTAGGTTGGACATGAGTAGAACCTACCACCCACAAACTGATGGACAGAGTGAGAGGACGATACAAGAATTGGAAGACATATTGTGAGCTTGTGTGATCAACTTTAGTAAAGTATGGGATGCCAATTTGCCACTTATCGAGTTTTCATTCAACAACAGCTACCATTCTAGTATCAAAGTTTCTCCATTTGAAGCCCTCTACGGCCGGAAGTGTAGATCCCCTCTATGTTGGGCTGAGATGGGTGACACACAACTAGCTAAAGGACAAATACCTGACAGCACTCTCATGGGTCTGGAAATCATTTGGGAAATGACAGAGAAGATTGTTTAGATTCGTCAATGTTTGAATGCTTCTAGAGACCGACAGAAAAGCTATGCTAACAAGAGACGGAAACCTTTGGAATTTTAGGTCGGTGACCTTGTTCTATTGAAGGTCTCACCCTGGAAGGTCTTGATACACTTCGTAAAGCGTGGTAAGCTAAATCCAAGGTACATAGGGCCTTTTGAGTTTCTCGCAAGGATCGTCCCTATAGCTTAGAAACTCAAACTACCTCAAGAACTTAGTAACGTACACCCTACCTTCCATGTATCGAACCTAAAGAAGTGCCTATCGGATGAGACTTTTGTTATCTCACTCAATGAAATCGAGATCAATGAGAGCCTCAACTTCGTGGAAGAACCAGTAGAAATCATGCATAAGGAGGTCAAGCAAACGAAACAAAGTCGTATCCCGATAGTGAAGGTTCATCGAAACGCAAAACGGGGAGCCGAATTCACTTGGGAGCGATAGGATCAAATGAAACATAAGTATCCTCATCTTTTCTTAGTCCATGCATATTTTCTAAATTCTAATTTCGATACGAAATTCCCTTTAACAGGGGGATGATGTGACAACCCGTAATTTCTTCTTGTAAAAGTCAAACATGGTCAACTAAAGTATAACTTATCAATCAAAGGTCAAACTTATTTCTTTTTTTATCTTATGGTTACATTAGATTAATGAAATGAGTGTGTTCAAGCATAGTATTCTAAAGTGTTGTATGATAAGTGAGAAAACCATTTGGACTGAGGCTTCGGGACGTGAACAGCCTTGGGGCGTGAACACCCTTTGAGCCATAATCAAGCTTTGGGTCGTGAACCTTGGTTTGGGCCGTGAACCTCCTCTCCCTATATATAGGAGTTTGGCTGATTTTTAATTCACTTCTTCATTTCTGACCGTGGACTAGAGACTTCTCTCTCAAGATCATCAACCGTGAACACCTTTTGCCCACTCAAATATCATCCTCTTCCTTTTCTTCTTCAAGAGAACTTTCTTAGGACCTTCACTTATTCATTAAATCTTCAATATCAGTGGGTCGTAAACCCTTCTTGCGCTTTGAACTCCTTCCAGCCTCCCATATTTGCTTATAGCACCTCTGTTGTAAGTGATTCTTGCATCCTAGGTTGTTACTCTAATGCCTTATAGGTTATAATTGCTAATTGAATGTCATTATGTTGCATAAATTGCCATTTAGGACTTGTTTTGTCCCGGGAACTAGCTTGTGGAGTCAAACAACCTATATCGAATCACTACTAAAAAGGTGAGTTCATACCCCTACAAATTACAGTTTTATATGCTTTTAAATGTTTTTTAAATGATTTTAGGGGGGAATACAAGTAGAACACAATATAATTATGTTAACCACTTACATGTGAAAAACATCAACCGAAAGGATTTCTTATAACCAAAAACTTGTTAAAAACACTTTAAAAATCTTTTGAAACTATTTTAGAATGCTTTTTATTATCAAAATCATATTCGTATATCTATTTACGTATAAGTATGCCATAACGGACTTAGGACTATTGCTAAATACCGTAACTCCTTTTCTTTGTTTGGTTATGGGCTTAGGGTAGGATCACTAGTCCGACTGTCGGCTAAATCATAGTTATACTTATTAAATACATATATGAATATTAAACCCCATTTTTAAGGGACATACTTAACTTTGTTTCTTATGGTGAACATTTGAGTCTTTTCTACAAAACAATAACAGTTCAAACAAACATGCTAGCAAACAATAATAGGTATAGTTTAGAGGATCACTACATACTATTTCTAGAACAGAGAAACATACATGAGTCAGTACATACATACTATTACTATACATTACAAAACATACTATAACAAGAATAAGATAACAATAATGTGAGCCACTACTGCACGACATAGCAATATAATTGTTATGTCACATTTTGTAACCAAAGTCTCCTAGAGGGAGAGCGGGCATTATGTGTATATATCTATACGGAACCGACACTCCCACATCCCGATTGTTAGATATAGTTTGGCCGGCAGACCAAGGGGTGACAAATGTCACATCAGTTTCGATGCCAACAGGTCGCCGTGTTAACACTAGTCAATCAGTATGGTTACAACCATATCACCTTTTAACCTAATTTAACCAGTTCGGTTTTTAAGGCAGTTAATGCATTTCAGTAGTGTATTTTATACAATACTACTATATATATCTTCATTTTTCCATTACACTCATACGGTGATATTCTCACATGAGAAATGTCTACTATTTTTAGAATAAAGATAGTTTTACACATATGGAAAACGTTACATTTGTACTATTTCAAGTACAAACATATAGTTTACAACATTTTCAAAGAGAACAGAACATACAAAACAGTTGAGTCTTGGTAGAAGACTACTTTTCATTAGTAGAAAATATAGGATTTTCTAGGAAGTATACAAACATTTACATCAAAACACTTACAAACATTTTCATCAAAACACTTACAAACATTTTCATGAAACAAATGTAAACTTTTGACACAAAAATACTTATGAACTTACCAACTTTAATGTTGATACTCTCTTTCAAAGTAACTTGTATTATTAGGTCACCAGTAGACAGGTACACTGGACCAGATTTTGAGAAGACAGAGCATGTTCAAGTATCGTCTTTTATTTTGATATATTATTTTTGGTGTCTTACAAATATACACAGAACACACTTGTATAAACTATATTATTAATGCAATGGATGTCGTTTCCTGTTTTACTATTGTGCATTGTTATGATACTATACATGACGTCCTCCGCCCCCCGAATGTTTCCGCCATCTCGGTTTGGGGGTGTGACATAATAGGCCAAGAATGTCATTTTTACAAAAAGTGGGCCTTTTATATTATTTTGGTAAATAATTGAGCTAAAACAAGCAATATAGTAACAAACGGGCTAATTACGTCATTCTCACTTTTATTGGGCCTTGTTGACCCAGTTACATGCTCGACGGACCTTGTATATTCTTTACATGTTTATTGGGCTTTAGTGACCCATTTATATGCTTGATAGGTCCTATATACTCTTTACATGTTTATTGGGCCTTGTTGACCGATTCACATGCTTGACGGACCTTATATACTCTTTATATGTTTATTTGGCCTTAGTGACCCGTTGATATGCTTGATAGGTCCTGTATACTCTTTACATGTTTATTGGGCCTTGTTAACCCATTTACATGCTCGACATACCTTATATACTCTTTATGTGTTTATTGGGCCTTAATGACACAATTGTATTCTTGGTAGGTGATGTGTACTCTTTACATGTTTATTAGGCCTTGTTGTCCCATTTACATGCTCGACAGACCTTGTATACTCTTTACATGTTTATTGGGCCTTAGTGACCCATTTATATGCTTGATAGGTCCTATATACTCTTTACATGTTTATTGGGCCTTATTGACTCATTTACATGCTCGACGGACGTTGTATATTCTTTATATGTTTATTGGGCCTTAGTGATGCATTTATATGTTTTACAAGTCTTGTATACTCTTTACATGTTTATTGGGCCTTGTTGACCTATTTACATGCTCGACGGACCTTGTATACTCTTTATATATTTATTGGATCTTAGTGATCCATTTATATGATTGACAGGTCATGTATACTCTTTACATGTTTATTAGGCCTTGTTGACCCATTTACATGCTCGATGGACCTTGTATACTCTTTACATGTTTATTGGGCCTTAGTGACCCATTTATATGCTTGATAGGTCCTATATACTCTTTACATGTTTATTGCGCCTTGTTGACTCATTTACATGCTTGACGGACATTGTATACTTTGTATATGTTTATTGGGCTTTAGTGACCCATTTATATGTTTTATAGGTCTTGTATACTCTTTACAAGTTTATTGGGCCTTGTTGACCCATTTATATGCTCGACGGACCTTGTATACTCTTTATATATTTATTGGGTCTTAGTGATCCATTTATATGCTTGATAGGTCCTGTATACTCTTTACATGTTTATTGGGCCTTGTTGACCCGTTTACATGCTCGACGGACCTTGTATACTCTTTACATGTTTATTGGTCCTTAGTGATCCATTTATATGCTGGATAGGTCCTGTATAATCTTTACATGTTTATTGGGCCTTGTTGACCCCTTTACATGCTCGACGGACCTTGTATACTCTTTACATGTTATTGGGCCTTAGTGTAACACCCAAAAATTTCATGCCAAATTAAAACCTTTTCAAAACATTTAAAACCATTTATCATTACAAAGTTTGTTTCCAAAATATCTAATATCAGCGTTTTCCCAGAAACATAAACAAATCATGAGGAACTATACGATCATGCCTTCGTCTTGCCGTGATCCCCTGATGTACCTGAAACAATAAACTGAAACTGTAAGCCCGAAAGCTTAGTGAGTTCCCCCAAAATACCAACGTCATACAAATATAACCACATCATATAACAAACACATAACAGTATGCATAATGATCCTTCAGCCTGACTGGACCGCCTCGCAGGGCCTACAACCTATCTGGACCGCTCCTGAGCCTTCAGCATGACTGGACTGCTTCGTAGGGCCTACAGCCTATCCGGACCACTCACCGGGTATGTTGGCCTACATCACAAAGTAGGACCGCCTCAACCCAACCCCCAATCAAACAGACAAGTGCACATAAATAGCATACACTAGCTCATATCATATAACAGTCAAATCGATCTAACAAATCTCTATCCATAGCAACATCCCAATAACCGGGATACAGACCTAACCGGTCACTTAACATAGCATCATCCTATAACCAAGACACTGACCTAACTAGGTCACTAAGCATAAGTATACCACCATCCTAACTACCAGGATGTAATCAATAACCATATCATGCCATAATCCAAATAGAAATATATAAAGGGTCGGCCTTGGTGCCGTAGACCCATTGGTATGGTGAGTTTCCAACATATGAACGACTGTGGATGGTTCGGATAGTTCTTATTACTCAAGAAGTTAAAACATGTAAAAATGAAACAATAGGTAAACAATTAACATAATACAATAACATTACTAATAAATAATACTCTTTTATTTAATCATCAAATGTTAATTACAGTTTATCTATTACACGTTTCTAAACTATCTAATCTAAACTAATATCGTCCTTCAGCCCGATGCTCCTAGTGTGCTGCAAGTGCTTAACCTTGCTCAGTCCCTTCAAAAGCAGGTATGTTGGGTTATCCTCTGACGATACCCTCTTTACTACAAGGAGTCCTTCTTCCACCCGATGTCGAATAAAGTGATATTTTCTATCGATATTATGAGATCTACCGTGATCCCTCGGTTCCTTGGTCAAGGCAACCGCTCCTTCATTATCACAGAAAATTTCCATGGGCTCCTTTATGGATGGCACAACTCCAAGATCTCCAATGAATTTCTTCAACCATATTGCCTCCTTTGACGCTTCGCTCACTGCCATGTACTCTGATTCACACGTTGAATCAGCCACGGTCTCTTACTTGGAACTTTTCCAAGTCACTGCTCCTCCATTAAGGGTAAAGACCCAGCCCGACTACGAACAGTAGTTATCCTTGTCGGTCTGAAAATCGACATCACTGTACCCATGCTCCTTTAAGTCATCACTCCCACCGAGGACTAGAAACCATTCCTTGGTCCTCCGAAGGTACTTAAGAATGTTCTTGATTGCGGTCCAATGTGCTTTGCCAGGGTTCCCTTGATATCTGTTGACCATGCTCAAATCGAAGGCCACATCAGGGCGAGTACAAGTCATAGCATACACAATCAAGCCAACTGAGGAAGCATATGGTACTCGGCTCATTTCTGCTATCTCGACTTCGGTACTCGGGCATTGAGTCTTACTCAACTTGGCATTACTTTGGATCGGTAACTCCCACTTCTTTAAATTCTCCATACTAAAACGTTTTAGTACCTTGTCCAAGTAAGTATTCTAACTAAGTCCTATTAGTCTCTTACTTCTATTTCTCAGTATCCTTATTCCTAAAATATAGGAAGCCTCTCTGAGGTCCTTCATAGCAAAGCACATCCCGATCAAGGACTTAACCTCCTGTAGTGTCGGGATGTCGTTTCCTATGAGTAGTATGTCATCGACATACAATACGAGGAATCTTACTATACTCCCACTGGCTTTGACATATACACATGATTCATCTTTGCTTCGCAGAAAACCAAACTCTTTGAATTTCTCGTCGAAACAAAGTTTCCATCTACGGACGCTTGCTTAAGTCCATAAATGGACTTCTCAAGCTTACACACTCTATTGGGATGCTTTGCATTGACAAAACCCTTTGGCTGAGCCATGTAAACATCCTCAGCCAACTTCCCATTAAGGAAAGCGATTTTGACATCCATCTGCCATATTTTATAATCATGAAATACATCAATGGCCAGCATCACCCTAATAGATTTTAGCTTAGCAACTGGTGAGAAGGTTTCATCATAATCAACTCCAAGAGTTTGATTGAAACCCTTCACGACCAATCGTGCCTTGTATGTGTGCACATTCCCATCCATTTCGGTCTTCTTCTTGAAGATCCACTTGCACCCGACCGTCTTACGTCCGGGCACATTGTCAACCAAATTCCAAACTTGGTTGTCATACATGGAATGAATCTTGCTATCCATCGCCTCTTTCCACTTTGAAAACTCCGGCCTACCACGGCTTCCTTATAGTTGTTAGGTTTGTCTAGATTCACTAGTGTACTGTCACTAATGAACGTATCCCTTTCGGTAGTAATATTAAAACCATAAAACTGGGTTTGAACTCTAACTCTATCCGAACATCTAAGAGGTAAGGACTCGTCAATTGGTTCAACCGGAGTTTCCTCCTCGAGTTGAGAGCCAGTGTTAGAGGTTCCTTCATTGCTCGACTCTTGAATCTCTTCAAGATCGATTTGCATCCCACTGTCCGCTTGGCTTATGAGTCCTCGCTCTCGGAAAACCCCTCTTCTCGCAACGAAGACAACATTATCACTCGGTCTATAGAAGAGATATCCAAAGGACTTCTGCGGGTAGCTGATGAAAATACACCACTCACTATGAGGTTCGAGCTTTTTGTGAGTCTCTCGTCTTATAAAATCATCGCAACCCCAAACCTTGATATGTGCCAACGAGGGAGCCTTCCATGTCCACATCTCGTGAGGTGTTTTGGCAACCTTCTTCATGGGGACAAATTTAAGGATATGGGTGGTAGTCTCTAAGGCATACCCACAGAAGGAGACAGGTAGTGAAGCACGACTCATCATGGAACGAACCATGTCTAACAAGGTTCGATTACACCTCTCAGCCATACCGTTCAACTGCGGTGTCCTAGGTGGCATCAATTGCGAAACGATTCTGTATTCCTTGAGATAGTCGTGGAATTCAAGACTTAGGTACTCT
This sequence comes from Lactuca saligna, assembly GCF_052625555.1. Classification (NCBI taxonomy): domain Eukaryota; kingdom Viridiplantae; phylum Streptophyta; class Magnoliopsida; order Asterales; family Asteraceae; genus Lactuca; species Lactuca saligna. Next base: position 69,188,933 of record NC_136417.1, on the reverse strand, counting down.
CCTCCTCGATCAGATCGAAGCATTTTGATTTTCCTGCCCAACTAATTCTCCAATTCTTGTTTAAACTCTTTGAACTTTTCAAAGGTTTCTGACTTATGCTTGATTAAGTAGATATACCCATATCTACTATAATCATCGATAAAAGTCACGTAGAAGTGGCTCGCATCCCTTATGGTTGATTTAAAGGGCCCACACATCGGTGTGTATGAGATCCAATAGACCCTCACCCCTTTCACAAGTGCTAGTGAAGGGTGACTTAGTCATTTTTCCAAGCAAACAAGACTCGCACATGTCATCGTCCCTAAGGTCGAATGACTCCAACACTCCATCCTTTTGGAGTTGGGCTATGCGTTTCTAGTTGACATGTCCAAGACAACAATGCCACAAGCATGTTTTATCCAAACCATTGGATGAATCAATACACATAACATCATTTCCTAAGTTATCTACAACCATCACAGTTTCATATATTCCATTACAAGACAATGCTTCAAAATAAAATACACCATTATGATAAGCATTAATAGAACCTTTTTCATTATCAAATGAATATCTAAAACCTTGTCTATATAAACCATGAAATGAAATGATATTTCTTGCAATATCTGGCAAATAGCAACAATTTTTTAAATCCAATCCTAATCCACTACTGAGCATTAAAGAGTAAACTCTGATCTTGGTAATAGGCGACGATTTATGTTCCCCATGATCAAATTAATCTTCCCATGCTCCACATCCCTATCTCTTCTTAGGCCGTTCAAATAAGAACAAATGTGTAAACCACATCATGTATCAAGTACCCAAGAAATGGAATGTGATGAATCATTAGATCTAATTGTGTAAATACCTGCGTAGGATGGCTTGATCTTTCCATCCTTGATTATCTAAAAATATTATGGGCATCTTCTCTTCCAAAGCCCTATTTTGTGGCAGTGGTGGCACTCTACCTCCTTGGGGTTTGAGTTGGGTTTAGCAGAACCAACTTTGGTTCCACTTGAAGAGGTGCCATATTGGGACTTTCCCTTGTGGTGGCTCTTTGAGGGAGCCTTCCCCTTCTTACCCTTCCCTTTCCCTATAGCCAAAACAGGGGCAAGAGTTGGAGCGGGAGTTAATGAAACAGCCTTATCCTTGACATTGCTCTTAGCAGTCCTAAGCTAGCCTTGAAGCTTGCTCAAGGTGACCTCTTCCTTATTCATATGGTAGGTCATGAGAAACTGGTTGTAGCAGGGAGGCAGGGAGTGAAGGATAATGTCAATTTCTAGCTCTTCATTAAAGTTAACATTCAACTTTAGCAGACGATCAACATATCTCTACATCTTTTACAAATGAACGGTAAGGGACTCTCCACTACCCATTCGGGTAGTGATCATCGAAGTGATGATCCCATACCTCTCCTGCCTCGTGCTTTGGTGGTACCGGTCTAGCAAGTTTTGATGCTTTTCGTAGGGATACATGTCCTCAAATGACTTTTGGAGTTCGGAAGTCATGGTCACTAGCATGATGCAATGTACTTTCGTGGCATCACGCTTGTGGGCCCCAAAGGCAGCAATCTCTTCGGGAGTGGCAGTGTTCATTTCAATCTCCTTCAGCTCCTTATCAAGGACATACTCTTTGTCCTTATAACGGGTGACCATTCTTATGTTATGGATCCAATCGTTGAAATTGTTTTCGTCGAATATCACCCTCCCACACAAGTTCATGAGTGAGAATGAGCCGAGAGAACTCGAGCTAGAAGCATTGTTATTGTTCATGTTCAACAAAGTTTGATTAGAAATGAATCCCTAATTAAACACCCAAATGAGAAATTAGGGTTAGGATCCAACAACATTATTTACATACTAGAAAAGGGATGTTGTGATCTAACAAGTAAATAATTTGAAGGTAATTGAATGACGATTCACTAATTCTCCACCATGTAAAACGAAAACAAGATTAAGTTTTAAATATATTGAAAACTCCTAGATCTTTTGAGATTCATTGGACTTTTCAATTACATGTTTAAATCTCGATATGCCCCTCTAGTTTGTGACTAGGATGCCAAGGATCACAAAGTGGGTGTGAATAATTATGCAAATATACATGGTGCCCTTATTGTTACAGTCACCTATTCGATGTGTCGGTTAACCACACACGCTCCATCGAACTATGACAAATAATGAGTCACCCTTTTCCACCTTTGCTTAGAGCCCAATTAATGTGCTTGTTAACCACACACACTCCACTAACGTCTTATCAAGGGTACAAAGTGTAATTTCATGGAATTGCATCAATTCACTTTTCCCTAAAGTAACTAAGATTGAGAATTTTTGTAAAAACATTTAGTTACTTTAATAATTAATTATACTTATTAATGAGAAAGGGTTGCTCTATCCTACCAATTCGGCTAACGACCCTCCACCAATCAAGGAAGCAGTGGGTGAGAGTGGACACCCATTAAACGGCCATTTTATAGGTCATAACATTATACCCCTCTTATAGATCGGCTTCGTGAATTAGGTCTACTAACGATAAGACTAGCATTTTAAGTTACACATATACATACACACATACATACATACATACATACATATATATATATATATATATATATATATATATATATATATATATATATATATATATTAATCTTATAATATTATAAAGTATAGGGTTGAATTTTAAACTTCTAAATTCTAGGGTTTGAAATTTAAATAGTTCAAATTAAACATTTTAATCTTAAAATTTAAATTTCAAAACTTTTGGAAAAATTTTGAACTTTTCAAAACACAAGGATCAAATAGCAAATAATTTAAATTAAACAATTAATTTAATGATTATCTAAATTTGACCTAATCAAGATTATTTACAAGATAATTTACCAAAACAATTTAAATAATCAACTTTTACATATAACGAAATTATTATTCATATAATTAGAAATTATCTTTTGTTTTGGTAAGGAGAATCACATAGAAAAAATAAAATTCGGATTTTATTATAAGAAAACAATTTTAGAAATTATCCTTCATCAAAACAGCAATAAATCCCAAAAATCCCTCTGTCTGACACTTCGACTCGCCGAGTCACCTTATGCACTCGTCGAGTTCATCCTACTCATTGAGTCCACAATGGGACTCGCCGAGTTAGTCAAGCAGATTGCACAAAAAATGATTTTCCAAGCAAGATCAAAACATATAGCATCAAATACAATTCAAACCAGACAAATCTCTGATACCACTGATGGGTTAGAGCCACAAGAACATTCCTATGTGCACATGCAAACCCTAATGCTCAGATCTAGGTTTCTCTATTGTACATGCATTCATCCAAGACTTTCTAACCCTAGATCTGGTGATAATAATTCGAAATTATAATGACCAAAACAAATCTAGAAGATTACCTCTTGTTTCTTGCTTGAATCTTCTTGTCTTTGATGCATAGAGTCATAAGTGTAACTCCTCTAATGGCTTAGAAACACCAAATAGCAAGAGGGTAGTATATGAGAGAGGAAGGAGGCACACAAAATCGGCTCTAGGGTTCTTATAGAAGCAGTGGCCGATTTCTGTAGTCTAGAGGTCTTATTTATATTGTGAGCAACTAGGGTTTTAGTCAAATCCCTAATGAACAGCTTAAACATTAAGCAGCCCATGGAACCTTCTAGAATAAGGCCATGGATGAAAATATGATGGGCTCCCATCATAATTTCGTTCATCCCTTAATCTATTAGGTTTCCCAACCTAAAATATAACTATCACACATTTGGCATTTTAAGTCCCCTTTCTTCAATTAATCTCTTTTAGTCACCAAATTAATTCCTAATTGATCTATGACTAATATTAATCAAATAATATGATTTCTCCTTTAATATATTATTCTTATAATATATTAATAAGCCACAATAACCTCTCTATCTCCATAAACTACTCTGTGAAGTTGCTATGGTGAAGACAACCCAATAGGACCATGCACAACCGGGTCAAGTACTTACCAAATATAGTGACGGGCTTAGACACTAATCTAACAAGGACTCGGTGTAGGTCTTATCATAAAATTTTCTCTTTACACTCAAATTCTATATTTAATTCTCTTACGTCTATTCTCAATCAGACGAAATGGCAGGATTTCATATCCTTGGGGATCCCTACTACCCAAACTAGGGCAATGGAGGTTGGGTCGAGGAGGATCCAGAAGAGGATCCCCAAGAGATTCCCGAGGAATATCCAGAAGAGGAAGAGGAAGAAGAAGAGGAAGCAGGTGATGAGGAAACTGACTCAGAACCCGAGGTCTATAATCCTCCCTAGGTAGTACCAAATCTCCGATGGGACTTTCAGGTCCCGGCCCCCCGCTGGGCTGTAGATCTTAAACGATGGAGCAGGGAACAAGGACAACGCCCACACTACGGCATAAGACAAGGTTTTTATAACCTCAGTAACAAAGGTTCTGCTAACAGAGCACCCCCTGTCATGGTTTGTCGCATCGCCAACCAAGGCTAGCAAACAATGGTCAACGCCAACCAAATCATGTACATTGGTGCCACTACTCAAATCACTGAAGTATGTCTTCACCGCCTAGACGAAGAACATGATTGAACAATAGAACACACATTATCCCTTTAGAAAGACATTACCATTGCTAGAGTCGAGGTGAGGGAGTTCCGGAGAAACCAAGTCATAATGGAGAGAAGCGTCATCGAGGCTGAACGTCAAGTAACTCAAGCTCAAACTTACATGAAAACATACCATGGTCCTCAGCGTACCACTCGCTCAGAGTAGAGCGCATACTTCTTGCGCTATGTATAGACTTATCGAGTGAGCGTTGGTGCTACTCTTTCCTTTATGTATGTGAACCCGACGGATTGTGGTTCGAGGGTCTGAATGCGGTCAAATTTTCCCATGTTCATTGATGTACTCTAGACCTGTGTTAAGGTCAAATTTTCCTGATTGATGTATCGAATATTAATATCAATGCGATTGACACGCATTTATTATTTCATTGGGTATTTCATTAAGTTCTTAAAATACTAAGGAAATCATGTACTTATTGTTGTAAGTTTCCATTTCACGATTAACTTACAAAATTTGGTAATGTTTGGAACGTAAAGCATATAATAATAAGACTTTCCATAACCATTTCTGAAGACTTATCAAGAATTCGTATTTTAACTTATGGTAGAATCATGCCGCCAAGAAGGAATCCACGACGCATCAATACTAAAGGAAGACCACCACCTCCATCAATGGACAATGTTGTTTTTCAGGCTGTTGTAACAGCAGCGATGGAACAAATGAGTAACAACGGGTCGGGAGGAGGAATAAATAGCTCTACCAATGGCCAACACCAGGGTCATTCCGGGGAATGCACTTACAAGGACTTCACCAATAGCAAACCCATATCATGTAATGGGACTAAAGGAGTTATGGCTCTATCCCAATGGATAGAGAAAACGGAAGCAGTATTTGAGATCTGCTCATGCTAAGAAGGGAGCAAAGTAAAATTTGTTGCATGTACTTTCTCCGAATGAGCCCTAACATGGTGGAATGGCTCTGTCAATTTACTAACTCTGGTAGTGGCTAACTCCATGGGATGGAAAACCTGAAGTAAATGCGCATGCAAGAGTACTGCCCAAGAGGCGAAGTACAGAAGCTCGAGCAAGAGATTTGGGGCCTTACTATGGTAGGCTCGGACATCACGACCTATACCAATAGGTTCATTGACTTAGCAATACTTTGCCAACGAATGGTATCTCTAGAGAGCAAGAAGATCGAGAGGTATATCTGGGGGCTGTCAGCCCAGATTCAAGGAAGTGTACTAGCTTCCAAGCCAGTTACTTTTGATAGTGCCAAACAGCTGGCACAGTCCCTCATTGACCATGGTGTCCGCCAAGGATTCATGACTGCTATTTCAAAGCAACCCATAGAAAGAAACGACAACAATAACAATACCAACAACAACAACAACAACAACAACAAGTTTTGGAACAAGAGGAAGGGTCAATCTTCACAAGAACCTTCCAAGAAACAACAAATAGTGACGGTTCATGTCGCTACTGCTTCCACTGTTGTTCCAGTTACCCCTACACCAGCAAAGTAATATGTTGGAAACCTACCAAAGTGCAGAAAATTCAATTTCCATCACAACGGAAACTGCCATGAGATGCACTGTAATAATTGCAACAAGAAAGGGAACACTGCCCATTTATGCAAGACACCGACACGTCCAATCACCCAAGTTCATGGAGTCGGTGTGGGCTAGGCGTGTTATGGGTGTGGTGAAGGTGGGCACTACAAGAGAGATTTCCATAAATCAAGGAATGTTGACGGCGTAGGAAGAGTGTTGGCAATAGGGCAGAACGAAGCAATAGCTGATCCCAAGGTGGTTACGGGTACGTTTCTCCTCAATAGCGCTTATGCATGCATACTCTTTAATCGTGGTGCGGAGAGGAGTTTCGTGAGCCATGAATTTAAAAACTTACTTAAACAAACCCCCCCCCCCCAATCACTTAATAAGATATTTACAGTAGAAATGGCAAACGGTAAAACAGAAAGCACAAACGATATGTATGTAGGCTGCATGCTAGATTTAAATGAACACTCGTTACAAATCGATCTAATGTCGATCACTATAAGAAGCTTTGATGTCATGATCGATATAGATTGGTTAATCCTTCGCCATGCCAATATACTTTGTCATGAAAGGGTCGTTCGCCTTAATCTGCCAAATGAAGAAACTCTTATCAATTATTGTGACAAACCCGGAACCAATTTACAAATAATCCTTTGCGTCAAAGCCCAAAAATACTTGCGCAAGGAATACCTTGCTTTCCTAGCCCACATAGTAGATAAGAAAAAAGAAAAAAACGATATCAAAGACATTCCAGAAGTCTGTGATTTCCCCGACGTCTTCCCTGAAGATCTTCCAGGAGTTCCACCAGAACGTCAAGTCGAGTTCAGAATCGACTTGATTCTCATAGCTACCCCAGTAGGAAAATCGTCGTACCATCTAGCACCGGTAAAGATGCAGGAATTATCTAGCGAATCAAACGAGTTACTCAATAAAGGATTCATCAGGCCGAGCTTCTCACTCTGGGGAGCACCAGTCCTATTCGTAAAGAAGAAGGATGGATATTATCGCATGTGCATCGACTACCGAGAACTAAACAATATCACAATCAAGAACTGATATCCTCTACCGCACATAGACGATCTGTTTGACCAACTCCAAGGATCACGCTATTTCTCAAAGGTCGATTTAAGATCTGGGTATCATTAGTTGCGAGTCCTGGAAGGAGATGTTCCCAAGACGGCATTCTGAACTCGTTATGGTCACTACGAGTTTGTAGTGATTCCCTTTGGATTAACAAATGCACCGGCGGTGTTCGTGGACTTAATGAACCTAGCATGTCGTTCTTTCCTAGACAAATTTGTGATCGTGTGCATAGATGCTATATTCATCTATTCGAAGAGTAAAGAAGAACATAGTCAACACGTCCAGCAGGTCTTGGAAACATTAAGTGCAGAGAAGTTATACGCAAAATTATAAAAGTAAGAATTTTGGATTCGGAAAGTCGATTTCCTTGGTCATGTGGTCTGCAAAGAAGTACACGTGGACCCTTCCAAAATCAAGGCAATCGAGAACTGATCGGCTCCAAGAACTCCGACTAAAATCCAACAATTCTTGGGCCTTGCTGGCTATTACGGAATATTCATACAAAACTTCTCAAATATTGCCAAACCACTTACCGCCCTGACTCAGAAGGGTGTAACCTACAACTGGGGAGAAAAGCAAGATGTTGCATACCAAACACTGAAACAAGCCATATGCAGCACACCTATATTATCTTTGCCACAAGGAGCATAAGACTTTGTGGTATGTTGCGATGCATCAAACCAAGGTCTCGGATGTGGTCTAATGCAAAGAGGAAAGGTCATCGCATATGCCTCGAGACAACTCAAGACGCATGAAGTCAACTACAGTACCCACGACCTCAAACTAGGAGCATTCGTTTTCACCCTAAAGATCTGGAGGCACTATCTCTACGGCATGCAATGCACAATCTTCACCGATCATAAGAGCCTTCGGCACATTCTCAACCAAAAAGAACTCAACATGAGATAGAGACGATGGGTTGAACTACTGAGCGATTACGAATGCGAGATTTGTTATCATCCGGGAAAAGCTGATGTAGTAGCTGATGCTCTCAGTAGAAAGGAATACTCGGGCCGCCAAGTTAAATCCTTAACCATGACGATCCATTCACACCTATCCACGCAAATCAAGGAACCACAAATGGAAGCCTCGAAAACCGAAAACGTGGCTGGCAAAGCCCTAAGAGGAATGGATAAGAATCTTGAAGTCAAGGGTGACAGAGTTCGTTACTTCATGAATCAAATCTAGACACCGAATTTTGATGGATTCAGAGACGTTATCATGAATGAGGCTCATATGACTCGATACTCCGTGCATCCCAGTTTAGACAAGATGTATCTGGACCTCAAGAAATTATATTGGTGGCCGAACATGAAAGCCAAAATTGTTGCCTATGTAGGCAAGTGTCTGACTTGCGCCAAAGTCAAAGTAGAGTACCAAAAGCCCTCGGGATTGTTACAATAACCTAAAATTCTCGAGTGGAAGTGGGAGCAGATAACCGTGGATTTCATAACCAGGTTACCCAAAACAGCGGGTGGACTTGACACCATCTGGGTGATCGTCGACAGATTGACCAAATCCGCACACTTCCTACCAATAAAGGAAACTGACAATATGGAAAAACTATCTCGAACATATATCAGGTAGATTGTGCGACTGCATGGTGTACCAATATCCATTATCTCCAACAGAGATAGTAGATTCACCTCACGGTTCTGGTAGTCACTACAAAAATCTCTAAGGACGAGACTAGACATGAGTATCTCTTACCATCCACAAACCGATGGTCAGAGTGAGAGGACCATTCAAACTTTGGAAAATATGCTAAGAGCTTGTATGATCGATTTTGGTAAAGTATGGGATACCCCTTTACCGCTAGTCGAGTTCTCGTACAATAATAGTTATCACACTAGCATCAATGTTGTGCCGTTCGAAGCCCTCTATGGCCGCAAGTGTAGATCACCTCTGTGTTGGGCTGAAGTGGGTGATACGCAACTAGTTAAAGGACAAGTACCTGATAACACTCTCACAGGCCCGAAAATCATAAGGGAAACGACCGAAAGGATTGTCCGAATCCGGGAACGACTAAAAGCTTCAAGATACAGACAAAAGAGTTATGCGGACAAAAGACGGAAGCCCTTGGAATTTCAGGTTGGGGACCGAGTGCTATTGAATGTCTCTCCCCAGAAGGGATTAATATGTTTTGGAAAATGTGGGAAACTAAATCCAAGGTATATCGGACCATTCGAGATCCTTGCCAAGATCGGCCCGATAGCATACAAGCTTCCATTACCGCAGGAACTCAATAACGTACATCCTACCTTTCATGTGTCAAACTTAAAGAAGTGCTTGGCCGATGAGACCCTCATCGTCCCTCTCGAGGAAATCGAAATCAGTGAGAGTCTCCACTTTGTAAAAGAACTAGTAGAAATCATGGATAGGGAAATTAAAAGAACAAAACAAAGTCGCATACCCATTGTGAAGGTCCACTGGAATGCAAAGCAAGGACCTGAATAAACCTGGGAGCACGAAGATCGGATGAAACAAAAATACCCGCATCTTTTCCCTAATCCATAAATAGTTATCTTAGAATAAATTTCGAGACGAAATTCTCTCTAACGGGGGGATGATGTGACAGCCCGATATTTCAAGTCAATGTAATAACCTAAATCAGGTATTGTAATCTATTTTTGAATTAATAAATAAATAAAAATAGCGTCAGAAATGAAATGTTAAAAAGTCTCAATTGGGATACATAAAATGATAGATATCGTGTCAAGGTTTTCAGAAATATAAAGAACACTCAAATCCGAGTTATAATGAAGAAGTTATGACCAATCAAAGATCCACGTCAAAATTGGTAAAACACTGTTAAGTGCGAAAAGTGAAATTTCAATAAAATACTTTTTAGCCTTAGGAATCTAAACGAAAGTCTTATATTAGGTTAAACCATGAACGTACATAAAAAGAATGTCCAAATCTGACTTCGTATGAGGAAGCTATGATTTTTCTAAGTTTCGGAATAGTAGTAGACAGCTAAAACCCCGAAATAAATATTGAGCGATATTTAGCCGACACAACCTAAACGAGAATTGAATATCTCGACAATAGTAGTACAACGGTAAAAAGACAGATGAAAACGGACATCGGATGAAGAAGTTATAAATTTTTTATGGACTTTTCCTGTCTCGGTCTGTTAAAAATATATAATTAAAATAAATTCAGTATTTGCCAACGAATTCTAAATGAAAGTTGTAGATTATATTCTCACCTATGTGTGGATATAAAGAACATCAAAAACGGGGCTTGTATGCAAAAGCTACGCATTTTAGAAGATTGAGGCACACAAACCAAGGGGGAGTACGCTATGGCGTACGAGGGTACGCCCAGCGTACTCAATGCTAGGCCTCGGATCGACCACGTCTCCCTACTACCTTCTAGCCCGTCCCATCCGAAGTCCGGTATCTGACGAAGACGTCATGCATGACATATACCCCGTGTACGCGAGTACGCCCAACGTACGAGGTCGGTTCCTACAACTATAAAATGGGATGCGAGGCTTCCAAACTTCTTTGCTTATTCATAACATCTCTCCCATATTCTCACACTCTTGAGCCTCTTGAAACTACCCCGACACCCCAATTACGTATCCAAACTCCGATGAAGGTCTGAAGGTCCGAAACTCTCAAGAAATTTCCCGCTTTCCGGTCGAAGTGCTGCCTGAGAAAAATCTTGTTTTCTTCAAATCATCACACTTACCAGGTGAGTTCATACCCTTATATTTTCACGTTTTTACTATATTTTAAGGGGAAAAATACAAGTGAAACGCAAGAAAAACTTATGTTAAAATGCGAATCGTTACATACAGTCTCTAATGCTTTATCTACATTTTATGTATAAATGTTAAATAAGTAAAATAACGTTATTACGAATGCTATACTTTACATGCAAAGTTGGTAATACACCAAAGTTTATCATTCAAATGAAACACACTTTTGAAAAACTATAATAGGTATAGTTTACGAGATATTCATGATATTTTACACCCTATGAGCACTATAAAAAGGATATACTTACATTTACAAGAAAAATGGACTTTTCATACATAAATCTATTTGATACTAACTTTTGTGAGACATTTACTTCACATACTTTCAAGTACGCATTTCAAGTCCTGTGTTATAAATCATAATCTCCTGTAAGGAGAGCGTGATACGTGTATATAGATCTATACGAGATTGACAATCCTGCACCTAAACTGTTAGCTACAGTTGGACCGGCAGATCTGGGGTGACAAATGTCATATCATTCCAACGCCTGAAGAATGTTGTGACAGGAAGTCTGGGTCAATATTATGGTTATAAAACTTATATGGATTATTAAAACATCCGGTTTGCGGGGCTATCAAATGCCTTAGTGGTTAAATATACATATACAAATCTACCTACACTATTTTTGGTATGGAAAATACTTATTCATTCCGATTTTTGGAACTTTTAAAACTACTATTAATTTATGGAAAATATTGGATTTTCTTGAAACAAACTCAATTACTTTATACAAAAAGGCATACAATTCTTATACAAAAACGCTTATGAACTCACCAACTTAATTGTTGACACACTTTTTTCAAATCTAATATGGTCTCAGAACTTATGAATATAAATAGAACACCTTTTATTTATCACCATATTGATTACACATTATTCATTGCATAATGTTTCAAATCATCAACTTTATACTTGAATCAAAATATTAGTCATGCTATGCTCTAAGCAAGCACACTATGTTTATCCAAACTATAGTTATGCCATACACCAAGTATGCACACTATGGTTTTCTATGATCCTTACTTTCTGGAATAGATCAATTAAACATAATTCCAATGATTCTCATTTCACAATCTCAAATCCTTTCCATAAATGTAAGAATTCTAAATTCCTACCATTTACCGATATCTGTCAGATTCTAAACTTATATGCATTGATCTTATTGTAATGACTATGCACAAAGTCACAAAGACTTGTCAACAGACATTACAGAGTATTCCAATGGAGATCATTCCATGGAAACGAAGTCTCAAATTCAAAGTGCATTGCTTTGAGCATCCTTCTTGCATTACGTTTCCTAATATTACACAAATTTAATGAATAACTTCCACCTATGGGTCCATTTCCATATTCCTATTTTGACCATCACTTCTAAACAGGAGTTGCCTCTTTTTAGAATATATCAATATGGTCCTCTCCAAAAATTTGGACCATACTTCTAACTGTCCCTGAGCAACCAGTCTTTGGTAAACCTTAGATTATCCTCGACAATTGCTTAATCAAATTGGTCATATCCAGTTCTAGTACTTTTTCCCTCTTAATTCCCTAAGAATTTGGAAAAATTTAGAATAGATGAATATTATAGCACATGCAATCGATCCTATATCTGAAGCATATGGGACACGATTCATGATGTCTCACATAAATACATGATACTAGACTAGTCTTTTGCTATAATATTTCTTTTTCTATTTGCCATGTTCTCATAATTTAGATTATGAAAAGGGATGCCGTAATCACAATTGAATTTTAGAACGCAAATAATGTTCCCATAATAGAATTTCCTTATGTTGAACCGTTCCAACATAATATTCATATATATATATATATATATATATATATATATATATATATATATATATATATATATATATATATATTGACTAAATTTGATTAAAATCTCACGATCTAATCTTTTAGATTTGAAATGAAGTATAATTTCCTCTCCCTTAATTATACAAAAACGACTTTTTCCCAATTGAAACTTTTGTTTTCTACAATTAACATTGCTAACTTGCAACACTTATTATAATTATCATGCTCTCACTAACATGATGATTATTGGCATAACATTTATGCTCCCACTAGCTTTGACATGTACTCAGAAATCAGTTGGATTTCTAGAAATCAATACTTTATTGACTTTCTTACCAAAGTTTAAATTTCTAATACTAGATGCTTTGATAAAACTTTATCAAAATCATACACATTTCCTAAGATAGCACACATGTGTGTCTAAACAATTTTCGAAGTATGAAAAGGGATGTTGTTAACATATTCATAATTGTTTAGACCTTTACCATTTCTCACAAGTCTAAGTTAGTGTGTCGGTTAACCACACACACTTCACTAATGACTTTGAGAATGCAAATATCACAATTGATATCTACTTAAAATCTACTTAGTGAAAGCATTTCCTCACCATCATTTTCATGAATCGGAGAGAAACCTTATGACACTTAGATTTTATGGTGTATGTGTTCCTATCCACGCGAATTTGTCAAAACCATAAGACAAGGTTAGTGACAAATCCAAACTCATATGGACGGAACTTGTGCAGTCTTCACTTCTTGCCACCTGGCAGCACAAGGGTCTGTCATTGCTTCCAAGTTGTTATGCAACCAATTGAGAACTCTCATAACTCATATACAAAGCCAACTTTAACTAGAATGGGCACAATAATATCAATATGTCAACACGATAGGTTATAAACCTCAAGTCGTGTACTAGTGACAAACTACATGTTTTATTCTTGATTAAATTTTGAAACTATTTCAGGATCTTTTAGACTCTCACTGTCCTCTTGACATATAAGACTCTCTTGCCAAGAGCCACTTCTTGACAGAAAAGTATTCAAGAGATAGTGTGGATTCTTTATCAAGACAAACATTTCACATAATTGGCCTTAGGTGGTCTTTGTTTTATCCAAAACATCACAAATTACCAATTTCAAATGTACAAGAGTAGAACACATTTTACTCTTACATTTGACAAGTGTTATAAACCTTTCTTTAAGATATATCACTCAGGTTACAATCTTAGTGTATGACTCTAAGAATTGTTTTGGAATGAAGTATGACTCATCTTCTTGATTTAACCATTTCAACAATTCAAGATTCCTCTTCTTAGTCATAGGAATGAACTAAGATGTCCTTAGAGGACTAATTGTGATATGATTTCTTAATCATTAAGATGATCATAAAACATGATACTAAAGTACTCTCCCATCTTTTCAGATTTGAGAAACTTTTATCTTTCTGCCAAATTTGATTCTTCTCATTTGATATGCCATACATCAAAACTTTTCCATTGCTTCAGAATTATACTTAAACTTGTAAGTATAACCATATTTACTAAACTTTAGTAAATCATGATGAATAGTCTTATCGATCTTTTGTGGTGGACTTGACCAGTGCTTGTGTACTCGATCCCTTAGTCCTTCACTTGACTCACATATACATGTGAATAAGGAATTAGTCTTAATTTTCCAAAGATGAAAATTCTCATTCATCATACAACATGCATGATTCCAAGTTTCTGTCTAATTTAAACTTGGTTGATGAGAATCTTTCCTTATTTGGTAAATTTAGACACTACCACAAATGAAAGAATCGAATTCATATTTCCAATATTGCTATAAACATACAAACATCGATTTTTCATAAATTCCATTGCAAGGATATATAATAAAATAAAACAAGATTTTATTTATTTATAAAATGCGGAAAAAACTTTTTCCTTACAATGCAAGTTTAAATGAAAACTATGCTATTACATATTTCATGGCAATCTATCATAACTCCTAAGTAGTAGCTCAAGAATCCGATCTTTGAACCATGCGATTGAAATCCATCTTTGCGATCAGATTCAGCATACTCAAACTTTAAGTTTCCTTCCCTTTGCTTGATCCTGCCAAACATCAAAATGTAACCGAGTCACATTTTGTATTAAGAATCATCAATTAGGAACTTAACAGAGTTGGATAGTGGACTTACCTAAAGCAGAGTCAAACTTTTTGATTCTTCCATCTCTCATATCTTTCAGGTAGCCAGGGCAGCTTCGCAAGCAATGCCCATTCCTTTAGCAATAGAAACATATGGACCCTTTGGGAATGGTACACGGGACTATCTCAGACTTAGCCTTTCTCTTTATCATTTGGCCAACCGATTTGACTATGGCCATTCCCTTTCCATTGGGTAGAGAAATCTTTTCTAGATTTCCAATGTTACCATTGTCAATGTCCATGGAAGTTTGGGAAGTAGATCTTCCAATCAAATTTGCTTTACCAGTTCTCCAAATCGTTGTTGATTCAGCAGCATCAAGCAAATAGGTAAGATCATTAAGGGTCATGTCATAGTCTGTTACATAGTAGTCCTTAAAGAACTCACTATGTGACATAGAAAGTGATTGAATAACCTGGTCAACAACCAACTTCCTCAAGCCTTTGACACCCAACTCGCCCGACTTGTCAATATGTGACTTCATCTCCAAGATGTGAGCACACATAGACTTTGCTTACCAATAGGGCTTGAGTGACCTTGAACTATTCAAGAACTTGTGGGATAGGGAGAATAATTGAAGGAGGTGGAGGAAGAGAAGTATGATTTCCATTATCCAACCACGGAAAATCATCTTCATTAGGAAAGCATGTTCCAAGAGATTTGGGAAGATCATAGTTGTCTGAACCAGACATCTACAATAGGAGAAATTCAAGTTAGTTGATTTAAGTCCTTAATAAAATACCCAATATGAAATATTAAGGCTAGGACCCAACACAATATTTTATAACTTGGAAGAGGGATGCCGTAATCCAATCTATAAAATATTTGAAGGTAGACAAATGACGATTCACCAATTTCCACCATGAAAAACAAAATAATTTATTAGGTTTTAATTGGATTTGAAACTCCTAGATCTTTTGAGATTCATTGAACTTTTCAATGGAATGTTTCAATCTCGATTGTTCCCTATCAAGTTTTGTGACTGCGATGTCGAGGATCATAAAACAAGGTGTGAATAACCATGAAAATATACTTGATACTCTTAATTTTTATCACTTAATCGATGTGTTGGTTAACCACACGCGCTCCACCGATCCTATGATAAACATTAAGTTACCCTTTGTCTACCTTGTTAAATCCAAGCTAGTGTGTCAGTTAACCACACGCGCTCCACTACCGACTTAAGCAAAGTGCAAACTGTAATTTCATGGGTTAGCACCAAATTTACATTTTCCTAGAGTAACTAAGATTGGGAATTTATAAAAGGTTTATTTACTTTATATTTATCATTATACTTATAATGAAGGGAGAATTATAGTTTTATCCTACCCGTTCGGCTAACGACCCGCCACTAGTCAAGGAAACGGTGGGTGAGAGTGAACACCCATTAAACTGCCATTTTATAGGAAGTAACCTTATAACCCCCTTATAGACCGGTTTCATGAATGAGGCCTACTAACGGCAAGACTGACTTTGTTCTTATACATATATATAGTTATTAACTATTAAAATTATAATAGTATAAGGGTTGAATTTTACCTTTTAAAATTCTAAGGGTTTAACTTGGAATTAAAGTATTCATGAGGGGACAATTTACAAATTCCAAAACTTGAGGGCAAGTTTTGAACTATTCAAAAACTTTTGGATTTTCATAACTTATGAGTTTAATTAAGGTTTTAAAAACTTTAATGAAGATACTCTTGAACATCCATAACTTGAGGACAAGCTATGGAGTTCATAAAACAAAAACACTCTTCAATTGTGTAACATATGCATTTTAATGGATCTTTAAAAAGAAATGACTTTTGGTAATCCATAACTTGAGAAAAAATTATGGACTCCATTAAAAAACATTTAGATAAAAAATTAACTAACAAACAATTTGCAAATAATTCCTATGATCTACCAAAACTCATAAGTGTATGAACAATCATATCAACAATTTCAAAAATTACATAAACACATGTAAAACATGAAATTTTGATAACAACATTGAAATTGGTTTACAATAAACATTAACACATCAAAAACAGGTTTTATAAGTCCAAAACAATTTAAGGTAATGATTCTAGACCAATTCGAGCCTTAAAATTCAAAGATATGCTGTCAAGGGGTCCAACTCGTCGAGTGCATGAACCAACTCGATGAGTTGGATGAATTTACGCATGGACTTGTCGAGTCCCTAAATGGAATCGGTGAGTCAGGTGTCCAGACAGGATACAAACTTCGATTTTCAGCAATTTGCATCAAGTATAAATGAAAACAAGCATAGTTTGTGATACCACTGAAGGGTTTTGAGCATTCTAACACTCCTATGGTGTACATGCAACCCTATAAACCTTGGATCTATGTTTGCTCTATTATACATGAAAATATTCAATATTCCAAGGTTTCATCCTAACTAGCATAATATGAAGCAACTATACTACAAGAATCTAGTAAAATGACATACCTTTTGATTGAGCTTGAAGCCTTGAACCTTTAAGAGCCTAGCGCCCCAAGTGTTGCACCTCAAATGGTTCACACAACACCAAGAACCCTTGGAATAAATTGAGAATAAGGATACTTGCACCAAAATCAGTTTTTCCCTCTTGTGCACACACACACTAGTTCTTAGCACTCATTTCATGAACCATAGATCTCTTTATATAGTATGGAGGATTAGGGTTACATTCATGTAAACCCTAATACCCAAGACCTTTCATTTCCATAGGATCCATAGGTTAAACACTCCATGGACTATCCATGAAAGCTTAGCCCAACCTAAATGAACTTGGCTCATCCTATATATATAAGAGTCCATACTTAATTAGTTCCTTTTGATCACTAAATTAATTATTGATCAATACTAACTAAATAATGTGATTTCATATTAATATCCAATTGTTTCGATGCCATGCAACCCAAATGGACCATGCCAAATCGGATCAAGTACATACCAATTATAGTTATGGACTTAGACACTAATCCAACAA
Organism: Lactuca saligna; assembly: GCF_052625555.1. Classification (NCBI taxonomy): domain Eukaryota; kingdom Viridiplantae; phylum Streptophyta; class Magnoliopsida; order Asterales; family Asteraceae; genus Lactuca; species Lactuca saligna. The sequence continues at coordinate 69,171,002 of NC_136417.1, read as the reverse complement.
AAGTATTGGGTTGTCACACCATTGGAGCGTCAAACAAGGACCCACATTCACTGGGAACATGAGAATCATATGAAATAGAATTACCCACAACCTTTCCCTAGGGCTACCAAGAACTTGTTCAAGATATGAATTTCGGGACGAAATTCCCTCTAACAGGAGGATGATGTGACAACCCGAAAATTAAGATCAAGCAAGGTCTAACTTGTAACCATGTTCAAGCACAATGTATTTTGTTGCAATAAAATATTACAAACCAAATGGAATTGTTGTATAAATTTATATATATATATATATATATATATATATATATATATATATATATATATATATATATATATACACACACACACACTTAGGAAACCATGTCGTAATTAATCTTGAAAATCAACAAACCATAAACAAAACCACACATTAACAAAATACCCCCAAGAGCGAAATCACCCCTTAGTGGGTGACCACTAAACTGAAATCACCATTTGGTAAGAAGGTAGGACCGAAAACACAACAATGTAATAGCCTAGGATCGAAATCACCTTAATGGGCCACACTTTGCATGAAATCACCCTTAATGGGACATTACTTTGGCCAAAATCATCCTTATAATCTCTTACAAAATGTGACTTCGGTCTAGGTAAGGAAACAGACAAGAATAGTTGACTTTTGTGATAAGATATTTTAACAGTTTAACATGTAGAGTAATACCCAATGAACTTCCAAGCTATTATCCCACAGTTATGAAAGTAAGCATCCCATCATGTACCACCTTATCTTAAGGTCGAACTCATACCCCAAACTCCACCATTTTCCATCCTCAATTACAGATTAATATCATTTCCTCTCAAATAACCAAGTCCAACCTCTAAGTTCAAAGATCTTCAAGTGCATTCTTAGATTTGGTAAGTATTCCTTCAAATCTAGTGTATTTATACACATTTATGCTAGTTTCATTATATTTACCCACATATTATTATATGTTAAAGTCTTAGGATAGCATTCTTGTGAAGAAAGTTCAACCACCACCTTCAAGTGTTAGGCTTGGAAACCTTCACACCATCTTCTCAAATAACCCACAAAACCACTCAAGGTGAGTTCATACCCCCCCCCCCCCACCACACACACACACACATACATTTTCAAGCTTTTTCATGTTTTAAGGGGGGGGGGGATACAAGTAAAGCTTTGTTTATCAAAATTTTTACATGATTTCATCTTATGTTAAAGATAAAAAAAATTGCATAACATGTGGTTAATACTAGTTTTTGTATAATTATTGTGATATATATTAGTTTGAATTACAAAGATAACAAAACAAACATGATCTATTTTATAAAAGCATAAGAAAAAATTTTGATTTGTAAGACTCCATGGTTTTTGAAAACTTTTATTAATAGATAGCTTTTCTAGCAAAAATGGTTACATTACAATCATTTACTAATTTGATGGGTTACAACCCAAAGATATTATGTTTTGATTTCATATTTTAATACTAGACAAGAATACACATTCATATTTATATAAAAGATTATATAAATAGTTTCAAACAAACAAGATAAACTATAATTGGTATAGTTTAGAAGTCACAAACCACACTTTCATTTCAGAAGATACATATAATTATTCAAAGATATAATTATTTCGGTTTACAAGAAAAATGAGTCATAGTTCACGTAACTCAGTTAATGCTCTTGTGAGACACACTCTCTTCACGTACTTTACCTAAAGTACACCTTAAGTCATGCATTATAACCAAAGTCTCCTGGAGGAAGAGTGAGACCGTTGTGTATAGATCTATACGGGATTGACAACCCCGCACCTAAGTTGTTCGTTACAATTAGACCGAAAGTCTAGGGTGACAAATGTCTACTAGCTTCGATGCCTGAAGAATGTCGTACAGGCCATTAATTGTATTAAATATGGTTATAATAGATCACATAGGGATTAGCGCTACTACTCGGTTTACGGGGTAACTTACACTTCATTAGTTTTATAAAAAGATATAAGTACATACTATTGTTCAATACATCAATACTTATACATTATGTTCTTAGGGTTTAAGACTACAATTCACATTTAAGAAAATATTGGATTTTCTGGAGACATACATTATCATTTTACAAGAAAAATATACAAAGGAAATACATACATCTATAGTTTATATTTAATAAAACATTGGATTTTCTGGAAACATACATTATATGAAGGAAATACATACATTTATAGTTCCTATTAAAGAAAATATCGGATTTTCTAAAAGTATACAAAAATCATTTTACACGAAAATGTTGCAAATCCTTCTCACACAAAAATGCTTATGAACTCACCAACTTAATCGTTGACACTTTTCAAAATGACTTGTATTCTCAGAAAACCAGTAGACAGGTATTCAATCCTTCTTGAGGGCCGGCGTCGTCACTTCTTGTTTTCTATTTTTCAGTTACTTGTATTTAACTTTTGAACAAGCAAAGATTTATAAACAATGTAAACTTAAATCCTCAATGTATGAATGTTTGTGTTGCTATGTTTCAATTATATTCAGTTGTTATGATATTGTACATGAAGTCACTCCATCCACCCCTAGATGTTTCCGCTATTTTGGTTTGGGGGTGTGACATAGTCCTTCACGAAGCTTATGGTAGCATTGTAGGCTCCAATGCTTGAGTGAGCAGCTAAAGTGAGAATGTCGTTTGGGTTGATCGAAGGAAAATTTGCATCTGTAATGGTGATGGTGGATTCTTTATTCCGAGAAACATAGTATATGTACATCATGCAATTAAGATCTAACTTGCTCTGAAACTTGTTACCATATCCAATGATCTTGGTAATTCTCTTCCGAGACCAAACATCCTTTTGAGGTCGTGCATTGACAGAGTAAAAGGTTCTCAATCTCTCACGCTAAATTTTGATGATGATTTGAGGATCATCATTCGAATGTAAAGGAGCGTACTTGATATAGAAATGACGATGAAGAGAGATTGGCAAGTCAAGTTGGTAAGCATCTTGTGTCAGAAGATCATAGTACATGAAGGTCACGAAGTGTATATCATGAATAACTCCTTCTCGGAAAAGAGGAGAAATGCCTAGCATCAGATTCAGGTTGTCTTTAAGTGCTTGAATCTGAATGCTTTCTTCCAAAGCTTGATTCATCTGTTCTTGAGACTAGCCCTCAGACTTTCTAAATGTCCTCACCGGGCTATCCGAATCTGTTGCAACCTATTTGCCTTTATTTTGAGGATTTTCACTTGTGCTTGAAATGGAGGAGATGATTTGACAACCAAAATCAGTGATGAAAATTTCTGATGGAATAGGAATCAAAGGCTCTTTAGGAATATCATCAGGTTTCTGAGTAGGAGAACCTTCATCAATTTGAATGATCCTTGGAGCAGGAATTGGTGGAAGCATGGACTGGGTAGCTCGAAATGCATCAATTATAATCTCAGTCTTGAGCGTTGCCATCTCACGACTTCATTTCAACTCTTCTGCTAGATATAATGACCAAGAAACCGAGGACCACTCCATCTTATCTGCTTCCAAAAGGACACGCATAGGTTGTTCTCTGGTGGTTTGAATTCCTATGATCACATTTTTCGTTAAGTCTTCATATTCTTCATCATTTGTTTCAAGAGGTTCAAGAGTTTCGACCTCAATAATTTCATCATCATTTGATTTATCTCGGAGCATGAAATCTGAGATAGGTTTTCATTGAGTTTTTTTTTCTCTTTCTCCCCCTCTTGCATGGGATGACCCTCCTTCCGATGCAAGTACGGTTCCAATCTTGAGGCCCTCCAATATTTCAAACACTGGTTGAATACTTGTGTTGAGTTGTTTGGTGAAAGCATCATATGCCTCGGTTTAGGAGCTTGAGCTTTGAGATGGGCAAATGTTTCATCCAAACTAACGAGCATCTCATCAAACTTGTTGTTCGGAACATCCACAACATTCCAAGTTGCAAGAATAAGCTTGATTAGCACCTTTTTCATTACCATGTTCATTGCATCCTTTTTATGAATCTCCTTTTCAAGAAATTAAATTTGTTTCTCATGACGAACATGAGTCTGCTTGATGAGTTTGTTGGTAGCATTAATCATGTAGTCATGAATCTTGAGCATGATGGTGGTTGTAGAAATATGATGGTCGAGACTATCATTGTATTTTCGTTCAACTTCTTTGATTGTGTGCATGAGGCGAAGGGAAATAAGCTGGTCGAGATTATTGGCTCGGTCAATTTCCGATGGAGCAGCAGCTTGGATCTTGGAAAGAGATTTACGGATAAGTTATAACTTGGCGTCAAGACCTGTAAACTTTTAATCAAGCTTCAAATCAAGGCCTATGACTTTCTGGTCAAGGGAATCAACTTTGAATATAGCTAAGGCAACATTGGCTCGGAGTTCTAACAAGGCAAAAGGATCTTCAATATTTTCAGTTGAAGATCCTATGTCTGAGGTAGAACTCTCATATGTTTTTTGATCATCATTGTTGGCATCATTATGCGGTTTGGAAGGCATGGAGTTGTCTACTGGATTAGCTTGAGCCTCATTACTTTCATCGCTTTCCAAGGTAACTTTGAGAGAAGAATGCTTGTTGGATTCAATATCTTCTTCTCTTTTGGATTCCGAGGAGGAGGAGGAGAGACCGAAATCATAAAACGGTTTCGAGGAGGATGGCTTCTGTAGTATGTTGAAAGCATTAGGAATTAGTATGTTGAAAGAATTAGACATCAGAATAGAACCAACTTTTGTGTTGTCATCTTCGAACATGACCTCATTGGAGAGATCATCGTTAGTAGGAAGCATGGAGGCTTCTTTATTTGTGAACTTTGGAGGAGGATCATTCAAAAAATTTGTAGAGTCGGAAACATATCCTATAGAAGTAGTCTTCAGGGCTTCGTTGGAAGGCTTGAAAGCCTGATTAGTTTCTTCATCAGATGGAAACATGAAAGGAAGACGAATTTGGAGAGCACGTTGACGCTTAAAAATAAGCATGTATTCAACCTGATCTCTAGTAAGCTCCTGATGTTGAGAATGATCCCTATCTACAAAATCAGACCAATCGTTATAAAAAATACCTGGTCGTCCTTTACCTGAAGCATGTATCAGACAGGTTGTGGCTTTCGAAGTAGGAGGGACTACTCTAGCTTCGGAAAGCTTGGAATAAAAAACAAGTGCCCATTATTGTGCTTATGTTGAACCGAGAGGGATTTCTAAAATGACCCGTGGGTGTGTCCCAAGGTGCTTCAAGGTACTTTGTTCTATACCTGCATCACCTTTCTAAGAATATGGGGGTAGATTATCTGCAGACTCCCCGTGAGAGTGTGCATGTTATATTGAAACTCTGAAGGGTACTTCGGAAGAGTGGATGGAAGGGGTAGGCTGAGATCCAAAGTCATATCGAATGCCAATCTATGAATCCTTTTGAGAGGATTCATTGCCTTTGGTTTTCTTTTTGGCTTGGACATTTAAAGGAGATCTCTTTCATTTATCCAATTGCTTCTTACATCCTCCTGAAGAAGTTGATATGTTTACATCCAAGGCTGGATCATCCGAGATTTGGATAGATTGTGTTAGGTTGAATGCAACCGAAATCTCAAGATGATGTTTGCGATATGGTGAGTCAAATGGAACTATGGCTACCATATGTACTGGAAAATGTCTAATATGTTCGAAAGCGGATTGGTTTAACCTACAATTCTTTATAGCTTTAAAGGAACAATATACCTCTTTAATATCCAAGTTGAGAGGAATGGATTCTATCACACCCCCGAACCGGAACGACGGAAACGTTCGGAGGTGAATGACTTCATCTTGTAAGATCATATTTGTGTATATAAATGAAAAATAGCCATCATCATCATACATTAAGGATTTCAACATACATGGTTCATAGTATTGTGTTTGTTCGCAAAAATTACATCCCAAAATAACAATGTGCATGGTGGAAATAAAATATAACAAATGCCAAAAGTCCAACGCTACCAACCTGCTTAGTGAGTTCCTGAGAATACATGTTATTTTGAAAAGCGTCAACACATAAAATGTTGGTGAGTTCATAAGTATGTTTAAATGAAAATCCTTGTGATAGTTAAAACCCTAGAAAATCCAATATTTCTTGTAAAGCAAAATAGTTTGTGATAATCTTGTTTTTCAAATCATGTATAGTTGCAAGTGTGATCTTGTTTATTCTTGTTTGCGAGTTCCACATAAACTCCTATATTTTCTGATATACAAAATTTGTGGTCTTAAAACCCTAAGACCTACGTGGTGAAATTGTGTTTAAAGTATTCAACATGTAGTTGGTTACAATTTAAATGTGTGTTTCACGTAAATTTTAATTAATATAGTTAGATTCTAAGTGAGTCATTATAACCATACTAATATGACGGAGTGTCTGACTTGCCGTTTTACATGCGTCAGTTTCGTTGAAAGATATTTGTCACCCTAGACTGGCCTAGTCTAGCTATAACGAACAGCTTAGGTGTAGGATGTCAACCCCGTATAGATCTATACACAAATTCCCGCTCTCCTTCCAGGAAACTCTGTTTAAAACCAATAGGACTTACCACGTACACTAGGTAGGTACGACTAAAGATGCATCTCACCAGAATCCTAACAGAAATTTACGCAAATAGTTGATGCCGTTGTTTAATATTATAAATAACGTTAGTTGTGTGTGTTGCCAAGATATTTCGTTTTTATCACGCATGCTGTGGAGAACCCATTTTTAATCATATTGTCAAAGATGGTCCAAAATTTCTGAAAATGACAAAGAAATGACCCAACTTTATATGAAATATCAATTAAGGCCTATAGTTATCCAAAAATGCCATAAATGGCCCAAACTTGTTATATGTTTCATTTTCGGCCCTTTAATTTAGAAATGTCATAAATTGTTCGTTTTTACTAAAAATTCAATTTTAGTCAAAATTTAAAGAAAGTGACATAAAAAACCCATTTATATCAAAAATGACCATTTTAGCCCATATTACCAAATGTTCAAAAATGGCCCCTTGTTAATGAAAATTTTCCATATTTCATCATCTTTCATGTTTTCTTGTAGAAAATTTGTTAAAACATATTCTTGGGTTAATCTTTGTGATTTCTACCAAACATCAATAGAAACAAATTACCTTGAGGAGCTAGTTTTCATTTTAACCCACAAATTATGTTAACTAAATCCAACTTCTTAAGATCTAACCATAAATCTCGAGTTTTTGGAATTTTTGCACGAGATTCACAACATATAACACATACAATATGCACATACAAGCAATTAGACAAGATTAACACAAGACTTTGACTTGTATTCTCCCCTAAAAGAAGAAAAACTTGAAAATGGGGGTATGAAGCTCACCTTTGGTAGTTGAAGGGGGCATTTGAAGTGATGAGAGAAGAGTTTTTATCCTAAACACATGAAGTTTTTAATGAACTTGTAAAGATTATGACACCTTGGAGTTGTTAAATATAGCACTATGTGTAAACAATAAGGATTTCAACAAAGTAATGTGTAAAATCTCTAGCTAGGCATGAAATACTTACAAGAATTTAGAAGAGTTTGTGAAAGAATAAGGCTCCTGGAACTTGGCTTGAATTCTTTGAGAGTGTTCAAGGACTTCTCATTAAGTGAAAATGAGTTTGGTGAAATGGGGAGTGGGGTTTACGTTCATCATAAGGGATAAGGAGATGATTTGATATTTGCTTAAATTACTGATGGATAAAGATTTGTTATTGATGGTAGCAAGTACAAGGTGTTTACGCCCAAGTATGGGTCCCTAAGGTAGTTTACGCTCCTAATGTGGTTCCTTGAGGTTTTTACGCTCCTAATGTGGTTCAATAAGGTGGTTTACGCCTTAGATGTTTGCTAGGGTGGTGTTTACGGCCAAGGTTTGGCTTCTTTAAGGTGTTTACGCCCTAGGTGTTGCCTAGAATGGTGTTCACGGCCAAGGTTTGGATTCTTTAAGGTGTTCATGGCCACTTTTTGTCCTTAAAGTAGTTCAACGCCAAAACATGGGCCCTTAGAGGTTTTTACGAACAGCATGGCCCTAATAGAAGGGTTTATGGTCTTAGTTAATGGAAAAAAATCAAATATGTTGTCCTTATAGTTCAAGTGTTCAAGGTTGCAACATAACACAAGTCCTTATGTCCATATTAAGTGATCCTTATTTGATTTGCAAAAATCATTAGGGCTTAGAGAAAATATGAACTTAAATCATATATCATAGTTGTATCATAGCTAAAACACTTGCATATACAAGACCATTGGGATTGGTTTGACATGAAATTTCTAGTTGTGACAAATTCAATTCTCTCAGGATAAAGTTGTTGCAGCGTCAGAGCCCAGAATCTCGGACTGGAAATCTCATTCGAATTCCTGTAACATCCATAAAAATCAAGCCAATATAAAACTTTTTAAATCATTTAAAACCATTCAGTTATTACAATTTGTTTTCAAAATAGTTTAAACATCAGAGTTCCCAAAAATCATAATCGTAAATCGAGGAAGTGTACAGTCACGCCTTCACCTTCCCGTGGTCATCTGTTGCACCTGAAACAATAATCGATAAATGTAAGATCAAAGGATTAGTGAGTTACCCCCAAAATACCAACCTTATACAACCATAAACATATCTTATAACAAACACAGAACAACCATGCATTCCGAGTCTACAGTGTGACTGGTCCGCCTGCACAGGGCCTTCAGTCCACCTGGTCCACTCTCTGAGTCTACAGTACGACTGGATCGCCCACACTAGGCTTTCAGTCTATCTGGCCCACTCTCCGAGCCTCAGCACGTCTGGACAGCCCTCTTGGGGCCTTCAGCCTATCCGGACCGCTAGTCGGGCATTCGACCTGACTATGTGCCCTCCTGGGCCTGCAGTCTATCCGGTCCGCCCTTGATATGTTGGCCTGCAGTCTATCCGGACCTCCCTGGGTATGGTGGCCTACAGCACAAAGCAGGACCGGCCTCAAACCAGCCCCCATACCAATCAAACAATAATGTAAACATAAATATCATACGATAGCATGTATATAACAAATAATCATACCGATCTAACAGATCACTAACCCAACAACCATCCTATAACCAGGATACCGGCCTAATTGGTCACTAACATAACATTATCCTTTATACTAGGATACCAACCTAAAACAAGTCACTAACATAGCATTATCCTTTATACCAGGATACCGACCTAAACCAGGTCACTAACATAATACCATCCTAACTACCAGGATGCAGATCTAGTAGATTAATAAACATATCAGACACATACTCGGATACAAATCCGATAAAGGGCCAGCCTTGGTGCCTTAGATCCTGTTGATATAGTGAGGACAACTCACCTCACAAGTAGTGTCGAAGTATCGAAAACCTCAGATCGCTATCTCACCGAAAATCCCAAACTATCACATAATAAATACCAAGTCATTACACAACATACCAATCTTGACTAAGGATCCACACAATCCATCATGTCCATTCTCTTTATTGGGCTAAGGCCCAATACCAAGTCCATAACCTTAAAAGTCCTTATGCAAAGCCCATTATTGGCCCAATTTACCAAATTGGGTCTAATTCCAAGATCCATTATCAAAACTTGGCCTAAAACATAATATTCATAAAGTCCACCAAAGGCCCAAATCCAACTAGTCCACAAACAGCCCAAAACTTGAAGCCCAATTGCCAAAGGCCCAACATAGGACGTATGCGGGGCGTACTCGTCCAGATGTTGACCACCATCAGGGTGGTTGACCCAGTATGCTGGGCGTACTGAATTTATGCTAGGCGTACACGGGGTTTCACCAAAACCCTAATAAGTGCTTAATGGCTTAAGCACTTAAGCCCAAACTCCAGATCCATCGACCAAATGTGCCATAGGGCTATAAAGTCTCGAACTTTATCACTTTGGACGTCCAGAAAGTTCTTAACACATTGTCTTAATCCATTAAGACCTTCCTACTTCATGCATGAGACAAATGTAGCTATTGGGACACAACTTTTATCACTTAGGACCTCTTCTAAGGTCTAAAAGGACAACTCAATTCGTCCAAATAATAACATGCATCATTTTGGGACTTTTGGGACAAGAATGCTTCCATAAAGCTAAAATGAGTATATGTATCTCATACAAGTATAAAGTTCCAAGCTTTTTAACTTATGGAGCTTCTAGGGCATAAACCAACTTCAAATCCTTGATGAAACACCTTCTTCTTAAAACACTCAAAAGGCTTAAACACTTAAGGAAATGGCTAGGGTTTGGGGAAAACGACTCTAAGTAGTGGAGGCTAGGGTAAGGGAGGGTTTTGTCCTCATAATGTTGCTTATATAGCCCCGAACCCTAAATATTAGGGTTTCCTTCTGTTATGAGTACGCCCAACGTACTAGGGCGCGCCTAGTACGCTCAACGTACCCTTATGTACACACAACGTACTCCTCCTGATCCCAAAATTGCAATTTAGCCCTTAGGCTTTTCATGGCTTTACCCTTCCATCCCCATGGACTATAAATGGTAAATGTTGGGATGTTACAACTCTCCTCCACTTAACTAGTCTTCGTCCTCGAAGCCTGCTGTGGTGATCAATTCAGGATAATGCTCCCACATCTTGGACTCTGGCTCCCAAGTCTACTCGGATCCTTTCTGATGTTGCCACTAGTCTCCTTACATAGTTCAAGTTCTCTCCGACCTGAACATCACCCAACGATACAGCCGCTTACTCATCCAATATGCGCCTTTTCAGCTGCCTGGCATGAAAAGCAATGTGAATCCAATTGAACCTTTTCAAAACGTCTACATGCCACTTCGCCAACCTGACAAAAATCCTAATGATTCAAAGTATCGGAAACCCAACTTTCCCTCTTCCAGAAACGAACCCTTTGTGCTGATAGGATAAAGCGTCCTTCAGCTCCTAAAATATCATACATAATCAATCCACTAATAAACACGAACACTCATGCCTGGCCCAATCAGCCTCAGGCTGGAATACCAGGCATGCCTACGACTGGTCCAGTTATCCCTAGGATGGAATAACGTCGTATCCCACACATGTTTGGCCTAATCAACCCTAGGGTTGGAATACCAAACATATCAGGTCCAATCAATCATAGGGTCCAATCATCCTCAGGATGGAATACCCATGATCGGAACACCTCTATGAACATAACTTGGGTCTACTCATAACTTGAGACCCTAGGATCTATCCTTGCATCTCATCCACAATCCTTTGATTCGTCACAACCGAGTATAACTCCCCCGAATCTTAACAAAACATACATTCCGAAAGCGCTCCTACAAAGACATAACCAACACAATCTATATGCCCACAACCTATGACTGGAGTACCCTTACATGGTCCTCAGCATAGGTCTGGATTGCTTCTGAGCCCACAACATGAGTCTAGTATGCCCTCTCTAGCCCTCAGCTCATGACAGGAATGCTCCCGATAACCTATTGATAATGTTGTTGTCATTTCAGATGTCTAACACTCCAATGGAGGAGGTACTCACCTCCTCCATTGCCTAAAGAAGGCCTAAACAATGTTCTTCACAACACCAACAAGTGTCATAGTGTTGAAACCTCACCCTACACTATCCACTTGTAGAACAAGTTGCTACCCCATAACACATATATACTCAAAACATGATCATATAACTAACAAAACCCATACAAAGTCTTCAACATACTCCATCAGCATGTTCAATACTTGGGGACAAACTTACTGATTGCTATAGCATAGCAGCATACTCAATACTTGTGCATAGATCTACAAACACATATAGAGTCTTCGGCATGACTGGACCACCTCACAAGGCTTTCAGTATATCTGGACCACTCTCAGAATCTTCAGCATGTCTGGACCGCCTCTCTAGGCCTTCATTCTATCTGGACCATTCTCCGAACCTGACAGCTAACAAAAACCTCAATTTATCAATCCAAAAACCCTCAGAGTCAAGCATACCCTCGACCGAACACTCAAACTGAACTTAATTCATGACTAGAACTCCAACTTAGTTGCCTAAATTCTGCTATCAAGCACCAAGAAGACGTGTTTCTTATGCCGAGGAGTTTTACCGACCCCCAATCAACACAACCCTCAAACCAAGTAGCCACTGGGGTCTACATTCTCCTTGTCGGGTTGTGACACTTATCCCCGTTTCAAAACCTCTCTCGCTTCTGCATCCTGAGGTAACTCTCCCCCACTTAGATTCGACTAAGCCTTCACACTACATGAAAATTGGAGGATTCCTAATCCTTCTCACTTCCCAACGATCGATCCGATGACAACCAACTCTTTTCAACTAATGCTCCATTACTAGCCAATCCCAATTGATCACACACTTCTAAGAACTAGATGAACACTTCCTGAATCCCAGTGAAACCGACAGTCACTAATGCTTGAATGACCCCACACCCAAGTTCTGAAGACCAAAAGATAGATGCTCCAACTAATACCTCAGTGGCAAGCTACCTCCCTTGGCACTTTTGTCTGTCAATCACTAATGGTTGCTAAAACCACTGAATCCTGACAATGTTAAATAACCCTTCTGTGGAACCTTATCCACAAACCTCCCACATAAAACCCCTTTTCCAAAGATTCTCTAAACAAGTTTCCCGCTCTTGGGCTCTAGAAATCATTCCATTTAGGGTTCGCACCCTGACCTACTCACCCGCTTAAACATCCACAACTGAATTGCAGTAGCCGAAGCAACCTCTGCCCTAAACTGGGCTACAAACTACTCCCCAGACATAGTCTACACCCCCAAAAGTGAAATAGGTCGCACAATCAATCCTTACCGCCTGATACAAGAGATCCAAGGAAAACCGAACCTCATAAAATATGTATGCCACATCGACCCACCTACGCTCACCGACGCTGGAATAAGGTCGCCAATCCCTGCAACCAACTGACCCTGAGCTAGAATACATCTTGATCCAGGGGTCACAAGCCTACTCACTCTTTGCCCAAAAAAAACGACAATCCAATCCATCAATTTTCCATTCCCTTCCAGCTGCAAAACCCCAGCTGGACATAATCATCACTCCTTTCTGGAGTCCCCGCGACTCACATTCCGGCCTCGAGCAATACCCCCGAACCTCAAATCTAGAAACTCATGTGCTAGCCTCACCCGCTCAGCCCGTGGAATGCAACGAGTACAAAATATCTCCCTGATCTTCTCATCAGGATATGTCCCAACAACAAGTCCTGATACTGGAAAGCTTAACCAGCTCCTCCCCTACCATCGTTACAGCTATTGCGGCAGCTATCTCAGCAATGGCTGCATAACACTCATCGAAATACTTAACCATCGCGGTCTTGTTAGACCCAAACATCTCCAGAATCTGACCCCAGATAATCCTAATCACCTTCCCCTGGATGATCTCCCTGACACGATCCTCTGTCAATGCTGGCCTATCCTGGCTGCCAGCTCCCGATCCTGACCTAGATCCAGTCTCAAGATGTCTTATAACCACCATTCTGATAATACCCCAGAGAGATCTCAAATAATCCATACAATAATAGGGAACCAACTCCCAACTAAACCCCATGGGTTGTGACTTCCTTTTTACGCGTATGGGTCTTGTGCTTTCAGTAGTACGGGCCCATACTACCTTCCACGCCCACCCATATTTGTCTTAAGTATCTCCACAACACCCTAACAATATACATAAATGTAGCAAGCGCTAAATCCTCACTCCTAGAGGAATGCTAAATATCTTATAACTAGCCTCCCAGCGTCTCACTACCCACCCATCCATGAAACTTCCACCAACCCTGCAACACTAGTGTATGCTAGCCATACATAACGTTGGACCCCATAGACATCCAAATACTCGGTCCTACTCTAAGCCCACAACCATACGAGGAGCTAGAAATAAAGTTGAACCAAACATTCTCAGGCTATAAGATCTTAATTATGTACAACTGTGATGCATACACTAAGCAACCACAGTAATGATGTTAATCTCATATAATCAGGAAATTTTATCATGCAATTCCTGAAGATGCCTAACCTAGTACTAGCATGTTGTTCTAACATATCACATAATCAAATAATTGCATGGTATTTTGGGGTCTACTTACTGGCTCCGACTGATCGTAGACTCTGCATCCTCTTTTCTTATTTTGAAAACCATTTTTAAAAAAATCATTTTAAAAATATATTCTGTAGTTTGAGATTGGATTCACATGAGTGTTCCTCCAATTCACTCAAACCAAGGCTCTGTTACCAACTTGTAACATCCATAAAAATCAAGCCAATTTAAAACTTTTTATTTCATTTAAAACCATTCAGTTATTACAATTTATTTTCAAAATAGTTTAGACATCAGAGTTCCCAGAAATCATAATCGTAAATCGAGGAAGTGTATGGTCATGCCTTCGCCTTCCCGCGGTCATCCGCTGCACCTGAAACAATAATCAATAAATGTAAGCTCGAAGGCTTAGTGAGTTACCCCCAAAATACCAACCCCATACAACCATAAACATATCTTATAACAAACATAGAACAACCATGTATCATGAGTCTACAATGTGACTGGTCCACCCGTACCGGGCCTTCACTCCACCTAGTCCACTCTCTGAGTCTATAGTATAACTGGACCGCCCTCACCGGGCCTTTAGTCTATCTGGCCCACTCTCCGAGCCTCGGCACGTCTGGACCGCTCGCCGGGCATTCGGCCTGACTATGTGCCCTCCTGGGCCTACAGTCTATCCGGTCCGCCCTGTGTATGTTGGCCTACAGCACGAAGCAGGACCCCCCTCAACCCAACCCCCATACTAATCAAACAATCATGTGCACATAAATATCATACACTAGCATGTATATAACAGATAATCATATCGATCTAACAGATCACTAACCTAACAACCATACTATAACCAGGATACCGACCTAACTGGTCACTAGCATAACATTATCCTTTATACTAGAATACCGACCTAAACCAGGTCACTAACATAACATTATCCTTTATACTAGGATACCGACCTAAACCAGGTCACTAACATAATATCATCCTAACTATCAGGATGCAGATCTAGCAGATCACTAAACATATCAAACAAATACCCGAATACAAATCCGATAAAGAGCTGGCCTTGGTGCCTTAGACCTTGTTGATATAGTGAGGATAACTTACCTCGCAAGTAGTGTCGAAGTACCGTAAACCTCAGATAGCTATCTCACCTGAAATCACGAACTATCACATAATAAATACCAAGTCATTAGACAACACAACAATCTTGACTAAGGGTCCACACAATCCATCATGTCCATTCTCTTTCTTGGGCTAAGGCCCAATGCCAAGTCCATAACCTTGAAAGTCCTTATACAAAGCCTATTATTGGCCTAATTTACCAAATTAGGCCCAACTGCCTAATTAGGCCTAATTCCAAGATTCATTATCAAAACTTGGCCCAAAACATAATATTCATAAAGTCCAGCAAAGGCCCAAATCCAACTAGTCCATAAACAACCCAAAACCCGAAGCCCAATTGCTAAAGGCCCAACATAGGACGTACGTAGGGCGTACTCCTCTGGTACGCGGAGCGTACTCGTCCAGATGTTGACCACCATCGGGGTAGTTGACCCAGTACGTTGGGCGTACGCGAGGTTTCACCAAAACCCTAATAAGTGTTTAATGGCTTAAGCACTTAAGCCCAAACTCCAGATCCATCGACCAAATGTGCCATAGGACTATAAAGTCTCGAACTTTATCACTTTAGACGTCCATAAAGTTCTTAAAACATGCTCTTAATCCATTAAGACCTTCATACTTCATGCATGAGACAAATCTAGCTATTTGGACACACTTTTTAACTCTTAGGACCCCTTCTAAGGTCTGAAAGGACAACTCGTTTCGTCCAAATCATAACATGCACAATTTTGGGACTTTTGGGATAAGAATGCTTCCATAAAGCTAAAATGACTAGATATATCTCATACAAGTATAAAGTTCTAAGCTTTTACCTTATGGAGCTTCTAGGGCACAAACCAAATTCAGATCTACAAGCTTGATCGTCTTCTCCAACTCCTTGATGCAACATCTTCTTCTTCTTCTTAAAACACTCAAGAAACACTCAAAAATCTCAAACACTTAAGGAAATAGCTAGGGTTTGGGGAAAACGACTCTAAGCAGTGGAGGCTGGGGTAAGGGAGGGGTTTGTTCTCATAATGTTGCTTATATAGCCCCAAACCCTAAATATTAGGGTTTCCTTCTATCATGAGTACGCCCAGCGTACACAAGTGTACGCCCAACGTACTAGGGCGCGCCTAGTACACTCAGCGTACCCTTATGTACGCGTAGCGTACTCCTCCTGATCCCAAAATTGCAATTTAGCCCTTAGGCTTTTCATAGCTTTACCCTTCCATCCATAGGGACTATAAATGGCAAATCTTGGGATGTTACACTTCCTCTTGAAAGCGAATTTTCGAAAGTCTTGACATAGCACCTCGGTTAAGTCAATTGCATTATCCCTTATAGAGAAGATGTTATACACACAATACAGCCAGTCATTGCTCATGGTGTCTATACCACCATGTTTTCCGAATAATCCTCGAAGTATTAAGTGCATCAGTATAGTCCATAGTCCGGGAACTGAAGACTTCTTGAACTCCTTAGCTTTGAATTCTCCATTGTACCCAATTTGATTCAGAAACGAATGAAACCCTTCATTCGTAGGTTCTTGAACGCGAATTTTTTTGGGGTTTTCTACAATGTCGATCTCTTTGAGAAAGGTTTTCTTGTTAACTGGAACAATCTTATCATCAACAATCTTCACTTCTAGTACATCATCCTCAATTTTTATGTGTTGAAATGCTTTATGAAGAATACGAATAGGAAGTTTAGGGTTAGGGATTTTGGTGAGAGGAATTGCAATAGGGTGGAGGGTGGGTGGTGGGGTAAATATTTATATTTTGCTTTTTTTTTGTTTAATTATTGTAATAAAAGGAAAATGGAAATGAAATTGTAAAGGGAAAATCCATCATTTTAAATATTTTCAAAAAAATTTTCACCAAAACCGCAACAAAATGAAAGTTTTAGCCCGGTAGTGTTAGTCCAAAACTTTTTGAACTAAAGTAGTACCAACATGGACCATTTTTGCAATTTTGTCTTATAATTTATCCAAACTAAAATTATAAACGACTCCAAGTATAATTACTTAAAACTTCAGGGTTATTTTTAAACTTATGCCTCTTCCCCTCAACGCCGCATTGCTCTCGTTCTTCTAAAATCGAAACTGAACGCCTTCTTCCTCAATCCTCTGGGCACCACCATACTAGTCTCGTCTCCTTCCGGCCGCTTCTTCGTCTTGACTTCTGGATCTCGGAAATTTCTCAACTCTGTAAGTTTCTACCTTTTTTTTTTTTTTTTTTCCTGATAGCTCTAC
This sequence comes from Lactuca saligna, assembly GCF_052625555.1. Classification (NCBI taxonomy): domain Eukaryota; kingdom Viridiplantae; phylum Streptophyta; class Magnoliopsida; order Asterales; family Asteraceae; genus Lactuca; species Lactuca saligna. Next base: position 69,153,621 of record NC_136417.1, on the reverse strand, counting down.
AACTAGTTAGAACACTGACCTAGGAAATTGAGATTGCGTGATGTCCGAAACTCATTCAATCTATGTTTTAGCGTGTTATATTTCAATTTGTTGTTTGGAAATATCTTCGGTCATTAATTAAACCCAACAAGTGTAGTGGAAGTCGTTTAAGAGTAAAAATACCTAATATGATATTATTCGAATCAATGTCAGATGCAAATATGTTGCAACAGTATTGTAATGATTTAGTGTTCACGAAGTACTAATACTCAATGTTCAATTTTCAAATTATCAACGAGTGATGACAAAAGACTAAGTTCAGTTGAATGCTTTGCTTGATTTATTGATTTATCATAAAGTATAAAAATAGGCTACTAAAGTACATCGACTATTCCCCTTTCTTTTTTCAGCTTGTGAAAAATTTCTAATTTCAAAGTTTTAGTCATCATTCATCAAGTCTGTGATCTGTTCCTTGCACTAACTTGACCTTTTCACTCTTTGCTAAATTCGATATGTTCTCTAGTTCCACGGAGTGCCAACATGACTTTTTCGTCCTTTGTGGATTTGCCAATTCTCTTGGGAAATGAAATCATACTTTGATATGCGAAATCTCTCTTTAAAAAATTTTCTCTCAAATGAAATGGCAATTAATCTCAATGTGTTTGTTTCTTTCGTGAAAGACGAGATTAGATGGAATATCGAGAGGTGCTTGATTATTCCGTATTAGTTGCATCTGTTGAACCTTTATAAGTTTCAACTCCTCAAGGAAATGTTTAATCCATATAAGCTCATATAATGATTTTGTCATGGCTCAATATTCAGCTTAGGCAGTTGATAAAGTAGCAACAATACCTTGTGGTTGAGCATCTCTCAAATGGACAACTCTTGCTATTAGCATTTGTATATCCTATAACTTGAGTGCTCCATTGCTCGCATATAATAGGCCTTTTCCCGAAGTTTTCTTGATGTATCTCAAAACTTGGACGTCTAGTGGCTAGTGACTGTCACATGGTGTACCTAGGAATTGGCTAAGAACATTCATCGGGATTGTTATATCCAGATGTGTAACATGTTACAGTGAGGTAGTACTTGAGTTCCCTAGTTAGTCATTTCGGTATTTGCTTTAATGCTCGGTGTCTGATAAGGGCTCTCTTTCTCTCTTTATCTGGAAGAAGCTTGACTTCAGACTATCTATAGGTTTGCTATCAGTTATACCCGTTTCTTTTAAGATGCCAAAGGCATACTTTTGATGGGAGATGAAGACGACCTGTTGGGATAATGCAACCTCTTGTGACTTGAGCTTTCATAGATTTTTTATCATCATGATGTCATCCACATATACAACCAAATAGATACAATAGATACAGAAGCAACGATAGAAGATACAATAATTAGTCTTCCAAGACTCTAAGCCATATTGAATCTCTAAAGGATCGAGCTAAAACAACCAAACCCTGCCTGTGATGTCTAGTTAAGTTCATAGAGAAAACGCCTTGAGTGGTATTCCACGTTAGACTTTCCCTAAGCAACAAACCCAAGAGGTTGCTCTATATAAACTCTGTGTAATTCTCCATTGTGAGAACAAGAATCAATACGCGGAGTCGCAGACAATGTCTGAAAACTCAAACCTTGAGTTAATCTTTAAGATCAATGTCTGCTTCTAATAAGTTAGTCCAGTTAAGTTTGGTAAACCAGTCAAGACTTGAAGATTAATAATCAACAAAGTATTCAAGTAATAAATGAAGTAAGATGGAGTATAATAAGACAGTTTAAGATTAGTAGAATGTAAATGAAAGAAGTTTGACTTGCAGGAGATATTGATGTGAAGAAAATAGATTTTGATTGCTTACTATTTTTGGTACATAACTCATGAAATATCTACTCCTTATATAACAAAGGAGAGACATAGTACAAACCAATAACACATTTTCAGGACCGGTTACAACTAAGAGTTTTGACTATCTGGCACTTAAAAGATTCATATGATTTTGTCTTAAGAACTATTACATCATGAAAAAGACAAAAAACAATAAATGCTTGTACAAACTCTGACTTCTGAATATCTTCATCTTGGTTTCAATCTAGCTTCAAAACTCTTCACATCTTGGACACAGGTTGACTTCTGATTGGTTCAGATTGCTAGAGGTTCACTTCTTATGCATTAACATCCATTTAAGAAAACATTTTGATGTCCAACCGGTAGAGACTGAGCTCGCTGATGAATAGCGACAATGGAAAGAAATATATGTATTGAGGTTATTTTGGCAACCAACAAGAACATATCAAAGTTATCATTCCCATAAACCTGTGTGTAGCACTTATCAACCAATCAAGCCTTTAATCGGTCTATATTTCTTTTAGGATTACTTTGACAGGATTAACTTTGACAATATAAATCCAATGACATCCGATGAGGAACCAAATCTCAAGTAAAGTTAGAGTGTAATGCATACATTTCATCAACCATTTGTTGTCGCCGTCCTCCGTGTGTGTGAAAATCTTTAGGGTCACCTTCTCTAATTTCTTTCTGTTTGTAATTTCTAATGGACTAATAGTTAGGCTTATGGTTTGTATTGATCAGTTTTTAAAAAAAAAAAAACATCCACATGATACGGTTCTAAAACATAAGGAACCAACTACATAGGTTCCGATTCCGGTTTCTACAATCCAAGATCCATCAATCTCGATTGATGTTGTAGGATCTCTCTATTTAGTCAACAACCTTCATCTTATAGCATTCCCTAAATCCACTTGGTAAACTTCGTCTCAGATGATTATCAATTCCATTTGGTAACTTTCATCTCAGAACATTACCAACTACAATTAGTGATCTCCATCTTAAAACATCACCCAACAAACAACTAACTTGTTATCATCGTCCCTAGGCATAACTACCATTTAACCGAACACTATCAATCTTTACTAACCACTTTAATCCTTCTATTTACTAGAAAACTAATATTATAACCAATTAGTCTCAACTAATTCTCTTAACATCTTATATCATTCATAATTCATAGATTAAGAATAGGAATTGTATGTGTTTAAATAGCTTTAAAAAATAGTTCACTTAGAATATGAATATAAATTATTTGAGTATTTCTATTACTGAATTTTCATTCTGTTTGTTGACGAAAGTGTTTATTGTTGAAGATGGGTGGATTTGGTAGCCTTGCACCAAAAACCAAGAATCTGGTAGTTGCTGGAGGATTAACAGGTTTTGTATTTGGAGTTTATTTCTACACTATGAGAGCTGTTGGTGGATCTGATGAACTTCAAGTAGCTATTGATAAGTTTGAATCTCATAAGAATGAAGAAGCATCAAAATGAGGAAGCTGGAGTTTTTTTTTTATAAATAAATTCACCACACATTTTGTATTTCTTCTTTTCCGTGGGCCCTACGATTTTCACTCTTATGACAACTAAACTACCACCCAGATTGCATGTTTTGTGATTAGTTATAACACCCTGCAACAAATTGGCAGTGTTTAGTGGTTTCTTGTTTTAGAATATTAATTTGTGTTGGTGATGATGTTTTTGTTTCTTTCTTTACATTGTTAAATGGGAATTTGTTTGTTTATTTATTTATTTTTTGCTCAGTTATGATTGGTAAAGATAGTTTTTGTAGTTGAAATTGTATTGTTTTTATTTAAGTTTAAGTGTGGCGAAAATAGTTGTATGCTTTTGGAAATTATATAATTACATAAAAGGGCAGCCGAATTAGATACATTTCTTTCATGGGCAACCTATTTATTTTCTTATTACTTATTATAGAGAAAATTTTCTTTAAATGCTAATCGAAATAGCTTTTGGATTAGAGATTTTTTGTTCTAAGTTAAAGCTTTAAGATCCCATTTCTATAGGAATTTTTATTTTTCATAAAAGATAAAAACTCAAAACTTTTAAAAGCTTATCGTGTTTTAATACTGTAATTTAGTGAAGGTTGATTGGTATGATTTTTTTAAGAAGTAAAAATGAAACCAAGAATTTAGAAATTCTTCAAAATTTGATTCATGGGTTAATGTTTTGTTAGTATAATATTTTTGAAATTATTGAAATTTATTGTATGAACTGGAATTTGAAGAAAGTGGAATAAGAGGATTTGAATGTCATCAGTAAGGTTGGCATATGTAACTTTTTTATGTTTAGTTTGTAAATGTGTGAGATGAAATAACCCTTTGTTATTATTATTATGATTAGGTGTATTCAAAATATCAAAAAACCGAAAAATCGAACCTAAAAATCTAAAAACCGAACCGATTTTCAGGTTAACAAAACTGGTATTTTTGAATTTTCCGGTTTGGTTAACCGAACCAGTAAATCTTCGGTTTTTCGGTTCGGTTACGGTTCATGCTTTATCCTACGGACGGTTAACCGAAAAATCGAAATTTTATTTTCTATTTGTTAAAATATTGTTTATGTTTACTCATTTAAAAGTTAATATCAAATTATTTCTTAGAAACTTTTAGTTACAACTAATAATCGTCATATAATTTACAATTTTCATTTGAAACCAATAATTTTCATCATTAACATTTGTTATAAATATACGATATAGATGATATAGATTCAAATTGTCATTTGCATTTCATCATCATTACACATAAATAACTAAATATTTGACTATCTTTTATCTATTAATTATACAATACATGTTTTTTACTTAGTTGATATTCTTTTCCATATTCCATAGATATTTGATAATTCATCATAATAATATTACTAATAGAAGCAACAATATAATTAAACAAATTATAGATTATTCATTATCATTCATTCTTTTTAAGGAATTTTTTATGGGGTTAAGTAATCTTAATATTTTATATTTAATTAGTAATGGTTAATTGGTTAACCGGATAACCAAACCAAAAAAATCGGTTAAACGAATACCGGTTAATATGATTTTTCGGTTTAAGTATAGGCTCAAGAAATGAACGAACCAATAGTCTTGGTTAACCTTTCGAAATACGTTTCCGGTTCGGTTAACCATCCATAAACACCCCTAATTATAATAATAACTATTATATATATATATATATATATATATATATATATATATATATATATATATATATATATATATATATATATATATATATATATATATATTTAAAAAACGAACAATTATTAATCAAGGAAGCGATAAATCATTCCAAAGTTTTGGAATTTAAAATAGTTGACCGTCAAATGAAGGGTTTTTGATTTGTACATCGGACGTGCATGTACCAAATTAGATAATAATATACACATGAAAAACATCTTAATAAATTAATTAACACGATGCTATAGAATGTGATTTGAAAAAAAAAATTAAAAAAAAACGTTTTTCTAACTTATGTGCATATGTACACATTTTGTCATATGCAAAAAACAAAATGAATATCATTATGAAAAAATGTTAAAAAATATGAATTTACATAAGTTTATTTTTTATTTTTTCCATAGAAGATAAGATGCAAAAGAATATTTTTCAAGTAAAATGAGTACATCGTGCACATTTTACATATTTTTTAGTAATAATATGGAAAGAGATTAAAAAAATATTGAATTTACATATTTTTATTTATTTATTTCTTTTATAAAAGCTGAGCTTGTTGGTTCACAAAACGATCTTAATGATTTTTAAAAAGTTATATATATATATATATATATATATATATATATATATATATATATATATATATATATATATATATATATATATATAAAGATTTTTATTTGAGACCATGTTAATTTTATGAAATATGGGAACGCGATCTTAACCACTATCTTGGAGATAAAAAAAAATCTAAAACACAAAATAAAATGCAGAATCCAAAAGTTCTTTTTTTAATTATTATTTTTATCATTTTATTTACCCAAAAATAAAAATAAAATCAAATAAATAAAAAAAATTACCGTTTTTTTAATATACATGAAATATTCTAATAGAATATTACACTGCAATTATTTAAATGAAATGAAGAATCCAAAAATTATTTTTTTAATTATTATTTTTTTTCATTTTATTTACCCAAAAAAATAAAAATAAAATAAAATAAATAAAAAATTACCGTTTTTTTAAATATACGTAAAATATTCTAATAGAATATTACCTTGTAATTATTTAAATGAAATTTTTAGAATGTTAGAATATTCTAGGATTCTACTAAAATTAATAGATATTTAATATTCTACCAAAATTGATATAATTTATAAAATATTCTAATATTCTATTAAAATTGTTTGAATATTTGTAATATAATATTGACAAAATTACAAAAATGGTTCCTATGGTTTGCCAAAAGTAACAAACTTAGTTCCTAAGTATTTATTTTGATGTGTTTGCCCCTTGTGGTTTGTAAAAGTTGCATTGGAGGTCCTTTTTCATAACTCCGTTCAGTTTGTAGCCGTTTGGGGTCATTAAGTTCAAAAAATATGGGAGTATTTTGGTATTTTTGCATTTGCTTCTCCACCCCCTTTAAAAAGCCCTAGCCAACGTTCAGAAAAATCAAACAACCATCTCTGAAAAATCGAAGCTCTCCTCTCTACTAAGAATGGTGATATGTACGTGTGGAAGTGTTGTTGTGAGAGTCACATCTTGGACGGACCTCAACCCAGGAAGGCGATTCTGGTCTGGTGCTTGAAACGGTCGAAGTTGTCCATTTCTTGGGTGGGTGGATGATCCGATGTGCCATAGAGCTGTGGAGGTGATTCCTGGCTTGCTAAGGAAGCTGAACAATGTTCAATGATGTTGAATCAAGCTCGTGCAGATGTTGTGAAGCTAAAGTGGATGCTTCTTCTATCTTGTTTTTTTTTTTTTTTTTTCGTTTATATATGTATGCACTAAGTAGGAATTGGATTTTGGGATGTATTTGGTCAGTGTATTTTGGGGTGTATTTTGGATATGTAATGTCGGATGGGTGTATAGAACTGGAATGGATATAACCAGTTAATTTTGGGATGGGATGTCATGTATTAGAATCTTAATGTAATGTATGGTTTTGGTTAATCAATTTAGTGGTATTTTGTATTATGATAATTAGAAAACATTGTTTTTGTGTTATTGATCATGAATGTTGGCATGGAATGGAAAGAGTTTTGTCTATTTTTCAAACATTTGAATGGAATGAGTAAAAAAAACAAGATCAAATCATTATAAGTAGACAATGGAATGGAATGAGTTTTGGTCATTCATTTAACAAACAATGGAATGGAATGAGTTTTGGTCATTTATCAAATAATGAAATGGAATGAGAAAAATACAAAATCAAAACACTATAAGTAAACAATGGAATGGAATGTGTTTTGGTAATTTGTCAAACAATGGAATGGAATGAGCAACACACAAGATCAAAACATGATAAGTAATTGGAAATGTTCACCATATTGATCATTACACCCACAAATGTAGCATGACATATGGCTAATATCAACTTAATTACATCACTAATTTAGGTAGTTGCAAAAGATGTAATTATCTAGATTAAACATGTTTGAACAAAAGCATCATTACAAGTTTATAATCTTAAACAAAAGGTAGGCAAATAACTTAATTAGTCATGCTTCACATGATGATCCAACTTCATTTAGGTCCTACTTTCTGCACTTGAGGCTTTTTTCCCTTGTCCCTTTTCTTTACTCTTAATCCACCCACTACAACTTCACTTGATCCACCCACTGAACCTTGACTTTTTACACCAATTGCATCTTTACTTGATCGACCCACACCACCTTGACTTGATCCACTCACTGCTCTTTGACTTGACCCCCATTTCCCCTTACATGTTCTAGAGTTATGTCCTTTATTATGAAACTTAGAATAAGTAACAGTCAAGAATTTCCTTGATAGGTTTGTTGACTGGTTAGTAGGCTCATCTATAGCCCTCCTCCTCTTTTTCTTGGGCCTTCCAACCTACAAAAATATTAAGGAAATCATAAAACAGGATGAATAAGAAAATATGTTAAGTAATATTCAACTTACTTGTGTATGATGTGTAGGGGGTATAAGAGTGGTTGGACATCTAGATTTTGGCCACATGCTCCTACCATTGATTGGATCTATTTTGTTGGAGTACATTGCCCTCCATGTTTCTAACTTATAACAGGGATGCACCCAATATTCAGGTTGTTGTGCATTTTCACCATTTTGAATATGTTCCCATATTGCACAAACTCTATGCCTGTAGACTATCCCTGTTATCTCCTAATACCTACAACTGCATGTCCCCTCTTTCAAGTTTACTACATACTGATCAAACATCATACCAGTCACTTGATGTTTTCCATCACCACAGAAGAGTGCCTTGTATTTGCTTGCAGCTGTTTTGATTGTGTCAAGTATAGTAGTTGATGTAGGGGTTAATATAGTTTTGCATTTATCAATTTCCTTTTGTACAATGCAATGTCTCTTCATCAAGTACATTGTAATGTACTATAAACAGGTAATGTTAGGCTTGTACCTGCCATGCTCTAGCTTAGAGTTGAATACTTCACACAGATTGTTTAGCAGACAATCTGAATGTGCTCTACCTGAAAAATGAGACCTAGCCCAATGGACTGGAGGAATCTTACTTAGCCATTCATGAGCCTCCTTACTGAAATCTTTGAACTCATTCATTTCCCTTTCAAAATCCCTAATGGTTGTATTTGTAGCACACCTCCACAAATGATCTCTAAACTCTTCTCCCCTCCATTGTAGCTTCATGTTTTCATGTATATGTCTCAAACACCATCTATGCTCTGCATTGGAAACACTTTTGCTCTTGTAGTTATTATTCCCTACATATAATGTAATTAATAGTTAGTATTGTTACAACTTTTAAAAGAGACTTATGTTATATGTATTCATACCTTTTGTCTGTCAGATACAAAAGTGAAGTTGCATGATGCATCCAAATCCAAATCACCACTAAGGAATTCCAAAAACCATGTCCATGAACTTGTTGTATTAGCTACCAAAACTGCATAAGCTAGTGGATATATTTCATTGTTGGAATCAGGACCCACAACTGTTAGAATTTGTCATGGTTGTGGTCCTTTCAAGAAACATCCATCCAATCCCAGAAATTTCCTTTTTCCAGATTTGAACCCCAACTTAAGTGCTCCAAGACAAATGTAAATCCTTTTGAAAATACGAGTTTAAACATCATGATTTGGTTCATTACACACTTCCAGCTTCACTGTTGTACCTGAGTTGTTGGTTTGTAACTCCAAACAATAATCTCTCATCAAATTGTATTGCCTTTCGTAGTCACTATATAGTTGTTCTTTTGCAATTGATTTAGCCCTGAACACCTTCATTCTTGATATGATTAATTCCAAATTCATTTGAAGCTCCTCCTGTAAGGCTGTTACTGGGATGCGAGGGTTGGAATCCACTTTTTGGAGAATAGTGCTTGCCAGGTTTCTAGATGTACATGCCTTCACTTTTATACTTTGTAAGCATAAATGTAGCACCTGGTTCTTGGTACATATTCTTTTATTAATATTTTTGCATTTTGGCCTTGGACTCGGTGAGTTGAAGGACCAACTCGCCGAGTAAAAGCGGGATGAGACGCGGGGTTTAAGCTGTGGACTCGACGAGTTGGGTCCTGGACTCGGCGAGTACGCCCTGTCCGGACAAAAACCCTAACCCAGGGGTTTGCACCCTATTTAAACACCTTAACACGGTCTCTTTCGTCCCATTTGCTCCCAGAAGACCCCCATAGCAAACCCTAGCCGTTATTGAAGCAATCTAAGGAATTTGGAGTGATTTTGGTGCTTTTATGACCCAATGAAGGAAGGAAAAGCTTGAAGGATCAAAAGGAGGCTAGAAGGATCTGATTTTGAGCATCATTTGCATTCTACAGAAGGTATAAAGTCTATACCTTGTTTGTTCTTTTGATAGATCCCATTTTGTGGGGTTTTAGGGCTTTTCTAAGCCATTTTGGTCACCAACTATGATTGCAAACATGGTTAGGGGTTGATGTTTCAAATCTAGGCCCTTAGAGGGGTTACAAGGCAGAAAGGAGTGGCTCTTGCAATCAAAGAAGGCCCCATGCATTGAAAGAGACTGTTTTAAGACCTTTTGAGCTCAAAGTCCCATGGAGGGACGTAAAGGTTGTAACTTTACGTGCTAGATCGATTGTAGAATTATAGATCTATATTTTGATCAAGGGTTGTATATCAGAAATCGAAGATTTAGTAAGAGGATGTGACCAACTCGAAGAGTCCATTCTTGGACTCGGCGAGTCCAAGGTTTCTGTTCCGTATCAGTTGAGCATCATAAGGACCCAGTTGAGTGTGGAAAGGTTTTAGGGGGTCCCAGGGAGTGACCCAACGTTCTGGACTAAACCATTGTTCTGGGAGTTCATGGAACTCGGAGAGTGCATGAGCAGACTCGACAAGTCCAAGGAAAACTTCTTAAGGATGAAGATGAACTCGATGAGTTGTTCATATAACTCGGCGAGTCAAGGACAGGACCTGTGTATCAGTTGAAGATGAACTCGACGAGTTGTTCATACAACTCGGTGAGTCGGATGTGGATTCAGTCGATGTTCATTTAGAAAGGAAAATTCGTCGAGTCATCGCCTAACTCGACGAGTAGAGACTGGTATAAGGACAAATGGAAGGATAGGGACTCAGCGAGTTGGCGAGCCAACTTAGCGAGTCAGGTCAACTAGAAGTTGACTTTGATTTTGATCTGGTCAGGGGTAAAATGGTTATTTTACCCTAAGAACAGTTAGCAGTGTATGACTAAGTGTTTTGTGGGAATTATAGTCGGAGGATTTCCGGAGCAGCAACGACAACAGTCAGAGGATTCCCGCACAGATCAGCAGCTACTACGAGGTGAGTTACCTTCCAGTAGCGGTGGGTCTACGGCCACAATGCCGGCCCACTAGTAGGAGTTGTATGATTAGATGATTTCCTTTGTGATATCATCTAGGTTTTGCTACTACCTGATATGTTATATGCTGGCGTGATATGTTATATGTGATAGTAGTAAAGTTTGGTTGTTAGGACCGAAGGGTAGGTCAGACACCCCAGATATGTCTGATAACATGTGCTTATATGTTTATATGCTGACATGATATGTTATATGTGATAGCGGTAGTAGGAGGGGAATAGTCCCCAAGTTCGGTTGTTAGGACCGAAGGGTAGTTCGAACACCCCAAATATGTCTGATAGTATGTTTATGTTATGATATATGTGATAGTAGCAGTAAGGGGTGGAATAGTCCCCGAGGGTCAGTTGTTAGGACCGACGGGTAGGTCAGCACCCCAAAATGGCTTGGCATGGGTAGGACGGCACCCTATAATGGCCGCATGGGTAGGACGACACCCCAGAATGGCCGCATGGGTAGGTCGGCACCCCAGAATGGTCGTACCGGGTAAGTCAGGCACCCCACAATTGCCCGGCACTATGTATGCTATGTGATTGCATGGTATGTGGTACGATGGGGGAACTCACTAAGCTTCGTGATTACAGTTTACAATTTTGGTTTCAGGTACCTCTTCAGCAAAGGGGAAGGAGCTGGTGCGGTAGCGGCGCATCATACACACACTCTTTGTTTTCTACACTATGAGTTATTTTGGGAATTGTACTCTGACATTATTATGTTTTTATGATTCGGTTTTCAGATACGAGACATGCTTTTATTAAATGATATGACCAGTTGATATTTTGATACAAATGTTGTGCAAATCACGTAATCAAAAATGAAATTTTTGGTCATGAAAATTGGGTCGTTACAATAAATGCTCATCAATAACTATCTTCACCAATCATTGTTCTTCTTCCGTAGATCTAGATATTTGAATAGCAAAAGGACAAGAATCTTTTTGTGAAATGATTGGTTTGCCCTTCGATGTGACTTTACTTACAGTGGAGGGCCCACCATCAGTGGAATCTGGAACCACCCCTTTACACTTTACTCTAACTCTCAGTTTTTCATTTTTGGCCATGTGTAGCGCCCTCCTTGTTTTTATTGAAAGCATCTTTATGTGGCCCTTTATATATTTTTTTGGTTTTGAAAGCTTGACCCACAATAAATGGTGTAACATGAACTACCCCAGAAGAACAAGGCACCTTCTTGTTCAAGTTTTTTTTAACATTCACTTCCTTGGGTCTTCCTCATATTCTGCATCTTCAAAATCATCATTGTTGATCACACATAAATCATCATCTTGGTTTAATTATAATTCTATGTTTGGTCCTTGTCCAAACCATTTAACCTCATCCACACAACTGGTAAACTCACTCATATCAACCTCCTAGTCATCTAAAATAGCTTCTGGGTCAACAATGTAGTAAGACTCATCCTCTTCTTCTGTATGTTCTTTTGAATCATCTTTTGAATCTTCTGCATGCCCTTGTTCATCTTCTTCATTCTGTTCTTCTTCAACTGCAACCTCTCTTTCAAAGTCACCTATATTCTGATATCCATCACTATTAAAAGGCTCAAAATCATCTAATATTTCTCTATGATCCTGGCAATTAATATCAACTGTAATATCTTGCATTGTATCAGTTTCTTTTGGTACAGGGAAATACGAATCATCCTTAAAATCATTAAGCACATCTTGTTTATTTGGCTCAAAAGGAACTAGGGACATGGAAAAATCATACACACTATCTTCTATTTATGCTTGATTAGCTGATTCTTTAAGTGGGACATTCGTGTCTAATTTCTTGCTACAAGAACCAATTCCCTTCTTATTAGGCCTAATCCTATTAAGTTCAGATCATCTAATTGCTCAATAACAACTTTACTCGGGGACATGAAGTAAGTGTGAAGTCTTGTAGAACCATGTTCAATGTACACATTAATCACTCTGTCTTGAGGGACATATTGAGCCATAGATATAACGTCTTGATCATTTCCTAGAGCCTTCAATAAAAAATCTAAGTCTAGATTAGGAATTCTATAATGATAGTACATTGTGTCATCCGTAGAATACCCTATCTCACGAATCATGTCATTTAGATCATGAACTAAAAAAAGATCAGTGTCAACGAAGTCAAAGAATGTCAACCTTCCCTCAACGTACTTTCTTCCTGGGAGCTTTGTAAAAAATCCACCATGATGTATCTTTAAAGTGAAGAAATTGTCGTGACCATCTGAAAAAGAAAAATCGATGAGCTTTGAATATACACACCAAGAAACACCCAAAAAAAATTAAACTTATTGTAATCTTTATCAAGGTCGGGTGCAATCGTATGAGGACCACGTAAATTCCACATACACAATACCATTTTTAGTTGATAAACCCTAAAATCGGATGTGAGGGATGAAGGATGAAGATCGTCAAGATGATCAGTATGATAAGGTGAAGTGGAGATGAAGGGGGGTTTCTTGGACTCTGGTTAATAGAGGATAGGTTAATGACGTATCACTGCCTAATCAAATCTTAAATGAGCGCCAAAAATAAAAAGACGAATATACCCCCACATTAATGACCCCAAACGGCTACAAACTGACGGAGTTATGAAAAAGGACCTCCAATGCAACTTTTACAAACCACAAGGGGCAAACATATCAAAAATACTTAGGGACTAAGTTTGTTACTTTATACAAACCACAGGGACCATTTTTGTAATTTTGTCTATAATATTCTGATAGAATATGTGAATATTATATAATTATATTAAAAATTTGTTCCCAATTGAACAGTTCCTTGATCTTATTGGACCACTTTTTTATATTTTATTTTATTTTATATATTTTTTTATTTATTTTCCGTTTATTGACTGATTTTTTTTTTCTTTTTGATAATTATACTGCATAGTGGATTACACGTCATGGCCAAGTGTTATCTCCTCAAACGATTCACCGCCCATACACACTTTCATCGATGTTCCCCACCGCTTCCCATTCTATAATCTGTCCTTCATTTTGCTTCCCGCTTCCGTCTCTAACACCAGACACAAATCCAGTTTCTTCCTCACTTATCTCCGCCGCTTCACCTTCAATCAGAAACAATCATCACCTTCCAACTCCATCGCTCATCGATTGTCCGCTTCAACAGACCACAATGGATTTATTCGCTTTAGTTCGAGAGGGGCAGCTCTTGGTTGTGCGACAACGTTGGTTGTCGGTGGCACTGGCTGGAGGTGTTGTGGTCTTCAGGTGATTTTCTTCTCAGTCTTCTTTCTTTCTCTCTCTCTGCTCTAATTCTGTAAAATTGGTTTGATTCTTCAAAAGAATCAAGATTTATGTTTGATTCTGTAAGCCCTACACCCTGAAAAAGTCCCCGTTCCCCCGATTACTATTTTCTCAAAATTAGGGCTTTCATTTTTTTAGTAGTCGTTTGTTTCTTGACCAACACTTTCATCTTGATTGCAAAATCTACTCTCTCTCATCTGTGATATCATTAAAATGTGATGTGGATTTTTTTTCAGAGATAAAAAGATGGAAGAGATGAAGGTTTGAGAAGTGTGGAGTGTTCAGAGGCTAATTGATTGCTGAAAGATCATATTCCAAGGCTACTAAAGATGGATCTAAACAAATTGACAAAAAGGTTTGCATTTTTCATACTCATTGTATATTTGTAGAATTGATGATTTTTTTTACACACCATATGCTTTTCACTATTGGATTGTGTGTGTGTGTGTTTGTGTGTATTTTCCCAACTACACGCTTGAAGAATAGCTTAAGAACCCTATTCGTCTACAATTATCGTTGTCAATGTCGGTAACCACAATCCTATGAGCATTCGTATTAGACAAGGAGGCAAATCAACGGCATTGGCAGCACCAATATCAACCATCACAACCATAAATCATCGACAAAGTCTCTAATTCGTCACCTTCTTGCGTTTTTTATTTCTTTCACCCGAGGTCGAATCCTGTTTCTTATATAAAGTTTTTTTCTCACTGTTTCACTTTATTCAATGACTCTTACATTCAGCCTATATTCTCTTTCACTACTGTCTGTACTTAGGCGAAGAGACGACACCATCGTCATCCCAACCAGGAGAGCTCACCAACTTCAGCGCCGATGATCGTTGGGATTAGTAGAGTCAGGGGCAGACGCAAGCTATGAGGTATGGAAGAGCTGTTCTACTGTTATTTCGATTTCGAATATTGGGGATTTTCTACTTATCACATCTTTGTCTCATTTTTCTACACCTCCACCTCCGCTATTATAAGATGGAAGGAAAACCCTATTGAGTTCTAAAATTAGAAAGTTCTTGAAGAAATACAAGCAAATTTATAAGCTCTATAGCTCCAAGGAAGCATATACAAATGGGTGATTGCTGCACATTGCAGTTGTTGCTATTGCAATTATCACAATACAAATTTGGAATCAAAATTTATGCTTTTTTTATGTACTTTGGGATCACCTTTAGAGATAATTTTTTCTTAGATGCTTGATAATAGATAAATCAATATATAATAAATTAGCTCAAATGAAAGTACAATAAGATAATATTTTTGCCATGATGAGGGTTTGAAGAGGCATGTAATGCCCCTGTTTCTGGGTTAAAAGCATTAATAAAGTTGTAAAAGTCTAGGTCAACCTTTGTAACTCATTTAGAAGTAGTAAAGAGGAATTATGTGAATATTATGTGAATTATATGCTTATTTGCTTAATTACTATGACTTAATTAATTAATAATAAAAATAAGCATTTAAAATAAATATTATAAAAAGCCGATATCTTTTAAGAACGTTGCAGTGGCCGAAACAAGGATTCCGGAGATATAAAGAACGTCGAAATCCGAGTTATAACGAAGAAGTTATGACCTGTCGAAATTTCGCGACAAAACCGGCACGGCACCGGGAAGCGTAAAAAGTAAATATTACGATAAAGTGATTTTTAGCCTTAACAATCTAAACTAAAGTCATAGTATTCGTTAAACCGAGAAGTTCGATAAAAAGAACGCCCAAATCTGACTTCGTATGAGCAACTTATGATTTTTCTAAGTTTTAGCTTAGCAGTAGACAACTAAATACTCGAATTTAAGATCAAGCGAAATTTAGCCGACACAACCTAAACGAGAATCGAAGGTCTCGTCAATAGTAGTACAACGGTAAAAAGACTGACGAAAACGGACGTCAGATGAAGAAGTTATGAAATTTTAACGGATTTTCCTGTCCCGGTCTGTTAAAAATAATAATATTAAAATTAAAGTCAAAATTAGCCAACGAAGTCTGAACAAAAGTTGTAGAGCATGATTTTAGCTACGCGTGCATATAAAGAACGTCAAAAACGGAGCTCATATGCGAAAGTTATGGATTTTAGAAGTTCGTGGCTCAAAATTCGAAAAATTTCGCATGAACAGTAACCGGACACGTCACCTCGCACGAAGCTGCTGCGTCACCGAGGACGTGGCCGAATCCGGACCAGACGCGTGTCGCAACTCCCTCGGACCGAAGCCTCGGCCAATCAGAAGACGCCTCGTGGCAGCCGCGTGTCCACCCCCGCAGAGACACGTCCGAGCCTCGTAGCCAACCTCCGTGTCTCGCCTCGCTGCTGCCACACGCCTCGTTCCCTCGCTGCCACCTCCTCCCTTCGTCACCGAGCCTCGCAGGAGCTACGTGGAAGCTTCTCAGCCACGGAGACCTCAGCCTCGCACCCTATAAATAGGGGGGCTGCGAGATCTCTCGACTACTTTTGAAAACTTGACATTTTTCACCCCTAAACTTATATTTTGACTATTTTGACTTCCCCCGAAGCCCCGGTATCATATTTAAAGCCCAAAATACGTCCCGAAGTGCCCGAAAACCTGGAAAATTTTATTTTTTCGGTTTTGAAGCTCCAAATCTCGCAGAGCCCGGTTTCTCAATAAAACTCCCGGTTTTATCAGAAACGATCATTTTAAGGAATGGATTGTTGTCCGATTATCATCAAATCAAGTGAGTGTATAGTCACTTTCATCTTACACATAGATATGAAGTATTTTCTATGAAATACGTGTTATGTGTAATTATAGTGATTGTTTATTTGAGATGATTGTTGAATACAATGTTTTATACAAGTTATAAACTGTATATGTATTTTATCTACAAATATGTTGGGTAGAACATGGGTAGACAAAATAGTTGATGTGTGTTAAAATGATGAGAGGCCTCGATGTTGTTGTTGTTCCAATCATCTAGCGGAGTATGGATGACGACCACGGACTCTTCTAGACAGTCTAGTGGAACGCTAGCAGGCTCGCAACCTGTAGGTGTTGTGAACGATGTGTTCACCGGTGTACTCCATCCCCCTCATGGTTGCCTTTAGGACATTTATTGTTGAGGAACCCCCTTAGCAGTAGTGACCATCCCGATGATTAAATCCTTAGACTAGGTCCCTTGTATAGGTGTTTAGGGACGTAAAGTGAGGATAACGGGAATGCGTAATCAGGGTTATTGTTGGTTGATGAAATTAATAAATTTATTGTTGATCGATGAAATTAATAAATTTATTATTATTTGTGAGTTGAAAACCCTATATGCTCACCAGGCTCCCAAGCCTGACCCACTCAGCTTTCTGTTTTACAGGTAGTGGACTCAGAGCATAATTATGATGATGATGATGAGGGAATTTGGATTATAGGCCATTAGTTGTAAAGAACTATTGTAAGGCTTATAATGTACTATTTATACTTATGTACTGTATCGAACATGACATCCCAAGTTTTTTAATGAAATACATTTCTAAGGAAATGCTTTTGATAAATCTTTATCATATTATTGTTTTGGGACAAATTCCGCAATTCTTTTATTAAAAGGTTACTCTGATTTTGAAATAAAGTATAAACAAAACCGGTCTTTTCTGGTCGTGAAATTGGGGATGTCACAGTTGGTATCAGAGCATTAGTTTAAGCGAACTAGGAATTTGTTGGATTTCTAGACTTAAACTTAGAATGCTAAGCGATGATTGTGAGGTGTGAGCACTAGTATATTTTAGGAAAGATGCCTAAAATGTTTTTATGTGCTAAATGTTATGTGTTTGCTATACATGATATTATTGTTCGGATCTATGGTTTGTTGCCGACCGGATCTGGAAAACCTTATGTGTGTAGGATTCTAAGCGTATGATTACGATATTAGAACTAGCATGTAAACGTTTCGGAGTCTATAGTGAATAAAGATCTAAATTCACCTTATTCGGTGTATAGATCAAGATGGCAAAGACCCGTAGCAGAAACGTAAACGCAAATGAAGATAGGAACCAACCCCCAGTGGTTCAGCAAATACCTGTTGTTGAAGAAGTTGCACCTGAGCCAGTCACCATGGCTGGAGTTCAAGCCATAATTCAGGCTATGCTAGCTGAACAAAGGGAAGAAATGAGACGAATTCTCCACGAGAATAGGGACGAATCTACCATACATGTTGAACCGATGGAGCCAATTCCCGAGCAATCCGAGGAAGGGAACTACAGCCGCTAAGTGAGTCAAATAGGGACTCAAGGTGAGCAAAGGGATGGCCCAGAAGGGAGAAACAACAAGGATGGGCGGATGTACAAAAATGTCTTGGGTGCGAAACCACCAAGTCTCTTAGGAAGCCCAAATCCTGTTGAGATCATGGACTGGATCTCCGAGATGGAAATGGTGTTTGAAAGTTGCGATTGTAGCGAGAAGTAGAAGACTGTCTTCGCTGTGAGACAATTGAAAACTTGAGTCTTGAGCTGGTGGAAGCTATTGGCAGATACAATGCCGCGAGGAGAAGCTCTGAAAATGTCATGGGATGAGTTCTTGGAACAAGTGAAGGCGCAATACTGTTCAGAGATAGATCTCATTGCTTTGAACAATGAGTTCCAAAATTTGAAAAAGGGGAAAATGAGCATCAATGACTATGTTGTTGCATTCACAGAAAAGATGAAGTTGTTTCCATACCTAGTGCCAACCGAACTTTCCAAAGTTGAGAAGTTCGCAAACGGACTGCCGGCTGACTTTGGCCCAACAGTCAAGATGGGAACCATTCTAAAATTAGCCGTTCGAGCAGCTAAGAATGTGGAGACTCAACAAAAGGAAAGAGGTCTAGAAAGGGCTGAGGTTGGTGAGAAACGGAAGTTCGATGGATCCTTGAAGTCCAACAAGAAGAGTAGATTCTTGAAGTCTGGTTCGAGAGGAGGAGGATCAGAAGCGAAGTGGTGTGACAAGTGTAAGAAGAAGCACTCTGGGAAGTGTGATGGAGGGGTCACTTGTTTCAAATGTGGAAAGCCTGGGCACTATGCCAATGAATGCACATTCACTAAGAAGGTCTGTTATGAGTGCAACGAGGAGGGGCACATTTCAAAGGATTGCCCAAAGAAGAAGGAGGCAGGAAGACCCAACATACCACCAAAGCCGAAGGCGAGAGCCTTCCAGATGATGCTTGAGGCTGCAAAGGAGGCAGCAGACGTCGCTTCAGGTACCTTTCTTGTAAATGGTTTTCCTGCAAACATACTATTTGATTCCGGAGCCAACTACTCCTTTGTGTCGCATAAATTTGGTGATAAATTAGCATTACCTGTAGAAAAACTTGATAATGCCCTAATTGTAGAAGTTGCCAGTGGCAAATTCATACTTGTTAGTAATCATATTAGGAACATCGTCATTGACCTAAACAGAAATGAATTCCACGAAGAGCTATTACCCATAGAGTTAAACGGTTTCGACATCGTTTTGGGTATGGATTGGCTTAGCGCCAACGATGATGAGGTTCTTTGCAAAAAGAAGATTGTAAGGGTGAACCCACCCAGAAGAGAATCATTTATGGTGTACGGGGAAAAACGCATAGTGAATTCTGGAATTATCTCCCTGATGAAAGCCAGGAAATGTTTGTCCAAAGGATGTGCGCGTACTTGGCATTCATAATTGATGCTAAGAAGGAGAAGAAATAGGTGCATAATATATCGGTTGTATGTGATTATCCAGAAGTCTTTCCCGGATTACCACCTGATAGGCAAGTGGAGTTTCGTATAGAATTGTTACCAGGAACAACACAGATAGCAAAGACACCTTACCGATTAGCACCGATGGAGATGAAGGAGCTCATGACGTAACTTCAGGAGCTGTTGGACAACGGTTTCATTCGACCTAGTTCATCACCCTGGGGAGCTCCGGTTGTCACACCCCCGAACCAGACGGCGGAAACGTCCGAGGGCTATCGTGACTCATTGAATACCATCACAATGCATATACATGAAACATAACATTATACATCACCAACATTTGGAATGATACAACTGGTAACGTTACATTCATTACATTGTTCAAAACATTACATTCTCAAAAAAAATAACTGTTTGATACTACTTAAACCACAGCAAAACGTCATAGAGTACAAATCATCCTTCACCTTATCTGTTACCTGAGAATACAAGTATTTTGAAAACGTCAACATATGAAATGTTGGTGAGTTCATAAGTAGTGTTTGAAATCCAATGTATTGTTTGAAAACCATCAGAAAATCCGATATTTTCTAAAAATAGAATAGTGTAAAAATATGTGATGATCCATGAGTATGCTTGTTTGAATTCTATAGATGTAAGCGTAAGAGTTGTGAAATTCGACCGGTAATTCATAATTGTAATTGTTGAAAACCCTAGGAAAACCCGACGTTTTCCTATCACTTTGCTTTACTTAGTTTGCGTACCGTTGTTTCGTTGCGTTAGAGGAAACCGTTGAGCTCCGGAGGCATTGAGAATACAATGGGTGGTGAAGTGTTGTGACGTGCGTTAATGAAAACGTCCAATCAACAACCTTACAAGCGATCCTTTAGGCGTCACTCGTAATTCTTCACACAACTCAATCCTCCCAGACTTGTGTAGTCCCACGACCGGAGGGAAGAAGAGAAGGTGCGAAACCCTCGGTATTTCCCCGCGTCGTTCAAGACCATTGCAATTGCGAAGGGCCCGAAGCCCAACCCGCAATCGTGAGTTACAGACTTTACTAGCAGCACTGAAGGACCCTTGGGGACCAGCAGCATATTTGCCATTGAAAGTCCTTTTATGTTATGTCGGATCGGTAAAACCCAACACTTCATAAGAGAGAGGTCTTCGGGCCTTAAGATCAGGTCATTGGGCTAGCTAGGCTCAACAAACAAGATTTTACACTTTTGGGGCCCAAAGATGGTGCGTAGACGTCTGTGCACACTCGCATGTATAGTGACTTCCCAATCATTATTAGTTATGAATCGTAATGTTGTAATATCGTAGTGTCGTCGTGTTAGTAGTTTCGGATTTTTATTGGTTCGAGACCAAACCAATTCGTTTGACAACGACTTTTGGTATTGTAATGTATTGTATTTCGTCGATAGGCGTGGTACCATCATTTGGTCAAATTGCATGTATTGAACTAGCCTTGAGAATTTTCTGTTTTCAGTCCCTCCTTATTTGTAAAATTTACCCTTTTCACCCCTTTATTTAAAAACTTTCCGGTTTGGTCCTTAAATCAATTTTCTTGACATTTTAACACCAAAAATTATTGAAATAAGTATTTTCCAGCATATTTTTCAAAGAAAACAGCTTAAGTCCTTGAAATTGCAGTTTTCTCGGTTATAACCCCTCTTCTTTCGCAATTTTTACATTTTTGGCCCAATTTGGAAAAATTTTGCAACTTTGGTCCTTTTTAAATTTGAAAAGCATTTTAAACCTTTGAAAAGTATGTGGAACACTTATAGTCCACTGTTTTACAGAAAAATGCAGTTTTGGTCCTCCAAATTAGAAAATTTCGTATATTGGGCCTCATTGGGCCGAAAATGTCATATTTAGCCCAATAAGCTTGGAATTTATGTTTTTAATCCTCCAAATAGTATATTTTCAGAAAAATACATTATGTAAACTTTTTTGACTCATCTCACCCATCAGATTTCGAAATATTTCATTTTAGGCCCTTCAACTTTGTATTTTCAACATTTTATGTAAAAAAAAAATGAGTTTTTAGCCCAAATTAAGTGTTGTCAAGCCATTTGGCTATTTTTCTTAGTATACTTTGCATGTAGTAGTATATTTTATGCTATAATAAAATACATGTCTCAGTTTTTAGCATTTCATAACTAGATCTAGCATCAAAATCATACAAAACCTACATATAAGCATAGAAATCAACCACAACATACACATAATGATGGATCTACACCTTTGCTTGTATTCTCCCCCACAAAAACTTATAAAAACCGAAAATAAGGGGGTATGAAACTCACCTTGGGTGTTGATTCGGTTTTTGAAGAAAGAATGGAAGTAATGAAGTGATTTTTGGCCTTTGCACTCCTTGATGAAGTTTTCGAGTTTATGGAGTTTTCTAGAGTGCAAGATCACGATTTTTGCATGGATTAGGAAGAGATTTTTGATAAAACGAGGAATACAAGTCATAGATCCAAGCAAAACCTTACCTTAGATGATGATTTTTGTGGAAGAACTTCCTTGAATGCTTCCTAAATCTCGAGATTTTGGATGGAGAAGAAGAAAGAAGCCTTGAGTGATCTAGAGAGAGTTTGTGAGAGATGTGTGTGTGTGGGGGTGTTGTTCGGCCGAGAGTGAGTGGGAGAGGAGAAGAAGAGTGACTTTGAGGTGATGTATGCATGGGTATATGTGATATGTTGCATGGATGTCCAAAAGATAAAAATGAGGTGGCAATGGCAAGTCAACTCTTCCACCTTCCTTGGGTTTGGGCCTTGGGCCGAGAATTTGGAAAGGAAGAAAGGTTTTTGGGCTTTTTGCCCCTAAGCCCAATATTAGAGTTAGTTTGGGTGATCATTGGCCTTATAAGATAAAATTGTGATTTTTATGCTCTATTAAGCTAGATTAGGTTAATCATGGATCAAAGCTTTTAATTCATTTCATTCTAGGCCCAATATGGCCCAAAATGTTGAAATAAATAGATGTGGGTCCAATTAGAGCCCATTTAAGGGTTCTAAGCCCATAATAGTCAAATTGGAAGCTTATTGGTCCACTTAGGTCCAATAAGGAAGTTCTAGTCCAAAAATGGATTTAACAAGAACTTCTAGGGTTTCCAATTGTTTGACGACTACGTGTAGTACTTGTATGATGTATTTGATTGAAATTTTGATGTTACATAATAGGAATCAAACATGCTTTAAAATTTTTGATTCAACCTTTACTTGAGTATATAGCTTATATGACACAAAATTTCTAGTTGTGACATCATCCCCCCATTAGAGGGAATTTCGTCCCGAAATTCTGTTTGAAAGCTAGATTTGAGAAAGCTAGAATAGGTGAGGGTACTTTTGCTTCATTTGGTCTTCGCGTTCCCAAGTGAATTCTGGCCCATGCTTTGCGTTCCACCGTACTTTCACGATCGGGATGCGACTCTGCTTAGTACGCTTCACCTCCCTGTCCATGATTTCAATTGGTTCCTCAACGAACAAGAGTTTCTCATTGATTTCGATTTCGTCAAGAGGAATGACGAGTGTTTCATCTGAGAGACACTTCTTCAGATTAGAGACGTGAAACACGGGGTGTACACCGTTTAGCTCTGCGGGTAGTTGCAGTCTGTATGCTATCGGACCAATTCGGGCGACGATTTCGAAAGGTCCAATGTATCGCGGGTTCAGCTTTCCCCTTTTTCCGAAACGTATAACCCCTTTCCAGGGCGAGACTTTTAACAGTACTCGGTCACCGACCCGAAATTCTAAGGGCTTCCGCCGTTTGTCAGCGTAGCTCTTTTGTCGGTCACACGATGCTTGCAATCGAGCTCTGATTTGAACGATCTTTTCCGTGGTTTCACGGATGATCTCCGGTCCCGTTAGTGTTTTGTCCGATGTATGGGTTTTTGCTAGCTGGGTGTCACCTACTTCAGCCCAACATAACGGTGATCTACATTTACGCCCGTACAGTGCTTCGAAAGGAGCCACCTTGATGCTCGAATGGTAACTATTGTTGTATGAGAACTCGATTAAGGGTAGGTGGGTATCCCAAGACTTTCCAAAGTCTATCACGCATGCGCGGAGCATATCTTCGAGCGTTTGGATGGTTCGCTCGCTTTGACCATCCGTTTGTGGATGATAAGCGGTGCTCATATAGAGGTTTGTTCCCATCGCCTTATGGAGTGATTGCCAAAATCGGGACGTGAACCTATTATCCCTATCCGAGATGATAGATGTTGGTATTCCGTGGAGTCTCACGATCTCTCGAATGTATAAACGCGTCAATCTCTCCATCTTGTACGATTCTTTAATTGGCAGGAAATGGGCAGATTTCGTTAGTCGGTCGATTATTACCCATATGGTGTCTAATCCATCCGACGTTTTGGGTAGCTTGGTCACGAAATCCATAGAAATCCCCTCCCATTTCCACTCAGGGATTGCCGGTTGCTGTAACAATCCTGAGGGTTTTTGGTATTCCACTTTTACTTTGGCGCACGTAAGGCACTTACTGACGTAGGTCGCGATTTCCGCCTTCATGTTAGGCCACCAATAGTGTTGCTTAATATCCAAATACATCTTATCGGAACCGGGATGAATGGAGTATCGCATCTTGTGGGCTTCCTTCATGACAACATCTCTAAACCCTCCAAATTTAGGGACCCAAATACGGTTCATGAAATAGTATACTCTATTCTCCTTTGCCTCCAGGTTCTTTTCCATTCCGCGCAATACTTCGCTTGCTCTATTTTCTGTCTTCATGGCCTCTGACTGGGCTACTGCAATTTGAGTGGCCAGGTGTGATTGAATGGTTATCGAGAGAGTTTTCGTACAACGATTAGAGTACTCCTTCCGACTTAATGCATCAGCTACCACGTTAGCCTTGCCTGGATGGTACTTAATCTCACACTCATAATCGTTTAGCAACTCAACCCATCTTCGTTGCCTAATGTTTAACTCCTTTTGGTTTAAGAGGTGTTGGAGACTCTTGTGATCCGTGAAGATGGTGCACTTTGTACCGTAAAGGTAATGCCTCCAAATTTTTAGGGCAAAGACTACAGCTCCCAACTCTAGGTCATGGGTCGTGTAGTTTACTTCATGCGTCTTTAGCTGGCGGGATGCATAGGCTATCACTCTCCCACGTTGCATGAGAACGCAACCTAAACCTTGATTTGACGCGTCGCAGTAGACTACAAAATCTTCCGTTCCTTCAGGCAGAGATAGTACAGGTGCGCTACAGAGAGCTTGTTTCAAGGTTCGAAACACAATCTCTTGTTTGTCTGTCCATTTGAATGGTACTCCCTTTTGCGTAAGCGAGGTAAGTGGCTTGGCGATCTTAGAGAAGTTTTGAATGAACCTCCTATAGTAGCCTGCTAATCCCAAGAATTGACGAATTTCTGTGGGCGTTGTCGGGATTACCCATCCTTCTACAGCTTTGACCTTAGAGGGATCCACATGGATTCCATCTTGGCTGACTACATGACCTAGGAGGTTCACGCTCCGCAACCAGAACTCACACTTGGAGAGTTTGGCGTAAAGTTTTTCTGATCGTAGAGTTTCTAAGACTTGTCGAAGATGTTGGCCATGCTCTTCCTTGCTTCGAGAATAGACGAGGATGTCATCGATAAAAACAATGACAAAGTTGTCGAGAAACGGTCGGCAGATTCGATTCATTAGGTCCATAAATGTGGCAGGGGCATTCGTTATACCGAAGGGCATTACGACAAATTCATAATGTCCGTAGCGAGTTCGGAAAGCGGTTTTTGGAATATCCTCTTCCCGGACTTTGAGTTGGTGGTATCCGGACCGTAGATCTATTTTAGAAAAATAACTAGCTCCTTGGAGCTGGTCAAATAGGTCATCGATTCATGGGAGTGGGTAGCGGTTCTTGATTGTGAGTTTATTTAACTCTCTGTAATCGATACACATTCTAAAAGATCCATCTTTCTTTTTGACAAAGAGCACCGGAGCTCCCCATGGCGAGTAACTAGGTCAAATAAATCCCTTATCCAAAAGTTCGCTGAGTTGGCTGGATAATTCCTGCATCTCGGCAGGAGCCAACCGGTAGGGTGATTTAGCAAGAGGAGTTGCTCCTGGAATAAGGTCGATTCGAAATTCAACCTGTCTCTCTGGGGGTACTCCCGGAAGATCTTCAGGAAACACGTCCGGAAATTCACATACTACGGGAATGTCTCGAACATTAATCTCCTCCTTGGTTTTGTCCACCACGTGAGCCAGGAACGCCAGATTGTTCCTTCGTAGATATTTTTGTGCTTTGATACACGAAACGAGGCGAAGGTTCATGCTAGATTTGTCTCCGTAAATTACTAGGGTTTCGTGATTTGGAAGACGAAGACGGACGGCCTTCTCATGGCACATAATTTCGGCATGGTGGGGGCTTAACCAGTCCATGCCGATGATCACATCGAAGCTCCTAATTGACACTGGCATTAGATCTATTCGAAAAACGTGTTGATTGAGAGTTAGGGTACATCCGGTGTAGATTTCCCCAGTGGATTCGGTTTTCCCATTGGCCATTTCCACCGTATAGGCTTCATTTAGCTTTTGGGGAAGTTGTTTTAATAAGTGCTTAAACTTATTGCTTACGAAACTTCGCTCCGCTCCGGTGTCAAATAAGATGCATGCATATGCGTGGTTTAAGAGAAACGTACCGGTAACAACAGAGGGGTCTTGAATAGCCTCACTCTGACCCATGGTCAACATCCTTCCCGTTCCTCCATTTCTTAAATTGTTGTTGTTAGGACAGTCTCGGCGGATGTGTCCAGTCCTTCCACATCCGAAGCAGGTGTGGCTAGGCCCTGCGCTATTGCCGCTGGCATGGGTGTTGTTGTTGTTGCAAGGGTTGTTGTTGTTGATTCCCTGATTTTGGTTATGGGGAGGGTAAGCCTTGCAGTACTTTGCGGTGTGACCCCTTCGGTTGCAACTGGTGCACTGAAAATCCTTGCATTCTCCATAGTGATGGAAACCGCACTTGTTGCATTTGGGAAGATTACCGGAATAAGGTTTGGAAGCATTTGAAGTGGCTGAGGTTGGAGCATGTGGTGCGGCTAGAACCAATGTGGTAACAGCATTAACCGCCACTGTCTGCTGCTTCTTGGAGGTGTCGGGGCCCTGGCGCCCCTTCCTCTTATTGTTCTTTCCCCTCTTGCCATCTCCTTCCTTCGTCTTCTCAGCCTCCACTGGCTTCTCTCCCTTTTTGTTGTTATGGTCGTACAACCTTTTTGCCAATCTCTTTGCACTGTCAAATGTTTCGGGGTTTGCAGCTATCACATTCCCTTGAATTGGTGATGTGAGTCCCCAGATGAATCGCTCAATCTTCTTTCCTTCCGAGGCGATCATACCCGGGCACAGCAAAGATAGTTCGCTAAATCTCGATATGTAGGCATCGATATTCACGTTCTGCACAGTGAGGTTCCATAGCTCTTGTTCCATCTTCTGTATTTCGCCTCGTGGGCAGTACTCTGCCATTAACATTTCTTTCATCTTTGTCCACGGCATAGAGTTGGCTACAGGGAGTGTCATGGATTCTACATGTCCGTTCCACCAGGTGAGTGCTTGATCCACAAAAGTGCAGGCTGCGAACTTCACCTTCATGTGCTCAAGGCAGTCGCAAATCTCGAATACCGACTCCACCTTTTCGATCCATCGCTTAAGAGTGATCACCCCTCCAGTGCCATTAAAAGTTTGTGGTTTGGCGTTTGTGAAGTCCTTGTAGGTACATGTCTTGGTGGGTCCTTGATTCATTCCATTGTTTGAACTTCCGGCTCCTTGCCCATTGACTCCTCCATTGTTCCCTTGTTGAATTTGCGCAATCGCTGCAGTGACTGCTGCAGATACAGCTGCCTGGAAAGCGGCTGAGTCAACTTCAGGTGGGGTTGGTCCTGGGTTTCCGCAAGCAGGTCGGGGAGGCATCTTTCTGTCACAATATGGAAAGATGTTGAGGGTATGTTGTTTCGGTGAGGTCGTGATCCTACTGACTAGGTGCATGGTACGAACTTAAACACTACTACCATTGACCAATCAATAATAATATCTCAACACATAGCAATTTGCAATATCGTAATAAAACACGTAAAACTTTATTAATATTATCCGCATTTGATACATGAAAATTTGCTCGTAGGAGCATACATGAGTGATACTAGTTCGACAGCATAACGACTCTATGAGTAGTGTAGTCACTTAAACATAGAGTCAGAGTACATAGCATATTTCCTAACGACCTACTATGATAAGTCTATCCCTAACCGCGATGAGTTGTGCCCGGATGGGTGCCGAGGATGTGGATGCTCCCTGAAGACGGGCCACCAAGCGTTCTGCGTCCCGAAGTCGAGACTCCCACCGAACCTGCCTCATGTGAAACTCTCGAAGGATGTCACGCGTCTCCTACTCCGCACGCTCGACCCTAGTCCTCAACTGGCGCACCTGATCCGCAGTGTCCTGGGCAAGGTCGCCTGTATTCCGTAACCGTTTCACCATGACTGGAAGGGCTCGATCAGCCGGTCCTCCGTCTCTCAGGTCAAAGAACTCGTGTGACATGCCATACGGGGGTCGCTGTCCCTGCTGTCTGCTCCACTCCAAAGATCAATACCCCAGGGAGGTGTAGGACCAGTGGGGCCTATGCGATAGGCAGGCACCCTGATCGGGTAAGGGGGGTTGATGACTTCGGACTCCGCATCCGAATCACCCCCTTCTCCATTATCAGCATCCTCCTCGAGGCTTCCTTCATCTTCCTCTGATTCGGCAGGCTCGCCCTCAACTTCGGCCTCCGGTTCCCCGTCAGACTCCTCTTCGGGGTCTTCCTCAGGCTCCTCCTCAGGCTCTTCCTCGAGCTCCTCCTCTAACCATCCGTTGTTCCCCTGGTTAGGGAAGTAGGGGTCTCCAGGGTGATGAAAACCAGCCATGCGGTCTGCGAGAGTGTGTAATTATGCTAACGTTATTCCTAGGATGCTACAATTATCGCATAAATCAAGTAGGTGTTCTCTTTTCGGTGGTAGGGGTATAGTTTTAGATTCCCTAGAAATCCCGATCTCATCAGGACGTGTGTTAGTTTTACTTTGGAGAGAATGTAGTTGATCAGGCTGCATTCACTCCTTGGTATCACTAAGAACAGTTCCCGAATTAACCGAGACACTAGTATTATTTTTGTTTGGTTCGGCGTTATGTTCCTATTCCTAGTGCAAACAAGGGTGTTTTATTTACTTGTTTTGTTCAGAGTTATGTTAGTCCCTCTTTTTGGTTTATAGTTGCATATCCATGTGTGGCTAGATATGCTAGTTCACTATAAACAAAGCTCTGATACCAACCTGTCACACCCCCGAACCAGACGGCGGAAACGTCCGAGGGCTATCGTGACTCATTGAATACCATCACAATGCATATACATGAAACATAACATTATACATCACCAACATTTGGAATGATACAACTGGTAACGTTACATTCATTACATTGTTCAAAACATTACATTCTCAAAAAAAATAACTGTTTGATACTACTTAAACCACAGCAAAACGTCATAGAGTACAAATCATCCTTCACCTTATCTGTTACCTGAGAATACAAGTATTTTGAAAACGTCAACATATGAAATGTTGGTGAGTTCATAAGTAGTGTTTGAAATCCAATGTATTGTTTGAAAACCATCAGAAAATCCAATATTTTCTAAAAATAGAATAGTGTAAAAATATGTGATGATCCATGAGTATGCTTGTTTGAATTCTATAGATGTAAGCGTAAGAGTTGTGAAATTCGACTGGTAATTCATAATTGTAATTGTTGAAAACCCTAGGAAAACCCGATGTTTTCCTATCACTTTGCTTTACTTAGTTTGCGTACCGTTGTTTCGTTGCGTTAGAGGAAACCGTTGAGCTCCGGAGGCATTGAGAATACAATGGGTGGTGAAGTGTTGTGACGTGCGTTAATGAAAACGTCCAATCAACAACCTTACAAGCGATCCTTTAGGCGTCACTCGTAATTCTTCACACAACTCAATCCTCCCAGACTTGTGTAGTCCCACGACCGGAGGGAAGAAGAGAAGGTGCGAAACCCTCGGTATTTCCCCGCGTCGTTCAAGACCATTGCAATTGCGAAGGGCCCGAAGCCCAACCCGCAATCGTGAGTTACAGACTTTACTAGCAGCACTGAAGGACCCTTGGGGACCACCAGCATATTTGCCATTGAAAGTCCTTTTATGTTATGTCGGATCGGTAAAACCCAACACTTCATAAGAGAGAGGTCTTCGGGCCTTAAGATCAGGTCATTGGGCTAGCTAGGCTCAACAAACAAGATTTTACACTTTTGGGGCCCAAAGATGGTGCGTAGACGTCTGTGCACACTCGCATGTATAGTGACTTCCCAATCGTTATTAGTTATGAATCGTAATGTCGTAATATCGTAGTGTCGTCGTGTTAGTAGTTTCGGATTTTTATTGGTTCGAGACCAAACCAATTCGTTTGACAATGACTTTTGGTATTGTAATGTATTGTATTTCGTCGATAGGCGTGGTACCATCATTTGGTCAAATTGCATGTATTGAACTAGCCTTGAGAATTTTCTGTTTTCAGTCCCTCCTTATTTGTAAAATTTACCCTTCTCACCCCTTTATTTAAAAACTTTCCGGTTTGGTCCTTAAATCAATTTTCTTGACATTTTAACACCAAAAATTATTGAAATAAGTATTTTCCAGCATATTTTTCATAGAAAACAGCTTAAGTCCTTGAAATTGCAGTTTTCTCGGTTATAACCCCTCTTCTTTCGCAATTTTTACATTTTTGGCCCAATTTGGAAAAATTTTGCAACTTTGGTCCTTTTTAAATTTGAAAAGCATTTTAAACCTTTGAAAAGTACGTGGAACACTTATTGTCCACTATTTTACAGAAAAATGCAGTTTTGGTCCTCCAAATTAGAAAATTTCGCATATTGGGCCTCATTGGGCCGAAAATGTCA
Organism: Lactuca saligna; assembly: GCF_052625555.1. Lineage (NCBI taxonomy): Eukaryota > Viridiplantae > Streptophyta > Magnoliopsida > Asterales > Asteraceae > Lactuca > Lactuca saligna. The sequence continues at coordinate 69,122,913 of NC_136417.1, read as the reverse complement.
TATTTAGCCCAATAAGCTTGGAATTTATGTTTTTAACCCTCCAAATAGTATATTTTCAGAAAAATACATTATGTAAACTGTTTTGACTCATCTCACCCATCAGATTTCGAAATATTTCATTTTAGGCCCTTCAACTTTGTATTTTCAACATTTTATGTAAAAAAAATGAGTTTTTAGCCCAAATTAAGTGTTGTCAAGCCATTTGGCTATTATTCTTAGTATACTTTGCATGTAGTAGTATATTTTATGCTATAATAAAATACATGTCTCGGTTTTTAGCATTTCATAACTAGATCTAGCATCAAAATCATACAAAACCTACATATAAGCATAGAAATCAACCACAACATACACATAATGATGGATCTACACCTTTGCTTGTATTCTCCCCCACAAAAACTTATAAAAACCGAAAATAAGGGGGTATGAAACTCACCTTGGGTGTTGATTCGGTTTTTGAAGAAAGAATGGAAGTAATGAAGTGATTTTTGGCCTTTGCACTCCTTGATGAAGTTTTCGAGTTTATGGAGTTTTCTAGAGTGCAAGATCACGATTTTTGCATGGATTAGGATGAGATTTTTGATAAAACAAGGAATACAAGTCATAGATCCAAGCAAAACCTTACCTTAGATGATGATTTTTGTGGAAGAACTTCCTTGAATGCTTCCTAAATCTCGAGATTTTGGATGGAGAAGAAGAAAGAAGCCTTGAGTGATCTAGAGAGAGTTTGTGAGAGATGTGTGTGTGTGTGGGTGTTGTTCGGCCGAGAGTGAGTGGGAGAGGAGAAGAAGAGTGACTTTGAGGTGATGTATGCATGGGTATATGTGATATGTTGCATGGATGTCCAAAAGATAAAAATGAGGTGGCAATGGCAAGTCAACTCTTCCACCTTCCTTGGGTTTGGGCCTTGGGCTGAGAATTTGGAAAGGAAGAAAGGTTTTTGGGCTTTTTGCCCCTAAGCCCAATATTAGATTTAGTTTGGGTGATCATTGGCCTTATAAGATAAAATTGTGATTTTTATGCTCTATTAAGCTAGATTAGGTTAATCATGGATCAAAGCTTTTAATTCATTTCATTCTAGGCCCAATATGGCCCAAAATGTTGAAATAAATAGATGTGGGTCCAATTAGAGCCCATTTAAGGGTTCTAAGCCCATAATAGTCAAATTGGAAGCTTATTGGTCCACTTAGGTCCAATAAGGAAGTTCTAGTCCAAAAATGGATTTAACAAGAACTTCTAGGGTTTCCAATTGTTTGACGACTATGTGTAGTACTTGTATGATGTATTTGATTGAAATTTTGATGTTACATAATAGGCATCAAACATGCTTTAAAATTTTTGATTCAACCTTTACTTGAGTATATAGCTTATATGACACAAAATTTCTAGTTGTGCCACCGGTGTTATTCATAAAGAAGAAAGACGGAAGCATGAGAATGTGTATTGATTACAGAGAGCTGAACAAAGCAACGATAAAGAACAAGTATCCGTTGCCAAGGATCGATGACCTGTTCGACCAGTTACAGGGTTCGAGCTATTTCTCGAAGATCGATCTTAGGTCAGGATACCATCAACTAAAGGTGAGACAGCATGATATCGAAAAGACTGCATTCAGAACAAGATATGGACATTATGAGTTCTTGGTTATGTCATTTGGGCTAACCAATGCTCCTGCAACATTCATGGATTTGATGAACAGGGTTTGTAAACCATTCCTCAATAAATCTGTGATAGTGTTCATCGACGACATTCTCATCTACTCGAAAAACCAAGAGGAGCATGAAAAGCATCTACGTGAAGTGCTAGAAGTTCTGAAAAAGGAGAAGTTTTATGCAAAGTTCTCCAAATGTGAATTTTGGATTCAAGAAGTCCAATTCTTGGGTCATGTGATTAACCAAGAAGGAATAATGGTTGATCCAGCAAAGATTGAAGCTGTAATGAAGTGGGAACAACCAAAAAGTCCTACGGAGATCTGAAGCTTTTTAGGATTAGCTGGATATTACCGAATATTTATCCCAGGCTTTTCTTCGATAGCCGCTCCATTGACAGCCTTGACCCACAAAGGAGCTACTTATACTTGGAGTGAAAAGCATAAGGAAGCCTTTGAGAAGTTAAAGAAGAAATTATGTGAAGCACCAATTCTTTCTTTACCCGAAGGAGTTGAAGACTTTGCAGTCTATAGTGATGCATCTAGAGTTGGGTTAGGTTGTGTTCTGACCCAGCGAGATAAAGTAATAGCATATGCATCAAGACAACTGAAGGAGTATGAAAAGAACTACCCTACTCATGATTTGGAGTTGGCAGCGGTAGTTTTCGCTCTAAAAATATGGAGACATTACCTCTATGGTACGAAGTGCAAACTTTTCACTGATCATAAGAGTCTCCAGTATCTCTTTAATCAGAAGGAACTGAATATGAGGCAACGATGCTGGATGGAATTACTCAAAGACTACGACTGTGAGATAATTTATCACCCTGGTAAAGAAAATGTTGTTGCTGATGCTTTCAATCGGAAAGTCAACCTTGAAAAGAAAAGGCCAAGAGCGTTGAGAATTGAGGTTGTCTCAACAATTGTGGAGAGTATAAAGAAAGCTCAGGAAGAAGCTTTAGAGAAGAATGACCGAAAAGAAGAACGTTTGGGCAAAACATTAGTATTCGGTACAAACAACCAAGAGTTGAAGGTATTCCAAGATAGGATTTGGGTACCTAAGACGGGAGGAGTAAGAGATGTTCTGATGGAAGAAGCTCACAAGACCATGTACTCGATTCATCCCGATAGTACGAAAATGTATAGGGATTTAAAACCCTATTACTGGTGGCCAACGATGAAGCTCGATGTTGCTAAGTATGTGGTCGAATGTGTGACATGTACAAGAGCTAAGGCACAACATCAGAAACCATATGGGAGTTTAGAACCTTTACCTGTACCTATGGGTAAATGGGAAGACATCACCATGGATTTTGTGACTAAACTACCTAGAACAAAGAGCGATCACGACATGATTTGGGTGGTCGTGGATCGTTTCACCAAGAGTGCACACTTCATAGCAGCCAATGAAAAATGGTCTATGGATAAGCTTGCGAATGCTTACATGAAGGAAATTGTGAGACTTCACGGTGTTCCTCTAAGAACTGTATCAGATCGTGATAGTTGTTTCACGTCACGATTTTGGAAAAGTCTACAAAAGGAAATGGGTACCAAGTTGTGTTTAAGTACAGCTTACCATCCACAAACTGATGGTCAGAGCGAAAGAACAATACAAAAAATTGAAGATATGCTAAGAGCATGTACCCTGGAATTCCAAGGTAACTGGGATGAACATTTACCTTTAGTAGAGTTTTCCTACAACAATAGTTTCCACTCGACCATAAAGATGGCACTTTATCATGCTTTGTATGGACAGAAGTGCCGTACGCCGTCTTGTTGGCTTGAAGCTGGAGAAAAGCAGTTTATGGGACCTGAGATAGTCCATCAAACTGCTGAAAAGTTGAAAATGATTATGGAAAGGATGCTAGCAGCTTAGGATTGTTAAAAGAGCTATGCTGACAAGAAAAGAAAACCGATAACATTCGAAGTTGGTGATTCGGTTTTGCTTAAAGTCTCGCCGTGGAAGGGACTTATAAGATTTGGTAAAAGAGGAAAGTTGAGTCCAAGGTTTATTGGACCATTTAAAGTTCTTCAGAGGATTGGGAATGAAGCTTACAAGCTAGAACTACCAAAAGAACTAGACGGTATTCATAACACTTTCCATGTGTGTTATTTAAGGAAGTTCACAGGAGATATTCCCGACATAATTCCAATATCTGCGTTAAGATTGGATGAAAGCAAGAGGTTAATCGAAGAACCAGAGGCAATCGTTGACCGTAAGACTAAAAAGTTGCGACGCAAGATGGTCGATTTAGTGCTTGTGCAATGAAAACATACGAATGGGCCAAATATCACTTGGGAAACGGAGAGTGACATGATGAGTCGCTACCCATATTTGTTTGCTGATGTGTGATTCCGAGGATGGAATCATCCTAAGGGGGAAAGAATTGTAACGTCCGTGTTTCTAGGTTAAAAGCATTAATAAAGTTGTAATAGTCTAGGTCAACCTTTGTAACTCATTTTGAAGTAGTAAAGACGAATTATGTGAATTATATGCTTATTTGCTTAATTATTATGATTTAATTAATTAATAATAAAAATAAGCATTTAAATTAAATATTATAAAAAGCAGTTATCTTTTAAGAAAGTTGTAGTGGCCGAAACAAGGATTCCAGAGATATAAAGAACGTCGAAATCCGAGTTATAATGAAGACGTTATGACCTGTCGAAGTTTCACGACAAAACCGGCACGGCACCGGGAAGCGTAAAAAGTAAATATTACGATAAAGTGATTTTTAGCCTTAACAATCTAAACTAAAGTCGTAGTATTCGTTAAACCGAGAAGTTCGATAAAAAGAACACCCAAATCTGACTTCGTATGAGGAAGTTATGATTTTTCTAAGTTTTAGCTTAGCAGTAGACAGCTAAATACTCGAATTTAAGATCAAGCGAAATTTAACCGACACAACCTAAATGAGAATCGAAGGTCTCGTCAATAGTAGTACAACGGTAAAAAGACTGACTAAAACGGACGTTGGATGAAGAAGTTATGAATTTTTAACGAATTTTCCTGTCCCGGTCTGTTAAAAATAATAATATTAAAATTAAATTCAAAATTAGCCGACGAAGTCTAAACAAAAGTTGTAGAGCATGATTTTAGCTACGCGTGCATATAAAGAACGTCAAAAACAGAGCTCGTATGCGAAAGTTATGGATTTTAGAATTTCGGGGCTCAAAATTCGAAAAATTTCGCATGAACAGTAACCGGACACGTCACCTCGCACGAAGCTGCTGCGTCACCGAGGACGTGGCCGAATCCGGACTAGACGCGTGTAGCAACTCCCTCGGACCGAAGCCTCGGCCAATCAGAAGATGCCTCGTGGCAGCCGCGTGTCCGAACCTCGCAGAGACACGTCCGAGCCTCGTAGCCAACCTCCGTGTCTCGCCTCGCTGCTGCCACGCGCCTCGTTCCCTCGCAGCCACCTCCTCCCTTCGTCACCGAGCCTCGCAGGAGCTACGTGGAAGCTTCTCAGCCACGGAGACCTCGGCCTCGCACCCTATAAATAGGGGGGCTGCGAGATCTCTCGACTACTTTTGAAAACTTGACATTTTTCACCCTTAAACTTATATTTTGACTATTTTGACTTCCCCCGAAGCCCCGGTATCATATTTAAAGCCCGAAATACGTCCCGAAGTGCCCGAAAACCTGGAAAATTTTATTTTTTCGGTTTTGAAGCTCCAAATCTCGCAGAGCCCGGTTTCTCAATAAAACTCCCGGTTTTATCAGAAACGATCATTTTAAGGAACGGATTGTTGTCCGATTATCATCAAATCAAGTGAGTGTATAGTCACTTTCATCTTACACATAGATATGAAGTATTTTCTATGAAATACGTGTTATGTGTAATTATAGTGATTGTTTATTTGAGATGATTGTTGAATACAATGTTTTATACAAGTTATAAACTGTATATGTATTTTATCTACAAATATGTTGGGTAGAACATGGGTAGAAAAAATAGTTGATGTGTGTTAAAATGATGAGAGGCCTCGATGTTGTTGTTGTTCCAGTCATCTAGCGGTGTATGGATGACAACCACGGACTCTTCTAGACAGTCTAGTGGAACGCTAGCAGGCTCGCAACCTGTAGGTGTTGTGAACGATGTGTTCACCGGTGTACTCCATCCCCCTCATGGTTACCTTTAGGACATTTATTGTTGAGGAACCCCCTTAGCAGTAGTGACCATCCCGATGATTAAATCCTTAGACTAGGTCCCTTGTATAGGTGTTTAGGGACGTAAAGTGAGGATAACGGGAATGGGTAATCAGGGTTATTGTTGGTTGATGAAATTAATAAATTTATTGTTGATCAATGAAATTAATAAATTTATTATTATTTGTGAGTTGAAAACCCTATATGCTCACCAGGTTCCCAAGCCTGACCCACTCAGCTTTCTGTTTTACAGGTAATGGACTCAGAGCATAATTATGATGATGATGAGGGAATTTGGATTATAGGCCATTAGTTGTAAAGAACTATTGTAAGGCTTATAATGTACTATTTATACTTATGTACTGTATCGAACATGACATCCCAAGTTTTTTAATGAAATACATTTCTAAGGAAATGCTTTTGATAAATCTTTATCATATTATTGTTTTGGGACAAATTCCGCAATTCTTTTATTAAAATGTTACTCTGATTTTGAAATAATGTATAAAGAAAACCGGTCTTTTCCGGCCGTGAAATTGGGGATGTCACAAGGCACCAAAAGTGTTGAATATAGGATAGGGAAGACTGCTTCTATTATTTTTTGTCTTCCTTCCTAATTTATCCTTCTTCTTTCTACTGTATGTTGCAGGTGTGACATTTCGTCTCTTCTTCTGTATGTTGTCAATAGGTAATGTTTACAACCGCTTATCACTATTTCCTTTGTACGATAATCATGTCTTTCTCATCACTACCAGTGCAGGTCAATATTCTCTAACTGATGCCAATTGATTAATCGAAGACCAAAGCCAAGTGTTAACTTTGCCATCTACAACTTATTCAACTTAACTGGGTAATGGAGATTCCATTACATACATATTAGATTTTGTTAGTTCTTTTAGGTAGTGTTTCTAACTTTTTTTTAGTTCTTATTGATTTTTGTTATGCTTGTGTGGATGAATATTCAGATCAGGATGAAGCAGTTCTTCAATCAGTATCAAAAGGCAACGGGGAATATAAATATTGTAGTCAAATGATCGGTTAGCCAACACCATAAAAAAAAGATTTACGTGCAGGTAAGTAGCGTAATGTTAAAGGTTGTGAATATCCAGACTATATGTAATATATATATATATATATATATATATATATATATATATATATATATATATATATATATATATATATATATATATATATATATATTGTTATTTCTAACGAACCTGTTTCTTGGTTTCAAAAGAGGATCCAGATATATCAATTTATCATTTTCGTTTCTTTTAATTTGTTATTACGATTTTCCCTTTCGTTTTGCTTTGGTTTCTTTATTGTGCATTTTTGAAGTACCATGCCTTTATCGTATGCTGCTTCATAATACACTATTTTTGATGTGCAGTTTGGTCTAAGTTTGACCATTTTACCCCTTACCTTTGCTTTGGTTTTCTGTTGGTTGACTGGGAATGGGGTTCTTTTATTTGCTGTCATCAACAGAATTTAATGAGTCATTGTTGGCCCATTCTCATTACATATTTACTGATTATGATTCATCTGTAGCATATTTAAACCAGGAAAAAAGAGGGCAAACACAAATAATGAACATATAAATGAGGTTGAAAATCTTTAAGGGGTATCTTATCATGCAGTGCATGTAAGCGTTTGTTTATATAAATTCAAAAATGTGCTCCTTTTGTATAAAGTTTCGATTTTTAATATATATATATATATATATATATATATATATATATATATACTTTTACATGTTTGCTGATTTTGAATATTTTTCTCAGTTGGCTATCCATGTTTGTTGATCTTTATTTCTTTTTAAGGCTAAATTTAAGAAAAATAACAATGTACTTTTGTAAGTTCATTTAGGAAATATATTTTTTCATCATGTAGATTTTACATCCTTTGTTTAATCCCCCTTGATTCTTAGATATATGGAGCAAGGTGCTTATTTATCATGACATCATTTAAAACGACTCAAAATGGGCTTCTATATTTATGTGCAAGGTAAGTTATTTAAACTTTGATATATGGCTAACTGATGGTTGGTTTTAATTTGTTTAGACAATTTGAGGGTCCTAGTGCTATTGATAGCTATACTTGCTGCAGTTGTTGGAAATCAAATTCAAGGAAGAACACATACGCTGCATTGCCAAAGGATGATCAAAAATTTGGTTTTTCTTTTTACTTTTCGTATCAAAATTTAACAGATTAATTACAAATGTGAGTTATGGTTCTCTTTCTGTTAGAATACATTTATGTCTCTTTATTTTGGGATAAATTTTAAGGATTACTTTATTTAACGTGATTCAAACGATTACTACTGCTCTAAACAAGTTTGTAATGCATCAGCTAAAGTCGAAAGACAAATAAGCTTAAAGTTTTAAAATTTGAAGCAACCTATTGTTATACCATCCAACCCCCACAATGTGACGGAATCTTTTCTAGTATATATTAAAGATATGAAAGTTAGGAATAGTAGACTTTCTAAGTGTTTGGTAAGATTGGTCCCTAAGATTATGTATGTTTGCTTCTCTTTTTTTTGTAAATTTTTTGTCACTTTTGGTCCTCTTTGGTTTTAAAAAACTACTTACAACATTGATCCTTCACCTTTAAAGATAACACTCGCATTTTATTACATATTATTAGTATTTAGTCTTTTGGCAGAAATGATCCCTCATTATTATTATTATTATTGTTAGACAAAATTACACGATTCATCCCTGTGGTTTACCAGATTTAACACATTAAGGACAACGATGGAAACCGAAATCACTCTTTAACTCCTAATACAATTTTCTTTTTATTAATTTATATTTCTCTTTTTGGTTTTAAATTAATGTTTTATTTATTAGAAAATATCACCTAATACAATAAAGCCACCCACCAGTTGTCATCACCACCACCACCACCACCGCCAAAATTACATAAATGGTCCATATGGTTTACCCGTCGTCACAAATTTAGTCCCTAATACCTTAAAAGACCAAATTACCCTCACATTAACGGACAAAAAACAACGGTCTATATTTTCCGGATTTGTTTTCCGACCACTGCCAAACATAGCAATAACGTTCAATTTGTGAGATCATTTCTTTATTTTCCTCATTTATTGCAAGCAATAATGATTTAGATTTCTTTACTTATGTAATTAGATGACATTGTTTATCTTCTTTTACTAGATTATCTCAATGCAATTCAACATGCTACTTTACTTTACAAAACAGTACCTTCTGACCCCGACAACGCTGGGGAATCTTTTCTAGTTCGAATAGCTTTATTATAATTTTTATAATAAAATATTCTATTAGAATATTTTACCTATATTAAAAAACAATATTTTTTATTTTAATTTTATTTATTTATTTATTTTGGAAAATATAAATAATGAAAATAATATTTGTTTTTCGAAATTTTTTAATTATTTTGCATTTTAAAGATATATAAAAATGAATGATTAGAATTGCATCTTCATGTCTCACAAAATATAGTGATCTCAAATTATATATATATATATATATATATATATATATATATATATATATATATATATATATATATATATATATATATATATATATATATATATATATGGTTAGGTTCATGTGAGATAGCCTAATTTTGTGAGACCGTGAGACACATTTTTTTATTTATTTTTTATTTTTTTAAATTTTTTTTAGTTAATTCAAGTTCCGAAAATAATATTTAAAAAAAAGAATTTTTTGATTTTTCCATTTATTTTGCATTTTAAAATTATTTTTAGAATATGTACAGTGTAATATTCTATTTAGAATATTTTACGTATTTTTTTTTTTGTTATTTCAAGCTCCGAAAATAATATTTAAAAAAAGAATTTTTAGATTTTTCCATTTATTTTGCATTTTAAAATTATTTTTAGAATATGTCAGTGTAATATTCTATTTAGAATATTTCACGTATTTTTTTAAAAAAAAAAAACGGGATTTTTTTTATTTTTTTATTTATTTTTTATTTTTTTTAGTTAATTCAAGTTCCGAAAATAATATTTAAAAAAGAATTTTTGGATTTTTTCATTTATTTTGAATTTTAAAATTATTTTTAGATTTGGTCTCACTGTCTTACAAAATTAGAATGGTCTCAAATGAACCTGAACATATATATATATATATATATATATATATATATATATATATATATATATATATATATATATATATATATATATATATATAAATGATAAGTTTGGTCCAAATTTAAATTTTATTAGAAGTCGGGATTTATTGTTTATTTTGTAATAGTTTTCATCCCATCGTTAGATCTTGCTATTCAGTTATTTGTTTTTTTAATGAATATTTATCTTTGGGTTGGACCCGAAAAGATGATATACCACATACACGTAATTTACTCATTATTTTATTCTTATATTATTTTTTAAAATGCAATGTATTTCTTATATTTTACTTGGTCCGGCAATATAAATATTTTATTTAGTAAAAAGAAAAAAAAATCTCAATAAAGCATAAAAAATATAACTTTTTAAATTTATCTATATATAGTCCTCAAAAAGTAAAATTTTCAAATTAAAAAGTATATTTTTTACCCGAAAAAACCAATAATGATAGTTTAAAATTTAGGTTGCTATTTTCTTATAAAATTGGGTGTTACGACATATTTTCTATTTTCTTATTATTAGTGTAATTAAAAAGAAATTTGTTAGTATTATATAGTAAATAAAAGTTGGCTATTTATTTATATATAAGCAAAGACTTAGTTTTAAAATGCACAAACATTAGATTGAAGTGTCCATAATATTTAAAGTAAATTACACGAATGATCCCTATGGTTTGGAGTAATTTGCGTGTTTGGTCCCTAATTTATTTTTTTAACTTGGAAGGTCCCTATTCTTTGTTTTTGTTACGCGTTTGATCCCTACTGTTTGTTTTTGTTGCACGCTTGGTCCCTATTTTACCTAAAAAGATTATTATTTAAATAGGGAAAAATTGTGGAGAATGTAAGGTAAGGTGAAGGTGGGTGAAGTTGGGGTATGTTTATTTAAATAAATTAAAAAATCAAGAGGAAAATAGTCTTTTTAGGTAAGATATGGACCAAACGCGTAATAAAAACAAACAGTAGGGACCTTCCGAGTTAAAAAAATAAGTTAGGGACCAAACACACAAATTACCCTAAACCATAGGGACCATTGGTGTAATTTACTCTAATATTTATACTTCATTAGTAAAAATTTATTATTATTATATATAAAAGTTAGCTAATATTTATAAATCAAAAGGCTTTTGATTTAGTCGTACTTTATGAGTAGATAATTTTGATGTTAATAAAAAAAAAACATAATATTTATACATCTCATTAATAAAAATTAAATGCCAATGAGAATTATGACAATTGACAATGTCATATGATATTATACATCTCATTAATAAAAATTAAATGCCAATGAAAATTGACAATTGCATATCTCTTATCGGTTTCATCATTTATGGAAAGTCAAAACTCAGCCCAAATATAGTAAATTAAATTTCCATTTAAGAGCAGTTAATGAATTTGTTTTGTTAAATTCTCTAAATACGGTACAATACAAAAATTGTGAGCTATACGGCATAAGTCTATACCATACCATAGTTCTAATTTATTAAGACTAAACTCAACCCAAATTAGGATTTTACTGTCAAAAAAATAAATTTTAAGACATTCTTGTTAAATAGTTGAAAATATTAAGAATTTAGTGCATTTTCGTAACCCAAGAACTTTTAATTGTGACATTTGTTGCAGCACTAATTGTGAAAAGACTTGTATACAAACACAAACTACACATACCTAATCAAAAAGATGTGAATGTGGAGAAGAGAAAGAAGGGCAATTTCGTTTTTTTCGTTTTCTTATTTCTCCATTTTTGGGACTGCAAAAATCCAACACAATCCTAGTTCTTTTTTTCTTTCTTTTTTTATTATCTCCATTTTTTTCAATGTTGAATTGTTGAGATTAAAAAAACGATTTAACAAGAAGCAAACGTTAAAGATTTCAATAAGATCTAGCTGACTAGAGAATGTTTCAATAACTCTTATGCTTAAGGAGTATCATACCATTAAATTTCTAACCAAAAATAGATATATATACACTAAAGTCCCAATATTTTCAACGATTTGACAAGAAAGTCTTAAACTTTATTTTTTTTTTACAATAAAATCATAATTGACGATTTGACAAGAAAGTCCTAACTTTAATTTTTTGACAAAAAAGTCCTAATTACCGGCTAACCGAAAAAAAAATAGTAAAATTGTCAAAAATTCCCACTAATTTGGACTTTACTGTCAAAAAAATAAAGTTTAGGACTTTCTTATCAAATCGATGAAAATATTGGTACTTTAGTGTATATATCCACTAAAAAGAATTTGCAAGTATTATATAATGATGTGATTTATTTGCACTAGTTTTTTTATTTATAAAGTGATGTCTAATCTCAACTAGTCATAAACACAAATAGGCTAGTTTAAGGTAGGAAAGGGTGTCGAAGACATGTAACGTAATAGTTTAGATCAAATGATTCAAATGTTAATTAAATTAATAACACTAAAGTAAAGGTTGGTTTTGTGTAAACTAAATTAAACTAATTTTACTGTTCAATTAATCAACGAAACTAAATAAATAAATGGAAACAATAGATAGGAAGTATTTCCACTAGAATACGAACCCCTAAGTTTTTATGTTTGATTTATTAGCAGTGCAATGGATTAACGAATTGATTACCTAATTGTAATATGACTAGTTATCTTGATCGGATTTCCTAGTACTAATAATTAATGAACAACTAACACAATGATCATACAATTAGTGGCATATAATTAATTAAATATATTCGAACTATGAAAGATATGATCTAGTGATTTCTTGTCAATGATCATGACAATGAATCTAAGCATAGCATGGATAACTAATCCTCGCTAACACAATCAAAGTCACCGATTAATATTATTTAACCTTAGGCTTATGATCAAAGTCCTAGTCATACAAACCTAATGATCATAGATTTATATGATTCAAGTACATCAAGATAGAATAATCATCTAATCCTAATAATACTCATCAATAAACACAAAAAAAATCATAACCTTAACATGAAAGGTAAAGCAATCAATCGAGCACAAGTTAAAACCAAACTCAATTAATCCTACTAACAAAATCAAATCATATCAACAACGGTTCATCAATATCTATTGAAAGTAAAGGTTTTTACACCATATTTAATAAACTAAAGCAAAAAAACATCACTAAAAGAATGCAAGACACAATCATCAAGCAAGCCCGAAGTGAAATCTCGATACAATAGCGACTGAATCTTCAAATCCTTTCTCCAGTTAGCTCTCTAGCTTCGAATCCGACCCCAAAGGGTTTTTTTCCATCAATAATCGTAGCCATAAGGCCTCTACCTTTTGGAATCGACCTAATGTTCGTAATATATATATATATATATATATATATATATATATATATATATATATATATATATATATATATATATAATATACTTGACATATTCTAGCAACCATGTCGTGATCCTCATGCTTATCCTATATTCTCCAAGTCAACATCAAGAATCGCAAAGATTCCATTCACCATGCCGTGGTTGTTGAGAATCAGCATTTTCTGGAAACCCAAAATTCATCCGGAATTTTATCTAGTTTTCAGATCATTGTGAATCTTGTCAATCGGAGTTACGAGCATGACATATGGCCAAAACATTGACGAGGGGTCAAGTTGGCAACAACATCCTTTTTGTGTCTTTTTCAGCTCTGTTCTCCTCTTTTTTTCATCCCAACTCCAGTTTTAACTGTAATTGAAATTTTTTAAGCATATTAAGTATCATATATCTAAAAATATAACATTTTAATCAAATATATTAATATAATGGCCTAAAATATATAGTTAAATATGACTATATCAAAATACCCCACACTTATCTTTTGCTTGCCGTTAAGCAAAACTTATTTTATTATTATCACATCAAAACCCTAGCTACCAACATTGCACAAGACAATCCATTTTAAGCCTCTCTATTACATCAAGACTGTAATGTGTGTATCTTTATATTTTCCTAAGAACTTCCTGATCCTAAATACTCACAATCTTCATAAACACTTCCCCACTTCTATCCATTTTATGCATCCCTCCGAATATATCCTCAAAAATCTTTCTGAACCTCCAGGTAATTTTTGGTTAAGCCCCCAAGCGTATATAAAGAAAAATAACCTAGAAAGAAAAATTACAATAAATAATAATAACTTGGAAAATTGCCAATTTGTTGGGTCTTCGATTTCTAAACTGTTCTTCACATTTCTTGATTCTAGAGTCTTATTCTTTAAACTTTTGCAACTTTTTTTTTTCTTTTTCTATTTTTTTCTTTTCTATTTTTTCACTTTTTTTTCTTTTCTAACTTTTTTTTTTCACTCAAAACTAAAAACCTAAAAATCACATACGCTTAAGCAAGGGAACTTAACTTCAACCGTTATTGGTTAGAGGTATTACAATGAATGCAATGATTATATAAGCTCTCCTGGATACATTTCTGGTACACGATGCTAAACGTATTATGACCCTCAAACTAAGCAAGGTCTTGTTTTTGTTCTATGATTTCACTAGGATAGGGAAGCCATAAGTACACTATAACATCTATTGGCTTAAATAAAAATTTAATCTTGCATCGGATCGTATCACACAACACTAGCAACCTAGATTTCAACATAACAATTTTTTTTTAACTAGATTCAATTTTTAGATTATTATTTCAAATATTTCTAATAATTTTTTAAAATCCTAGTCATTTTTTTTTCAATTTTTATGAGTAATTTTGCATTTTTATTTTCAACCCCTACCCCACACTTAAATGACACAATGTCCCCATTGTATGCTTAAACAATAAAAGAACATAAAATTAAAGAGGGAGAAAACAAACAAACTCGTCTTGGTTATGTAGTCGTGAGATTGGATGACTGTCGTGGGTTGGTTGTTGATACCAGCTTAAATTTGCCTGTTGGAACATTCCTGGAACTGAACATCCTTGCTGAAATTGATGGACTGTTGGCATAAAGGTAGGCGGACAACTAATCTTCATAGCTCGAAAATTTGACTGGGGTGTTGCTGATGGGTTTTGGACATAAGACATCCTATGTGCTCATACAAACCCTAATGCTTGGATCTAGGTTTCTCTATTGTACATGCTTTGAATCCAAGACTATAAACCCTAATTCTAGCATACAAGTAATCATATTAACATAAGAATAAGTTTATAATATTACCTTGATTGTTATGTAGCAATAACAATCCCAAATCTCCTTGTATTGACTTTGGAAGGCTTAGAGTCACAAGTGTTACTCCTCTAATGGCTTACAAACACCAAGAGCAAATGGAGAAGGTATAAAGAGAGAGGAGAGAGGTAGGAATTCGTCCTTAGGACTTCTTGGGAAGGCTTACACGAATTCATGAGCCTTAGGGGGTTTATATAGGTGTAAAGATTAGGGTTTTAGTCCTTATCCTTATCTAGTTGCTTGCCCCCCAAGTAACCATAAGATAAGTCTTAGAAACCCTTATCCTAGTCGAATTCTAAGGCATTATCTCCTTAAATTCGTTCACCCTATATTTAAGATAATCCTTACCTTATTTTGTAACTATCACATAATTATAAATCAGCCCCTCTAGTTTAATTAATTACACTTGATCACAAAATTAATTCCTAATTAATTATTGACCAATATTAATTAAACAAATATGATTTCTCCTTTAATATATTATTCTTATAACATATTAATAAATCATAATAACCTCTCTCTCTATTTATTTCTCCAATCAATTTGCTTTGGTGAAGGCAACCCAAAATGACCATGCACCATCGGGTCAAGTACATACCAAAATAGTTATGGACTTAGACACCAATCCAACAGTTGCCTCATTGTGACAAGCTGTTGGCCACATCGTGGTCTTTGGAACTTCAATCACGAGCAAATAGTTTTCCACGTCGTGGCAAATAAATGGACACGACGTGGTCTTTGTAAAAATCTGGAACCTCAATCGCGAGAAAATATTTGCCACGCAACGCAGTGAGTGTTGGCGCATCGTAGTCTTCATGTTGGGAAAGTAGTCGCGATGAAATAAAAATTCACGTATCGAGGTAGCTAGGCTCGCGTCGTGTCTTCATGAAAACTCTAAAATCTTCATCACAAAAAAAGACCAATATGGAAGTAGCTAATTTCTTGATCAGTCCCTCGCATCAGTTTCTTCCCATATGTAGCATTGAAAGCTCAATAGACTCCTTGGTTTTGCTCCATGTTGAATGTATACCCCACACTTATTTGTGTGTCACGCTTCTTCCTTTTCTTCTCGTAATACTCCATCCCACTCTTGCATTTTTTCTCATCATCAATTTTTTAGATAAAAATTATCTTGCAACAAAAATAAGAATCATCAAAAACACTTTTTATTCAAAAATAAAATTAAAAATAAAAACTAAAACGAAAAGAAAATTCAAACTAATTTAAAAGTTGAGTTGCCTCCCGATAAACGCTTCTTTTTTGTGTGAGTCTTGAGTTGGAATCTCAATTTAATAAACTTCTAATAAAATCGATGTGAATCCATCCATTGCACTTAATACTCTTTTTGGGCCGATTCGTAATATTTGATGTTTTATTTCTAAAATCGGTCTGCCGAGCTTGAATCCATAAAATCCAAGAATGTTGACAAAGGTTGGAACTGGTTGGACACTCATCAAAAATGGATCGCACATTAGAACTTTCTCCAAAGTTGGAATCGTCACCCCGTGCTTCAAAACACAAATAAGAAAAAACAGTGGTCCACGTTGTGGTAATGATCACACCACGACATGAGCTCACTCTTGTTCTTCATCTAAACCCTCTTCTATCAATCTTTCCAACTCCCCAAATCTTTTTTCGGATCGAATAGATCATCTAGTGTCTGCAACTCACACTCAAGAATAGCATCAATCATATCCATTTAAAAAAACTACAAACTAAAAACTAAAAACTAAACGATAAACAAAATTTAATTAACAAATAAATAATCCAAACTAAATGCAATTGTTTCCCAACAATGGTGCCAAAAACTTTAAAAGTATTTTTTATGCACTATTTTTTTATTGATAAACTCTTATCTAATCTCAACTAGTCTTAAACACAAATAGGCAGTGCACCTAATCATGAAGTAATATAATTTAAGGTAGGAAAGGGTGTTGAACACAGAGAACGAGATGGTTTAGATCAAATAATTTCAACGTTAATTAATTTAGTAACACTAAAGTAAAGGGTGGTTTTTGTGTAAAATAAAATAAACTAATTTTAATGCTCAATTAATCAACGAAACGGAATAACTAAATGGAAACAATAGATAAGAAGTACTTCCACTAGAATATGAATCCCGCAAGTTTTTATGTTTGATTTATTAACAGTGTAATGGATTAATGAATTGATTACCGAATTGTAATATGCCTAGTTATCTTGATCGAATTTCCTAATACTAATAATTAATGAACAACTAACACCATGATCATGCAATTAGTGACATATAATTAATTAAATATATTTGAACTATGAACGATATGATATAGTGATTTCTTGTCAATGATCATGACAATGAATCTAAGCATAGCATGTATATCTAATGCTCTCTAAGACAATCAAAGTCACCGATTAATATTATCTAACCCTAGGCTTAGGATCAAAATCCTAGTTATACAAACCTAATGATCATAGATTCATATGATTCAAGTACATCAAGATAGAATGATCATCTAATCATAATTATACTCATTAATAAACATTAAAAATCATAACTTTAACATGAAAGGTAAAGCAATCAATCGAATACAAGTAAAAACCAAACTCAATTAATCCTACTAACGAAATCAAAGCATATCGACAATGTTTCATCAATATATAGTGAAAGTAAAAGTTTTTACATTGTATTCAGTAAACTAAAGTAGAAAAGCATCACCAAATGAATGCAAGACACGATCATCAAGCAAGCCTGACGTGAAATCTCGATACAATAGCACTTGAATCTTTAAATCCTCGCTCCAATTAGCTCTATAGCTTCAAATCCATCCCAAAGGGTTCTTGGAAGGGTTTTTCATCGTCAATAATCGCAACCCTAAGTCCTCTACCTTCTGGAATCCACCTAATGTCTGGAATATATATACTTACCGAATTTTGGCCACCACATCTTGGTTAGACACCACCACGTTGTGGTCCTCATGTTTATCATGTATTCTCCAAGTAAGCATCAAGAATCGCGAAGATTCCATTCATCACGTCGTGGTCATTAGGAATAAGTATTTTCTCAAAATACAAAAGTGATCTAAAATTTCATCTAGTTTTTAGATCATTTTGAAGCACGTCAATCGGAGTTATGAGTCATGAGATATGGACAAAACACTGACGAGGGGTCAAGTTGCCATCAACATCCTTTTTTTTAAAGCTCTGTTCTCCTCCTTTTGCAAACCAACTCTCATTTTAATTGTAATCGAACATTTTCAAGCATAATAAGTATCATATATCTAAAAATATAACATTTCAATCAAATATATTAAGATAATTGCCTAAAATATATAGTTAAATATGGTTATATAACATATAGTAAATAAAAATTGGCTATTTACTTGTATATACGCAAAGACTCGAAATTTAAAATACACAAACATTATGTTAAAAGTAATATAATAATGAGCAAACTTATCATTTGTGTAGCTATGATAGTTCAGGGTGTGTTTTGTTAAGTTATTATATGTACAGGGGCTTTGTTTGTAATTTTGTGTGTGTAGATGAAGGATACACGTGAGTTATTAACCTGAACCTGATCCGTGGGTTATTCATGGGTCATATATTGCATTGGGTATTTAAAGTTCAAGGGGAGCTCATTTTCAGACGTATAACAAGTCTTATTCATCTGTTTTTCTGTCATTATATTCTCTTCCTCTTCAGATTAGGGTTTCAGTATAATCGAATTTGTGTATAGATTAGACTCTTGATAATCATCTGAGGGTTGAGTGTGATTGTAGTGAGTTCTCCTTTGTATTTTTTTGATGTAAACCAACTGTTTCATAGTGAATGAAATGTTGATGTTGGGAAAATCTTAAGTTCTTGAGTTTATACTTTCGTACACATTAGATTGAAACTTTCATACTTCATTAGTAAAGATTGTGATGATAATTCTGAATATGTTGGTAACATTACTGAGTTTCAAAACCTTATAGGAAAATTGATTTATCTTAGTGTAACTAGACCAGATATAAGCTATGCATTTCAAGTCTTAAGTCAATTTATGCATAGACCTCGAAAGTCTTATCTAAATGTTGCTTTTAGATTTCTAAAGTACTTAAAAGATTGTCCTGGAAAAGGTGTTTTATTTTCTAAATCTAGTACTTTTGATATTGTTGGGTATGTGGATGCTGTTTGATCTAAATGTCTGTCAACAAGAAGGTATGTATCATGTTATTTGGTATATTTAGCTAGTTCTCTTGTTTCTTGGAAAATTAAGAAACAAAGCACAGTATCCAGGTCTTCAACTGAGTTTGAATATTGTGTATTGGGTTCTGTTACTTGTGAGGTATTGTGGATTTTGAAAGTTATGAATGATCTTGGTTATAAAGATTTAACTCCTCTTAAATTGTTTTGTGATAATTAATCTGCTATTAAGTTAACTTTAAATCCAGTTTTCCATGAGAAAACAAAACATTTGGAAATAGATGTTCACTTCATTAGTATTAAAAATTGAAAATAGGATTTTAAAGTTAGTTAAGGTTGATTCATCTAATCAAAATGCAGATATTTTGACTAAGTCTTTAACTTCTTTTCAACATGAGTTTTATTAAAGAGAATTGGTCTTTTAAATATGTTTGCAGGAAAATGATATGGTTGTATCAAATGATAAGTTTGAGAGGGGGTGTTAAAATTAATATAATAATGAGCAAACTTATCATTTGTGTAGTTGTGATAGTTCAGGGTGTGTTTTGTTAAGTTATTATACGTATAAGGGCTATTTTTGTAATTTTGTGTGTGCAGATGTGGTTATTCAAGGGTCATATATTGCCCGAGTATTTAAAATTCAAGGGGAGCTCATTTTCAGACGCACAACAAGTCTTATTCATCTATTCTTCTCTCATTCTGTTCTCTTCCTCTTCAGATTAGGGTTTCATATTAGGGCTTCAGTATAATCACATTTGTGTATAGATTAGATTCCTGATAATCATCTGAGGGTTGAGTGTGATTGTAGTGAGTTCTCCTTTGTATTTGTTTGATGTAAACCAATTGTTTCATAGTGAATGAAATGTTGATGTTGGGAAAATCTTGAGTTCTTGATTTTATACTTTCGTACATGGTATCAGAGCCACCGTGTGGCTTCAATTGTGGTTCTTGATGATCTAAAGAAGGTTTCATACATGTTAGTTATTGTCTTCTTCTGCATCATTTTATTTGGTCATTCTTTGATGATACTTGAAACCAATCGTTTTGGATCTTTTATTGTTGTGTTCATCAGATCGTTTAGATCTTTTTTCTCGTAAGAAACAAGTTACTATGATTTTTTGTTTTTTAACATTGCAGTTCTGGTGAAAATCATTCGATTCCTAAGTATATATGGTTTGTAACTAGTGAAAGCATCTTATCTTCTGGTCTGCTCACTTAATCCCAGTGTTTAGGGTCAAAGTAACTCTGTCAGAGAACAGACTTTAGTCTGAAATAGCTCTATCAAGGATCAACCCTAAGGGAGGTGAGCAGTCATTCTGGTTTGCGAAATCTGCTTTGGACCGTTGTGAGCGTTTTCTTGTTCCATTCTCAACTTTTTTTTTAGTTTTGACGTGGGAGATCCTGGTGTCTTGTGTACACCAGTTACAGATTTGTGTGCTTCTCTTGTTTACTCTGATTCTATATCTGTTCATGTTGTCTTGATTCTTGATTCTTGATTCTATATTGATTGTCTTAGACCTCAACATACGTGGTGACCATTTGGACATCAATATAGTGTGTGATTGTCATTTTTTTTATTCTTTGAGTCTTATCTATGGTTTATAGTTCTTTCCTGTTTCTATGGCTGGTTCTAATGATCCTCCAGGAGGAAGTGGAAAGGATGATGCAATTAATTCCGATGATCCTCTCTACGTTCATCCTTCTGATAATGTCACTACAACCATTGTTACTATTAAACTAGCTAGTAATGAAAATTTTCGTATTTAGAGAAGTTCTATGTCTAGGGCCCTTAAAGCTAGAAACAAATTAGGGTTTGTTGATGACACTTTTACAAAGGATTCAGTTAAAACTAACAAAGTCTCTAAATGGGAAAGGGATAATGTTGTTGTTTGTTCCTGGTTGTTGTCTTCTATTAGTGATTCAATATGTGGCAGTCATGCTTATTCTGATAATGCTCAAGAAATTTGGGACAATTTATTTGAAACTTACAATAAAGCAAATGGGTCAGTTATCTTTAATGTTCATCAATGAATTAACTCTTTAAAACAAAGTGGTATTTCTGTTTTTGATTACTTTAATAAAATGGATGCTTTATGGAAAGAATTTGATGGTTTAACTAGTCTTACAGGATGTACTTGTGAGGTTGTTGTTAAACTAAATGATCATGCTAAATTGATGAAACTCATGTAATTTCTTAGTGGTCTGGATGAATCATATAACCAGGTTAAAAGTCATATATTACTTATGGATTCTCTTCCTAGTGTCAAAACTGCTTTTTCCATAATTTCTCGTGAAGAGTCTCTTTAAAGAAATGGGTCTCTTTCTAATAACTCTCAACCTGTTTCCAAGAGTCAACCTAGTGCTTTTAATAGTAGATTCAATAATAATTTTTCTGGTAATGCTGGTAATAAAAGCAAAGGTCAGGTTGTACAGTGTAAGAATTGTGGTTTAAAAGGGCATACTATTGAAAAGTGTTATAAACTAATTGGGTATCCCAAGGATTTTAAACATAGGAGTGATATAAATTAAAACAGTAAAGTTAAAAACTTTAATGAAAACTCATATGTTGTTGCTTCTGGATCATCTAAATCTGGAGAGTCTGAGTTTCATCGACTTACAAAGGATCAGTATGCCAAGTTTCTTAATCTGATTGGTGAAAAACAATGCAACGAGGAAGCATCTGTCAATGGTAATATGGCAGGTACTTGCTTGTTCAATTCTTGCAATTCAACTATTAATTGTAATAAATGGATTGTTGATTCAAGGGCTAATCAACATATGATAGCATATGAATCTCTTCTATATGATACTATGGATGTATATAGACTCAATCTTCTTGTTAGTCATCCTAATGGGACTAGTGCTAAAATTGAAAAAAAATGGAAATTTGAATATTTCAAATTTCCTAACGCTTTTTGATGTTTTTGCTGTTCCTGAGTTTAATGTTAATTTGTTATCTTTTCACAATCTTTGTAAAGATAATAAGTGTGAGGTAGTGTTTAATGAACATAGCTGTAAAATTCAGGATTTACACTCAAAGGAGATGGTAGTGAATATGGAGGTCTCTATTATGTTGATAGTGTACCTTCAGGTAATTCTTTCTGTTCTAACTCTGTTGTGTGTTATGTTTCTAAGTTGACATGGCATAGCAGACTTGGTTATCCTTCTGATCAAGCATTAAACTCCTTAAAAGCTCGTCTTAACTATGGTAATGAGTCTTTACCACCTTGTGATGTTTTCCACAAGGCTAAAAAAACAAGGAATTATTTTCCAACTAGTCAACATGTCTCTTCTTGCTTAGGTGAACTAATTCATCTAGATGTGTGGGGTCCTTATCGGGTGATCACTTTAGAAGGGTTTAGGTTCTTTCTTACTATAGTGGATGATCTCACTAAGGCAACTTGGGTATATTTTCTAAAGTCTAAAAGTGAAGTGTTTTCTTGTATTACTGCATTTTTTCAATATTTTATTCAATCAAATTGATGTTAAAATGAAAAAGGTTAGGTCTGATAATGGTATTGAGTTTTTTAATCATAACATGAAATCTTTTTTCCAAAGTAAAGGTGTTATTCATCAGACTTCATGTGTTCACACACCTAAACAAAATGGGATGGTTGAAAGAAAACATAGATACATTTTCAATGTTTCAAGGTCTTTAATGTTTCAGTCAGGGTTGTCATTATGTTTTTGGGGTGATGCTATTTTGACCTCAGTTTTTTGATCAACAAAGCTCCTACTTCAGTCTTGAATGGAGATTCTCCTTATGAGCTTGTTGTAACACCGTAAAAATTTAAACAATTTTTCGCATTTTCAAAACACATTCCCATTCATATTTATTATAAAAATCTCAATGTATCACATCTCAATTCATAAAACAAATCCCAAGATCAAAAGAACATATAAAACTCTGAGTGTGTGTACGAATCATGTCGGCGCCTTCCCGCGGTCGTCACTAGTACCTGAAACACAAAACACAAAGCACTGTAAGCATAAACTCTTAGTGAGTTCCCCAAAATACCACATATAACACATATTAGCCACTCAAGGCTATAACTTTAGTGAGCCCTTAGGACCTAACTCTATGGACCCCCTGGTCCTAGGTCTGTGGACCTTCCGGTCCTAACTCTGATATACTCACAGCATAAATCACATATAAATAATGCAGTGTAACACATCACATAGATAGCATACAAGATACTCTATCACATAACTCTGGTTACCTATGCAAGGTAAAGTATAGTGAGAAGACTCACCTCGAGTGTCTCGGTATATCTCTGACTTGGTAAAATCTGGTCTAGCCTCCGCCTAATCACATGGATAAACACCTTAATCAATATTACTCTCAAAGGCTAGACTAAGCTCTCTCTTGGCACTCTCAGAAAGGAAAAAGACCATTATACCCCTCCCATGGCTCAACTACCCATTTATTATCCAAACCCTAAAAGTCAACAAAAGTCAACCCCCTCCGAGTTACGCTGCGCGTACCAGATATGTACGTTGGGCGTACCCGACAATCTCACAAAAATGGGGGAACATGACCCCTACGCCCCGCGTACTGGGATTACGCCCGGTGTAACTCCCAGTTTCAGTCTTCTTTGATTTTTGGGTCTTAATCAGTTAAGACTTGCATCCAAATTCCAGATCTGACTTCTCTAATACGACTTAATCAATAAATTCGGTGACTTTAAGCCTTTCCATGGCTGTGGAAGTCACCAACATCCAAACCACCCCATTTCCAACCTTTAAAGGTCCAAATCTCATGCATGAACAACTTTTGACAACCAAGACTGGATTTTTATCACATAACAACCCTCAATGGGCTAGCATGGGACAGATCTCAGCTTCTAAGAGCTCATTAGCTCATAAAGCTATCAACTTGGGGACAAAAACCCTAAAACTTCTCTTACAAGGCATGAACATAAAAGATGTAAAGCTTGAAGCTTTTTACCTCAGAATGAAGCTTCTTTCACTGCTAATCTCGGATCCACAAGCTTGAGCTCTAACTCTTCCTTTTCCACGACTTTCGCTTTGCTCCAAATGGCCAAGAACACACTACAAGACTCTCCTAGACACTCCCTTGCTATATGAATGAGATTTAAGGTTTAGAAATGATAATGCTCTGGGAAGGGTGGCCAACAAAAGGGCCATAAGGTTGCTTAAATAGGGAGGCTCAAGGAGTTAGGGTTTCTCTTCTGGGTCGGGTACGCTCCGCGTACACATTGGTACGCCCCGCATACCAGGAAATCCTTCACGATCAGAACGCGGACAAATACGCTGAGCGTACACCCTAGTACGCCCTGCATACCTGCCAACCTAACATCTTCCTATCAAGGGCTAAATATTACAATCATTCAAAGAAGAAGGTTTACAAGGTATACCTGATTTTTGAGATGTTACACTTGTTTATAAGTCTATTCCTAGTTTTTGATAAACTCCGTGTTTTTGGTTGTCTTTGCTTTACAACAAAATTGAACAATCTGGATAAATTTTTTGAACATGCTGAAAAATGTGTTTTACTTGGATATTCTTCTGAACAAAAAGGTTATAAAGTTTTAAATATTGATTCAAATTTTGTTTTTGTTTCCAGGGATCTAAAATTTTATGAATCTGTATTTCCATTCAAGCTTAAGTATTCAATTGGTGATAAATCTAATTTTTTGGTTAACCCAAGTGACCCGTTTTCCTATGGTGATCATGTGTTTTCTAGTTCTCTTCAAGAATACAGTAATCTAGGTGATTTAGAAGTAACCCCTCAATCTGATGGTGCTGGAGCAGTCCACAGTCTGGCTGAGAACCCCATTACCATGGTTGAGGATAATTTTTTAGAACAAAATAATCCTTCTGATGATTACTTACTAGGAGTCGCTCGATCTGGTAGAAATGTTCATTTACCAGCTAGATTTAATGACTTTGTTTTTGAAAGTTCTCATAAGTATGGTTTAGAAAAATCTGTTAATTATTCTTTTTTGTCTAATGAAAGTAAATGTTTTGTGCCTAACCTTTATAAAACATTTCAACCTAAAACTTATTCTGAAGCTTCATCTGATCCTAATTGGATCAAAGCTATGAATGAGGAAATGGAAACTTTATATAGAAATCATACTTGGGATATTGATGATCTTCCTAAAGATAGAAAACCTATTGGTTGTCATTGGATTTATAAAATCAAATATAGGTCAAATGGTGAGGTTGAGAGATATAAAGCTAGAGTGGTTGCAAAAGGGTATAATCAAAGGGAAGGTATAGTTATGAGAGAGCTTTTTCTCTTGTTGCTAAAATTGTTAGAATCATAATTGTTATATGTTTTGTTGTTAATAATTCTTGGTCTCTCTACCAACTGGATGTTAATAATGCTTTTTTGTATGGTGATTTAATTGAGGATGTTTATACAACTTTACCAGAAGGGTATCATACTAAAAATGATTGTAGGGTTTGTAAACTTATTAAATCACTGTATGGTATAAAATAGGCTAAGTGGAATGAAAAGTTATGTTCTTTTTTATCTACTTTTGGTTTTATTCAAAGTGTAAGTGATTACTCATTGTTTGTTAGAACCAAAAATAACACCATTATCATTTTATTGGTTTATGTAGATGATATAATTTTGACTGGAAATAGATGTGTAGAAATTGAAAATGTTAAATTATATCTTAAGTCTCAATTTAGAATAAAATATTTGGGCTTGTTGAAGTATTTTTTGGGAATTGAAGTGTTACTTACAATTAATGGTGTCTATCTGAATCAAAGAAAATATTGCTTGGAGATTTTACATGAATTTGGAATGCTGGGGTGTAAGCCTGTTAAAACACCTTTGGAGGTTAATTTTGTTTTTAGTAGAGATTGTGATGATAATTCTGAATATGTTGGTAACATTACTGAGTTTCAAAAACTTATAGGAAAATTGATTTATCTTACTGTCACTAGACCTGATATAAGCTATGCATTTCAAGTCTTAAGTTAATTTATGCCTAGACCTTGAAAGTCTTATCTAAATGTTGCATTTTGAGGGTATGCGTCCAAATCATAAGATACATCATTTCGTTATTGATTGTTGGGTTATTGTTCTTAATTTTGAAGAAGAAAACTTGAGAAACAAAAAATCATCACCACGTGTCTTCTTCAACACTCAAATTATGGTACTTAATTGTTAAATTTATTTTCTATATTCTAATTATAATTTATTCCAATGTATTATAATATTTCTATTGTTCTATATGTATAGACATGAAAATTATTGGACTCTTCAATACCTTTTGTTGAAAGATTCTGACTTTTTGATGAGGCTCCGAACAATTACTTATATGACATCAAAAGAAACGTGGATTCCAATTCTATTAATCTAGTATGTATTTTAGATTACAAGATAACATATTTATATTAAAATTTAAAAAATTCATCTCTATTTATGTTTGAACTGCAAGTGTTTTTTTCCAATAAACAACCATGATCATTTTTATGGTTTTCTTTTCAACCTTACAAATCCAGAGCATATAATCATTGACAACATAAGATACACCAAAAAGTAGAAGATATATATGGAGAGATTCCTAAACTTGTGGTAAAATTTTCTTGCATAAATCTAAATTTTTTATTCTAATCAGAATTGTTTACTTAAAAAAACCACTATGTATAAGTATACAATGATTATACAAATGAATTCAAAAACATAAATAAATTCTGATTAGAATATAAAATATAATATTTATATTCTTCTAAGATTTATTTACTTAATATAGTTATAATTTTAGATAATGGTATTTTATTAATATACATTGCAGAAAATGTACTTTTCAAAGTTTTTGTATAATAATTAGCGGGTAAGGTTTCTATGTTTAAATCTGTGAAGCCAAATAAAATGAAAATGGCATGGAAAATAAAAGCTAAGACAAATGATAATGGGATATTTTTAATGAGGCACATGCAAAAGTACATAGGTGAGAAAGAAGAAAAGTGGGATGTGGAACTGGGAGAAGAAAGTGTTAGGACATCTAAGAAGATTGTAAAGTTGCATTCATTTTATGTTGCTAAGCTAGCAAACCATCAAATTAACAATAAGAAAAAATTGAATGTTGCAAAAGCATTGGAATTTTCAAAACATGATAAGAAAACTAGGTGTATGTTGGTGAAAGAAGGGAGTGAAGCAAGAGACAAACTGGAAATGAAGGAAGTTTGAAAATTTCTTATATTGGCTAAGTTACATACATACAATTTATTTTCTGTTGTGTTTTATTTTTAAAAATACTTATGTTTGATGATATGCTTAAACCATTGATATTTTGGTAAATGATATGCTTAAACCAGTTAGCTGGTATTTTGATAAAATATTTACTGCTTAATAGTAAATGATATATAACATTTAAAATTTATGTTTGATGATGCCTAATTATTTTATGAAACAATTGTTTGGTAAAATGATAAATGATTAAAATTCATATATGTTTATTATTCTTATACAATAATGTTGAAAATAAAAACACATATTGTTAATATTGTATTAAGTTTATTCTAATTTGTTTTATGTTAATTATTCTGATTATTCTAGTTTCATTTAAATACTTAATAATAAAATGTTTTATTATCTAACTAGATTATAATATGTAATTTTGTTTTAGAATATTTTAATAAAAAGAATAAATGAAATTAGATTTAGTATTCAATTACAATAAAAAAAAAATATGATAATAAAATTTTAGTATATTTTAGGACATCTTACTTTAAAAAATAAAATGCATTATCTCTATTAGTCGAAATATCAAAATGCATATTTTTCATCTTACTTTAAAAAATAAACTACATTCTCTCTATTAGTAGAAATATCAAAATGCATATTTTTTGTAAATATATAATATTTTTACAAAAAATTGTAATATGTAGATTATTAACATTTATAGAAGTTTATTTGAACTAAGTCAACTATTCTTAATATTCTAATTTCATTTAATCACTTAATATGGCTACACTTTATTTTTTAAATTAATTATTCTTTTAAAAATAGAAAAATTCAAAAGTATAATTTCCTCATTAAAATAATATAGTGACCAAAATATTTGTTTTAGTATATTTGTATTTAAGTAATTTTATTTTAGAATTAAAATAATATCATAATTTTGTTTTATAATGTATGTAATTAAGTAATTTTATTTTAGAATAAAATAATATTTGAATCAAAGTGTAAGTTTTTAATTAAAAGGTACTAAAAATACTAGGACTTATTTTTCAGGGACGAAAAAGGGACAAGTAAATTAACTTTGAGATTACGACGTATTCACGAGGGAAGAACATTAAAATACAAAACTCTATTTTTTTCATCTCTATTCCAAAACCCTCTTCCAAACTACTTATCGTCTTCAGTTTTAACTCATCTTCGGTTTTAACTCATCAAACACTGCATAAAAACCCTAACTTCTTGTGATTTTGAACTCGTCATCTTCGATTTCTCATTGGATCAACTTTATTTTTCGATGTTGTGAATCCGATTTTCACTTGAAAACATCGATAGTTACTTTGATTCTTATCGAATATTTCTATTAAAGAAAATGGCTACATCAACACGTGCTTTAGAATCCACACCATCAGATCATCTAAATGACATTATTACCAAAACTTCTCAAGAAATTTCAGGTATTTCGATAGTTATATATCCTTGTGTTCGTTTGAAAACAAGGATGCTGCTTCGAGAATTGATCTTCTATTGTTGCTCCAGTCTCCATATCTAGATACTAATAATTAGTTGGCTACTTGTGGGCATTGGGCTCTTATTTCTTAGTAGGTCCAATTATTAGGATCATAAAGTGAAATAGGTGAAAAGAAATGAAATAAGATGCAAGATACATCATACCTTCAAGAAGCAAGCAAAAATGTAGAAAATAGCATCAAATTAATATGCAAAATCAGTAGTAATTAAGCTTCTATTAGTTAATCCAGTTTATGAATCTAATCAGCATGGGTAAGGACCTTGTGCAAATGCATGAATTGGTTTTATTTATTGTCAATTTATCATATAATAAAGCTAATTTAATCTCCCAATGTTCTTATATATATATATATATATATACACACACACACACACACACACTAATATTGGTTATCCAAGTCTCCAAGTAAGGATGTTGTTTACTTTAATTTCAATAACAAGTTAGTTAAACCCTAATGAGTATATGCCTAACCCTAATCACTAACAGTTTGGACTTAATTATGTTATCAGGTACTTATGTCATGATAATTAAAGTTTGGAAGAAAGTTTCCATATGATCAATTTGATCGATTTTGCCCTTATGAAAAGTATTGATGATTTTACCCCTGTTTCAAAAATGGTCGGTTTTAGAGATTTTTAAAATTGTTTGATTGGTACCTTGTTGAAAGTTGAAATTAGGTGACAATTCCCTGGTGTAAGTATAATGATGAGTTACAATATAATTTCAAAATAAATGTAAGTGTTTTTCTATTACAGACAACAATTAAAGTTTATTACACATATAGATAGTAGGGTAGGCATAGTACAATATGTTGTTATATACTGTAATTTCCCCTAAATAAAACATTCTTGGTGATGTAAATTATGATAATCAATTTATTTATATGAGATATAAGTAATTTGAACATGATATTCGGGAAAGGATTCCCAAATCCAATGATGCATTTTTTATTTTTCTAAACAGAACAAATAACATATGTAGGAAAAATGATAAACAATTGAAGAATGAAGAAAATATTATTGGATTGTTACACTTTAAACTTGTCCCTTACATTTTTAAGCTCAGTGTTTGACTTTATAGTTTATAATTCTAATATTATGCAGCTTTTCGGATTAACATTAATTATTTTCATGCAACTAATATTATAACATGCAAATAGTGGTAGCACACGTTGCTATGGTTCTTGTTGCTGCTCCAACCCCTGTTCCTACCACGGTGTCTATCAATCCAGCAACTCCAAGTGGATATGTTGGATCATTGCTAAAGTGCAATAAATGCAACTTCCTTCATAAAGGAGCTTGCAAAGAAATGCACTGCAAGAATTGTAACAGAAAGGGACACACTGTCGATTTCTGTAGGACACCACCTTAGCCTATTTCTCAAGTCCCTGCCACGGGAGTGAGTCAAACATGCTATGAATGTGGGGAAGTAGGAAATTTCAAGATAAATTATCCCAAGTTAAGAAATGCTACTGGTACTGGCAGATTCTTGGCGATTGTCTATGAAGAAGCAATAGCGGATCCTAATGTGGTGACCGATACGTTCCTTCTCAACTATTCTTACGCATGCATTCTTTTCGATACCGGTGCAGAGAAAAGTTTCGTAAGCCATAAGTTCAAACACCTTTTAAAACAAAATCCCAAATAACTAAAAGATACATTCACTATTGAGATGGACAACGGGAAAACCAAAAAACCAATGACACATACGTAGGATGCACACTTACTCTAAATAACCATTCATTCCAAATTGACCTTATGCCGGTCTCAATTAAAAGTTTTGACATCGTAATCGGCATGGATCGGTTAAGTCTTCACCGTGATGATATCTTGTGTTATGAGAAACTCATCCGTCTTAATTTGCCAAGTAACGAATCTCTCGTTATCTATGGCAACAAATCTAGTGCGAATCTTCAAATAATTTCTTGCGTCAAAGCTCAGAAGTATCTTCGCAAAGATTATTTGCCTTCTTAGCCCACGTTGTTGATATGACACAAGAAGTGAAAAGCATTAAGGATATCCCTGAAGTGTGTGATTTCCATGATGTTTTCCCCGAAGATATCTCAGGAGTCCCTCCTGAACGCTAAGTCAAATTCTGAATCGACTTGATTCCTGGAGCTACCCTTATAGCTAAAGCCCCGTATTGTCTTGCACCCTCAAAAATGCAAGAACTGTCCATCCAATTGAACGAACTACTCAGCAAAGGCTTCATTAGACCAAGCTTCTCACCTTGGGGAGCGCCGATCTTATTCGTGAAAAAGGACGGATCGTTTCGTATGTGCATAGACTACCAGAAGGTGGAGTTCCTAGGTCATGTAGTCAACAAGTATGGAATACATGTTGATCCATCCAAGATCAAGGCTACCAAAAGTTGGGCGATCCCACGAACCCCAACATAAATTCGACAGTTTCTAGGTCTCGTTGGCTACTATAGGAGATTCATTCAGAACTTTTCAAAAATTGTGAAGCCACTCACCACCTTAACTCAAAAATATGTGTCATTCGAATAGGAGAAGAAACAAGAAACTGCTTTCCAGACCTTAAAGCAAGCCCTTTTTGTGACAACCCGATATTTCGAGACAATGAAATATAACATCAGTCAAATATAGGTAAAAATTTTTACCTTCCTAAAACCTTATATGGGTTAAATAAAGTAGTAGGAATCGTGTCAAGGTTTTCATACATATGAAGAACCCTAAAATCCGAGTTATAACGAAGAAGTTATGGCCAATCGAAGATTCTCGGCAAAACCGGCAATACTGATAAACGTAAAACGCGAAGTTTCAATACAATAGTTTTTGGCCTTAGGTATGTAAATGAAAATTTTAGATATCATCAAACTGTAAACGTACATAAATAGAATGTCCAAATCTGACTTCGTATGAGGAAGTTGTGATTTTTCTAAGTTACAGATATAACAGTAGACAGCTAAAAACTCGAAATAGAGATCGAGAGACTTTTAGCCGACACAATCTAAATGAGAATCAAAGGTCTCAACAATACTAGTGCAACGGTAAAAAGTCTGACGAAAACGGACGTCGGATGAAGAAGTTATGGAACTTTAACGGACTTTTCCTGTCCCGACCTATTAAAAATATAATATTAAAAATAAAGCCAAAACTAGCCGACGGAGTCTAAATGAAAGTTGTAGATCGTAGTCTCACCTTCGCGTGGATATAAAGAACGTCGAAAACAGAGTTCGTATGAGAAAGATATGAATATTTGAAGTTTGCTAATTAATTAAAATATAAATTTAATTAAAACCCGGTATTATCCGAAGAACGAGTCAGCGGTCCGATCCCTCATACGCCCAACGTACTCGGATGCTAGGATCCAGTTCGTCCACGTCGCTCCAATGTTTCGACCGATGATGCGCTCATGCATGACGCATGAGTACGCAGCGCGTACTCTTGTACGCCCCGCGTAACGCAACCTCTCAGACCCCTATAAATAGAGATGCGAGGGTGCCGGCCAAAATTGCTAGTTCTGTTCCTTTCTCACACCGAAGCTCTGCGTTTCAACCCTCGGAATCATCCCAAAGGCCCGGTTTTCATATCCAAGGTGGGAAGAAAGTTTTACACTCCCGAGACTCCCGAGATTTCCCGAGAATCTCGAGAGATCCGCTTTCTCGAGTAGAAGTTCTGCTCGGTTTTCGTCATGCGTTCTTCAATCGGTCAAGTGAGTTCATACCCCTTTCAAACACACTTTAAATACATTTTAAATGCTTTTATACTCTATAAGGGGGGGGGGGGGGGATACAAGTAAACATACGGTTATTATCGTGTATTTTATAAAGTTTCACTTCACTTGTTTTATTGAATAAATCACTTGGAATTCCTTACTACTATGGAAAACTCTTGTCATACATTGCGTGCATTAGACTTATATAAAATATATAGTGATTTCAAAGTACCTTTCATTGCTAAGTTGTTTTATACATTCTAAAAACTTACGATTTTTGCTTGTTCAAACATTGTGAAAAAGGATAAACTTTGCATACAAAACTATCACTTTAATGCAGACTTAGTTGAGAATCCATGAGACGTGTATATCTTCAAACACTACTTTTCTTTATTAGAAAGTAATGCTGCAAGTCCTGTCTATAACCAGAGTCTCCCGTTCGGAGAACGTGTCAAATGTGTATAGATCTATACGGGAAGTCATGATCCCGCGCCCTGACTGTTAGCTACAGTCCGTTCTTTGGGGTGACAGTTGTCATAACGCTGCGACGCCTGAAGAACGTCGTTACAGGCATATTATGTTTAGTATGGCTATAAAACTCATCGGATATACAATTATTATGGTATTATGCTTTTATGAACGAGTAGCTATTAAAACTATTCTTCATCTAACAAATGCGATCTTTATTATATATAAAACTATGACACAACTTTTAAGAACGTCGGTTTCTTGCGATTTTCAGTCTTAGAGACTGCCAGTTATGTTAGGAAAATAAGGGTTTTTCCTGTATACAAACCAAACAACTAATAGGAAAATAAGTGATTTTCCTGGTGCAATTATTTACAACTTATAACACGAACATTCATATGCATTTCATACTTTTATAAGAAAATAAGGGTTTTTCTTGGAAAACACAACAATTCATATCTCAACCATTAGGGAAAATATGGGATTTTCTGGATCTAATACATTCACTTTCAACACAACAATTCACAACTCTTTACATTTGAAATATTGCGTTTTCTGGAAAACATACACGAACTTTCGAATGGCGTACATTTTCTCAAAACACTACTCATGAACTCACCAACTTAATTGTTGACACTTTTTCTTTGAAATAACTTGTATTCTCAGGGAACCGCTAAGCAGATTTCGAAATCAACTTTTAGGGATTAACGTACTGACGTTAATTACTTCTTTTGAAAGATGTTTATGTATTTAACTTTTGATCATGTAACGAATACAATTATGTAAACATTTTGGAAACTTTAATGTATATGGTGGTGTGTACTTTCCTTTCTATGAGCTACTAAATAATTACAAATGTGAGAATCGTTATCACCCTGACAAGGCCAATGTGGTAGCAGATGCCCTTAGTTGAAAAGAGTACTCGGGCTGCCGAGTAAAGTCTCTGACTATGACTATCTATTCCCACTTATCCACACATATCAAGGAGGCTCAATTGGAAGCCTTGAAACCCGAGAACATAACAGATGAAGCCTTAAGGGGATGGAAAAGAACTTGGAAACAAAGGGTGATGAAGTACGTTATTTCATGAATCGAATCTGGACACCAAAGTTTGGTGGCTACAGAGATTTTGTGATGAATGAAGCCCATAAAACTCGATACTCTGTTCACCCGGGTTCAGACAAGATGTATATGGACCTAAAGAAACTATATTGGTGGCCAAGAATAAAAGCTGAAATAGCTACTTTTGTGGGCAAGTGTCTAACTTGTGCCAAAGTCAAAGTAGAAAATAAAAAACCCTCAGGTCTACTTCAACAGCCAGAAATACCTGAGTGGAAGTTGGAGTGTATTATAGTGGATTTCATAACTAAGCTACCTAGAACAGCGGGTGGTCATGATACCATTTGGGTTATTGTCGATAGATTCACAAATCC
This sequence comes from Lactuca saligna, assembly GCF_052625555.1. Taxonomy (NCBI): domain Eukaryota; kingdom Viridiplantae; phylum Streptophyta; class Magnoliopsida; order Asterales; family Asteraceae; genus Lactuca; species Lactuca saligna. Next base: position 69,088,373 of record NC_136417.1, on the reverse strand, counting down.
GCCCACTTCCTGCCAATAAAAGAAATTGATAAAATGGAGAAGTTAACAAGGACGTACATAAAAGAGATAGTACGATTGCATGGTGTGCTAATATCTATTATCTCTGACTGAGATATTAGATTTACCTCACGGTTCTGAAAATCATTGCAAAAGTACTTGGGAACAAATCTTGACATGAGTACGGCGTACCATCCTCAGACTGATGGGCAAAGCGAGAGAACGATTCAAATGTTGGAAGGCATGTTAAGGACTTGTGTGATAGATTTCGGTAAAGCATGGGATACCCATTTACCACTTTTTGAATTCTCCTACAACGACAACTATCACACTAGTATTAACGTTTCACCCTTTGAAGCTCTCTATGGATGTAAGTGCAGATCCCCTATGTGATAGGATAAAGTGGGCGATACGCAATTATCAAAGAACCAAATACCTAATAGTACTCTAACCGGTCCCGAGATTATTCGTGAAACTACTGATAAGATAGTCCAAATCTGGGAACGGTTGAATGCTTCTCGAGATAGATAGAAGAGTTATGCTGATAAACGATGAAAACCCTTGGAATTTCAGGTTGGTGACCGTGTTCTATTGAAGGTCTCACTCTGGAAAGGAATGATACATTTTGATAAACATGGCAAACTAAATCCAAGGTACATTGCGCTATTCCAGATTATTGCTAGAATTGGTCATGTTGCTTACAAACTCAATCTACCACATGAACTCAGTAACATTCATCTCATATTTCATGACTCAAATCTCATGAAGTGTTTGTCCGATGAGACTCTTGTTATCCCACTCGATGAAAACAAATTAAGTGAGAGTCTCAACTTTTAGAACAACTGATAGAAATCCTAGATATGGAAGTCAAGAGAACTAAGCAAAGTTGTATCCCGATAGTGAAGGTTCGTTGGAATGCAAAACGAGGACCTGAATTCACTTGGGAGCGAGAAGATCAGATGAAACAGAAGTATCCACATTTCTTTCCCTAGTCTTAGTGTATCTGTATAATTCTAAATTTTGGGATGAAATTCCTTCTAACAGGGGGATAATGTAACATCCTGTTATTTTCATTATTGTAAAAAGTCAACCCAAGTCAACCCCATCAAATAAAAACCTAACTTAGTGATTTATTATTTTAAAAGTTTAAATGATTATATATGATACACTTAAACACTTAATAAAAGTTTTGTAGAAATTCAAAAATAAAAACATCAAAAACCGAAGACCATAGTAACCGTAAACCCTCGCTTATTATTTCTTTTCTTAGCTTCAGACCGCAAACCCGCCTCGGTTGTGAACTCGTCTCGGACCGTGGACCCTTTGCATGGCCGTGAACCCTTCGTATAACGGTGAACCCGAGGATCTTATCCCCTCATGAAGTGTTTACTGCCGAAGTCTCTTGTGTATATATACAAAAATGATTGATTTTTCCCTCATTTCACACACCCCAACCACAAACACTTTCATTCTCTCTCAAGTATCAAAGGCCGAAAACCTCCTCTCTCCTTAATGGCATTAAGTATCTTCATCTTTATCAAACAATCACATTCCAATAGTCATATCTTTGGACCGTGGAACACCCAACTTGGGTCGTAAACTCAAGAATATCAAGTGTTCTTCGGATGTGAACACTCAGCTGGTCGTGAACAACTTGCAACTTTCAAACTTTGCTTTTAACACTCTTATTTGTAATTTAAACTTACAAATTGGTCCATTTCGTTATCATATTTGTGATTATATTCACTAAAAGTATACATATTACATGAAATACTTATAGGACTCGGGATCTAACTCGTGGAAATAACATCCTAAATCAAATGTCCAATCGAATCACTCATGAAAGGTGAGTTTATACCCCTAAAATTTTATGACTTTTAATTGTTTTTTTTTTTGGCGGGGGGGGGGGGGGGGGGGGGGGGGAATACAGGTGAAACACAATAAAATTGTGTTAATATGTCCAAAGTTTTTAAATGTTTTTAGTATTCTTAAATTGTTATAATTGTCAAAAATTACATATTTATATCTGTGTAAATTATATAATTTGGATTCAGAAGATTTAGAATAGGTAATTTGACTCTATTTCCTGTTTCTTATTTGGTTGTGGGCTTGGGGTAAAGTTATTTAATCGAAAGTCTAACTAATCACAATTATATAAATTTTACATTTATATAAATATAAAATGGTTTTTAAACTATTTGGTACTACATGTGTACAAACTGAGAATTTCATGAAATAACACTATTACATATTCTTATAGTAAAACTAACAGTTAAACTATAATAGGTATAGTTTAAGGACTCATTCATTGGTTTCAAGGTTCAAAGTACATAACAGAAAATAGACATAATACATAATGGAAAACAAACGGAGGATAATTGTTAGAAAACAAACATAGTACTTTACTGGAAAAAAAAACATATAAACTATATTCTATATAATTTATGAAACTTACTTACAGTGTATTTATTACAAAGTAACTTTTCATTATTCTACCTGTAATCATCAATATAACACTTGTGAGACTGACTTCATGTACTTTTCTAAGTACCAACCAAGTCCTGAAATTATAACCAAAGTCTCCTGGAGGGAGAGCGTGACACTTGTATATAGATCTATATGGGAATGACAATCCCACGCCTGAACTGCTAGCTACAGTTAGGAAAGCGTGCCTAGGGTGACAAATGCCTTACCAATTACGACGCCTGAAGAACGTTGTTTTCAGGCGATCATAGGTCATATAGTATGGTTATAATAACTCACAATTTGATATTGAACAAAATGATTATTGTATGAATAAGTAACACTTCACATAGTTCTATTTCATTATAAAACTATAATATAGTATCATATAAGTATAAACTCAGAATACTATTTCAATTCAGAGAAAACATACTTTTCATGGTTTTATGAGAACTAAACTACATTTTACAGGTTGTTAGTACGAAAACCATCACACATTTTGCTTACAGAACAACATAGCAGAAAATATAGCATTTTCTGGGAAAAACATGTTTACATTATCAGTGGACAAGAAAACAAATTTCAGTTGCAAACATATTTATGAACTCACCAACTTAATTGTTGACACTTTTTGAAAAACTACTTGTATTCTTAGGGAAATAGTAATATAGGTACAACTACAGCTTTTGAGTAGATGGAGATCCATAAACTCATGTCTTTTAAACTTGTGATTTTGGGTTCACATACATTATGTTTTGATCACAGATGTAAAACTTATAACTATGTAAATACAATGGTTGTTGTTGTACTTTGATTACTATTATGAATTGTTGTGATACTATACATGACGTCCTCCACCCCCGTATGTTTCCGCCGTTCTGGTTTGGGGTGTAACAAATAAAATATTTTTAAATATTAATCTAGTTTGTTTCCTTATTCTAATAGAATATTTTTAGATGTTATTGTAGATATTTGGATATGATAGATCATTTGTTGATTCCTAACTGGATTCTGAAATTGACAATAAATAGCAAGAAGGTTGGATATGGGTAAAACACATGAAAAAACTTAAATTTAGGAACGTCTAATTGAAAGAAGAAAACCCTTGAAGCTTATTGATGAATCAACCGATACAACAGCAAAAGCCAAAGAAAAAAAAGTATATCATTGATTATTGTATTTGTACTATAATATTTTGTGTATTAATGTTATTCTAATAGCAAGAATGTCATATATAGGTAAAATTTATATTTGTTATTATTGATTATGCATTTACAATTAGAGTTAGCACAAACATTTTACATAGTTCTTTTTAATTGGAAATTTTGTGTCGACTAATATTAGAATTTCATACATTGTTAGAATATGATATTTTCTAATCCTTTTAGTTGGTTTCTCAAAGTTTTTTGCCAATAAAATAATTATAGTTTGGTGTTTAACTTTGACTCCTGCCATTAATTATAGAATGTTGCTGGATTTTCTGAACTTGTCAAAGTTGGTAGTCATTTATCCTAGTTTGGTGTTTGACTTTGAGTTTTGCCATTAATTATATGGATGTCTCAACATTCATTGGCTTCTGAAACATAGTAGACATATTCATATAGATGTTATTCTATTAGAATATTCTGAAGTGTTACTCTTGTATTCTATTTTTATGATGTTAATATCTTTTTTCTAATATTATTTATTCTGAAAATCCATTGAATAATAGGGAAATAAAAGGTGATTTTTGAAGATGAAAAATATAAAAATAAAAGGAATATGAATAGTACAAATGATAACATCGAGAAAAAAAACAAAAAACAATATATATATATATATATATATGTGTGTGTGTGTGTGTGTGTGTATTAAAATATCTGCCTTCAATCAATACTCGAATGAATCACGAAGCTATGCTTGAAGTTATAAGAAGTTTAAGTTTGTCTCAAAAGAAATGTGTAAAGAAGAGGGGTTTTGGATCCCTTTTGGAGTTGAGCATCAAGAGAATTCCATTAAAGATTCCACATTTTGTTGTTCAACATTATGATCATCAAAAGAACAGTATTATGCTTGATAAAAAAAATTAAGATCACAAAAGAAAAGATTCATAAAGTGTTTGGTCTACCAAATGGAGGAAGAAGCTTGTTTGATTTTCATTTTGTTGATAATGAGAATGAAATGTATGTTACATGGCAAAGCCAGTTTACAAAAGAAACCATGAATGCCACTAGATTGAAAGAAACCATTCTGAAATCCAAAAGATATGATGATATCTTCAAGCTAAATTTTCTTTCTTTGTTTGTGAATACATCACATTCGTATGGGATGTGTAACATAGATCCTGTTAGAAGAGTAGTTGGAGTTGAAGACATCTCATGCATTGATTAGTGTGCGTACTTAATTACTATCTGAAGAATACATGATCTCTATGGCATCAAGATAAAAAGAAATGCTATTATAATGGTCTAATGTTGTTATTGATGGTATGCTTTTTGTGTAATTATTTTAATTGTTTTTTATTTATATCTAACACAATTTACAAACTAATATCATGCAGATAGTTTACTGTGACAGTCTCGAATGTTAGCGTTTAATCATAAAGTCAAAAATACCAACAATAACAATGTGGTTAACAAAGGATTTGAGTAACAAGCAGTCTTTTGAAATTGAACATGGTGGGTTTGGATGTGGAAAAGTTGTTATGACACAAATGACGAGAGATAGCGAGGGATCGACCAATGTGAAAGGTAATATTTCTGACACTATTGAGGTAACTTTAACTAAAATATAAAATATAATTTCTTATTATATTAGGTTAAAGTATGATGTTATAAAAAATTCTAGATATTCTTATATTACATGCTTATAGTTCATAGTAAATATTCTATCTATTCCGATATGATAAATTATTACATGCTTATAATTCTAGTATTTTATTATTTTTTAGGAATATAAAGAAAACTTTGATAAGATGTTCAATAAAGTTTCATCCGGAAAGGAGGACATGAATGTAATTGTTTCTGATTGTATATTAAAGTTCCCAGATGTCAATATAACAAATGAATTGAAAAAGAAGTTCATTAAGTTATTTTCATATCCTTTTTTTTTTCAAGTGCTGACAATCAAAACAATGAAATCAAAAAAAAAAAGGTCACGTGAAAGGGTTGAATCTCAAAATGGTGACACGGAGGAGAAGGATATAAGTTCTTACAAATTACCATGTATGCATAAAGTTGTGAATTTATTTGAGAGAATCGAGCAGAATGCTCTTTTGGTTCAGGTTCTAATAAGATGTGCAGAGGATAAAAACAGAATGTAAGTCACTAACTCTTGCTATTTCAATTAAAATGTATAATTTTTTTGGATTATTGTTTAACTATAATACATGTGGATATTTATTCTAATGGTGATGAAATATTTTTTGTTCATGTTTAAAATTAAAGGGGTTACTTTTTGAAACAAATACGGGAGAGATTATGCATAGACATAATTTTGAGAGCAAGCGTTCTGCACATGTTATACATCATAGTATGATTGATTGTTGGGTTGCTTTTCTAAATTACGAGGAACAAAAGTCAAAAAGTAAACCATACCGTCTGTTCTTCAATACCAAAATTATGGTAAATTCTTTTACAATTGGAAATTTATATTTTAGTTGTAAATTATAATAAGATATTCTAATTTTTCCGTTTTTCTATTTTTATAAAGTTCTAAGTTATTAGATGAAACTAAATCTTTTGATGAGCGTTTTTTAACTTTTGAGACTTGTGTTGATAAGTTTCTATCTAATTTCAAGGGAGATGTAGATTTCAATGATCTTAAACTTGTAAGAATATTTTATTAATTAAAATATTACATTATTAAAGGATAGGAATTATGTTAACTTTTTGATCAATTTGTTGAAATTATAAGTGGTTTTTCCAATACATAATGGTGATTAGATGTATGTTGTTGTTTTCAACCTAACATATCCACAAGTTCATATTATAGATAGAATAAAATCAAAATCGTTAAAAGAAATGTATGGAATGACACCAACATTATTAGTATGTTTCATTTACTTTTATTAAATGTATTGAATTTACAATATGATGGATTGAATAATGTAATTTTGTTAATATACATTGCAGAAAATTGTACTTTATACGATATCTGGAGAAAACTACATTTATTGTCAATAAAATCAGAGGTTTGAGATCAACAATAGTGAAGATGATGAAAATTTACTGGAACACAAAGAAGTTGACAACAGAGAAGGTAGTACTTTTAATGAGACACATGGAAAAATATTATGGAGAAAAGCAAGGAAAGTGAAATGTAGAAATGTAAAAGGCAGTGATATTCAAGATATGCAATTTGTAAAATTATGTGCCTTCTATTCTGTTAAGATTGCCACACATGAAATCAACAACCACAAGGAGAGGGTTATCAAAGAGGCAATCAAATTTGGAAAACTCGATCATATGAATCGAAAAAGATGTTACAGGAAGGTATCAATAGAATGGATAAATTGGAAATAGGTAATAAATAGAATTTGATAGAAGTTTGGAATTTTATAAATGTGGTTATGGTAACTTAGCAACAATTCCTTTTGTAATATCTATCTTATTTTGAACAAATTAGACAAAAAAATGATGTCTAGTATTATGTAAGAAACTTGATATACTTTATTAGGTAATTAATGCTTAATGTATAGTTGGTATAATGATTACTTCTTAATGGTCACGGTAGAATATTCTATAGTAAACATATTTTTTTAGAATATTCTAATAGAATAATGTTAAAGGCATCATTATTCTATTAGATTAATATTAGATGTTGCATATATGTAACATCCGGATTTTACCAGGTATCTTGTAAATCTAATTTTGTCATATTGTGAGAGGGACTCGGCGAGTTGGAGCTCAGACTCGCCGAGTAGAGACGCGGAATTGAACATTGGTGCGTGCCTGGACTCGGCGAGTCTGCGCTGTGTAATGAAACCCTAAATCTCCGGGTTTGAGGCCTATTTAAAGGGCCTTATGGCCGTCATTTGTGCTCACCCAACCCTCAGTGAGTGACCCTTGTGTTCTTGAGCTATTTGTGAAGAGAAAGGAGCCATTCTTGATCTTGTGTGTGTTATCTAGCAAGAAGAAGGAGACCCTAGGCAAGAGGAAGCAAAGGAGGTTGCTATTTCGTGGATTTGGAGCTTAGATCATCACTCTAGAGGTATTATCTCGGACCATTTTCTGTTTAGTGAAGCATGATGCAATTTAGGGCTTGTGGTGGTCATTTATGGGATGATTTGATGCCCATTGGTTCCCTCTTTGAGTTGAGGCCATGGATCTGGATCCATAGAGGTCCAGAGAGCCTCACTCATCAAGCTTTATGAGTGACAATAGAGTCTTTGGCCTTGTGTTGTAGTATTTGAGTCATAAACATCATATATGGTCATATAAAGGTTGTATGTGCATCAAGATTGTAACTTTACGTGCTAAATGAGCTTGGAGGGACTGGATCTATGGATTAATGAACTGGATCTGACCTTTAGAGCAAGATTGAGTCCGTGCATGGCATGGACTCGCCGAGTCCGAAGAACAGACTTGGCGAGTAGCATGAATGTTGCCCGACCACTCTGTGAGTGGCCTCGCCGAGTTGGGAAAGGTGGACTCAGTGAGTCAAGGGGGAGTCAGAATAGACAGGTGGACTGAGTCTAGCTGGACTCGCCGAGTTGTTCTTGAGACTCCGCGAGTTGAGTTGTGGTGGCCCCACAACTCGTGCCAGGTGGAACTCGTCGAGTTGAGGGAATGCTCGACGTGTCAAGGGAGGATTCCAGGGAAATTGGTGTACACGCCCAGACTCGCCGAGTCGCCTGGGTACTCGCCGAGTCCGGTCAAAGTTGACCGTTGACCAGCATTGACCTAGATTGACTTGTTATAGTGTGGTCAACCCCAGTGGGGAAAGTGTTAATTAGAGGTGTATTGTGCTATAGGGGGACGACAGCTCGACAGGTCGAGTGATTAGCGATTTCAGGTTTACGATTTACCGAGACACGCGAGGTGAGTCTTCTCACTATACTTTACCTTGAGTAGGTAACCAGAGTTATGTGATAGAGTATTTGTATGCTATGTATGTTATGTGTTGTACTGCATTACTTCTATGTGTTTGATGCTGTGCATGTTTACAGAGTTAGAACCGGAAGGTTCACAGAGTTAGAACCCGAGGGTTCACAGAGTTTGGGTGCACGGACCCACAGAGTTATAGCCACGAGTGGCTAATATGTGTTATATGTAGTATTTTGGGGAACTCACTAAGCCTTGTGCTTACAGTGTTGATGTTATTGTTTCAGGTACTAGTGACGAACACGGGAAGGCGCCGGCTTGATCCGTACACACACACATTCGGAGCTTGATATCATGATCTTGGGATTTTGTATTGTCTTGTTTGGATAATTAAAATGGTTGTTTAATGAATATCAATGGAATTATGTTTTATAAAAATTGAAAATTTTGTTTTGAAAATTTTCGGTGTAACAAATTGGTATCAGAGCCTTGGTTTGAGGGATTCGGGTACACCTTCGGGGGTATTTGAACTCAAACTGAGGAATTGAAGAGATATTTCAAAATAAAACCAAAGTTTTCTAAGAGTAAAAGATTTTCCAGGAAGAAACGTGTGTACGATCAGCCAGCGCCCGAACGGTGAATTCCCAAAATACCTTTATATTATGTGATAATTATTATTAATGTGATGTATTTGCATGCTAGAGTAGGCTAGGTATTGCTAATAGGACTAGAGTGGCCTGTTTTGTGATGCCTTAGCCTAGGGAAGGGTGAGCTGCTATGAGATGCTGAGAGTAATTAGGTAGCAGCTAGGACTTTGTGTGAGACCTGTTACAGAGTGATTTAAGTATAATAGAGTGCTTGGGGATTGGGATCCAAAGAGGAAGATTTGGGGTGTGTACTGAGGCGGTGCGGACAGTAGTATTGGGCCCGTACTACTGAAAGCACCGGTGCGGTACACAGTCCAAATAAGAATCTTGGGATACCAAGAATCAAGGAAGGGTGGATTGTCGAATGTAAGAGTGTTCGAGTAAATTCTAATTATCGCATGTTGTATTTCAGAGGTTGATCATGGTGAGGACACGTCGCATGCCGGAGGATGCCGGAACTAGCGATGAGGAGATTCGACAGATCATTCATGAGGAGGTGGCTGCGGTCATCAGAGCTGAGTTACCAGAGATGTTCGGGTCCATTAAGACCGCGTTGATTGAGACATTTGACGAGCGCTATGCCGCTCTTTCTGAGGCTGCGGTTGCAGCGGCTACCGCAACGATTGCTGCGGCAAGACCCCAGGGAGGTGATGCGACATTGTTTAGGGAGTTCAGCAACACCAAGCCACCAGAGTTTGATGGTACGCAGGATCCGATGGCAGCTATGAGGTGGATATCCGATATGGAGGGATGCTTCTTCACTTGCTCGTCCCCTGAGCATTTGAAGGTTCGGTTCGCGCTGAACCAGCTTCGCTTGGGAGCGAAGGACTGGTGGAAGTTTGTGACGGCACACTTCACACCGACTGAGCTTTCGGCAGTGACCTGGGAGAGGTTCACTACCATGTTTCGAGATGAGTACGTTCCTCAGGTGGAGAGGGAACGTCTGACACAGGAGTTTCTAACCCTCAAGCAGGGTACCGAGTCAGTCACAGCTATTACGAGGATGTTTCATGAGAGGGCGATGTCTGCCCTGAGCACGTGTCCACCGAGCAGGCACGTATGAGCCGTTACCTGAGCATTTTGAGACGGGATATTCGGGAGTTCGCTGCGAACTCCTCGTATCGGACATTTGCCGAGCTTCAGGCAAATGCTCGAAAGAGGGAGATTGAGCTTGAGACTCAGGCCAGGGAGGAGGCGGAGTCTCTGGGGAGGGATCGGCAGCCAGCACAGTCCCAGCCGGCAGCCAAGCGGGCCAAGCCCGCTGATCCCCGATCCGGGAGCCAGAAGGGCCGCACTTGTGGAAAGTGCGGCAAGGGTCACGATGGAGTCTGTCGAGCGGGGTCTTGTTACAAATGTGGCAAGGAGGGGCATATGGCCAAGGACTGCCCCAAGGGGTTTACAGTGTGCTTCCATTGTAACCAGACCGGACACCGGAAGGCAGAGTGTCCGCTGCTGCGCGGAGCATCTCAGGGGTCTGCTCCCGCCGCCATCAGAGCTACTGCTACAGAGAGTCGGCCCGTGAAGGCCGAGGCACCGAGGGCTCGGGGGAGAGCCTTTCAGCTGACTGCGGAAGAGGTCCGCGCTGCACCCGACGTTGTGGCTGGTACGCTTTCTTTTATTATTTATTTATGGTGTCGAGATATTATGCTTATATTATGCTATGCATAGGTACCTTCCTTGTGAATTCTGTACCTGCTTTAGTGTTATTTGACTCGGGTGCGAGTCGATCTTTTGTATCTTTGGCATTTAGTCAGCATATCAGTGTTAGTCATGGGGCACTGAGTCGGCCCCTGCGGGTTTCCATAGCCGCCGACAGAGTGATTTGTGCCACGGAGGTCCTCCGGGGATGTGTATTGGAGATTTTTGGGGTTGAGTTCCCGATCGACCTGATTCCTATTGTGATGGGTGATGTCTGTGTTATAGTGGGCATGGACTGGTTGAGCCGATTCGGCGCGGTTATCGTTTGCGAGCGTCAGCTGGTGACTATACGAGACCCTAGTGGGGGAGTTCTTTCGGTTTACGGCGAGGGTACACGTTCTGGATCAGCCTTTTGTTCGGCTGCTAGGGCGAGGCAGTGTTTACAGCAGGGCTGTAAGGGTTTTGTGGCGTATGTGATGGATACGCGAGTGATCTCCGAGAGACCGAGTTCGGTGGATGAAGTTCCGGTGGTGCGTGAGTTTCCAGATGTCTTTCCCAAAGAATTACCAGGTGTGCCTCCCGTGAGGCAAGTGGAGTTTGGTATCGATTTGGTTCCGGGAGCCGCGCCTATCGCTAAGGTGCCGTATCGCCTTGCGCCTCCAGAAATGCAAGAGTTATCCTCGCAACTTCAGGAGTTGCTGGGGAAGGGGTTTATTCGGCCGAGTAGCTCGCCGTGGGGAGCACCTATCCTGTTTGTGAAGAAGAAAGATGGCTCGCATCGCATGTGTATTGATTATCGGGAACTGAATAAGTTGACGGTCAAGAACCGTTACCCGTTGCCGAGGATTGACGATTTATTCGATCAGTTACAGGGAGCATCTTGGTTCTCCAAGATTGATTTGAGGACGGGCTATCATCAGGTGAGAGTACGGGACGAGGACGTCCAGAAGACAGCATTTAGGACGCGTTATGGGCATTATGAGTTTGTGGTGATGCCTTTTGGGCTCACCAATGCCCCGGCTGTATTCATGGACCTCATGAACAGGGTATGTCGGCCGATGTTGGATCGGTCGGTGATTGTGTTCATTGATGATATTATGGTATATTCGAGATCTAGAGAGCAGCACGAGGAGCATTTGAGGGAGGTTCTTGGAGTTTTGAGATCGGAGAAACTTTATGCAAAGTTTTCCAAGTGCGATTTTTGGTTGCGGGAGGTCCAGTTTCTGGGACATCTCGTTAACCAGAAGGGGATATTGGTCGATCCGGCCAAGGTTGACGCAGTGATGAGGTGGGAGGTGCCAAGGTCACCTTCTGATATCCGGAGTTTCCTTGGGTTGGCAGGGTATTATCGGAGGTTTATTAAGGATTTCTCCAAGATTGCGGTTCCACTCACCAGATTGACCCGGAAGGGTGTTACATTTCTATGGGGTCCCGAGCAGCAGACCTCCTTTGAGACGCTTCGCCAGAGGTTGTGTGAAGCTCTGGTATTAGCTCTTCCGGAAGGGATGGAGGGTTTTGTGGTATTCTGTGATGCATCGATTTTAGGACTGGGAGCGGTACTGATGCAGAAGGGACATGTGATAGCATATGCATCGAGGCAGTTGAAGCCTCACGAGACGAGGTACCCCACACATGATCTGGAGTTGGGGGCAGTGGTGTTCGCCCTCAAGATTTGGCGGCACTACTTGTATGGGGTTCGATGTACGATTTACACGGACCATAAGAGCTTGAAGTACCTGATGGATCAGCCTAACCTAAACATGCAGCAAAGAAGGTGGTTAGATGTGGTCAAGGATTATGATTGCGAGATTTTGTACCACCCGGGCAAGGCTAATGTGGTAGCCGACGCATTGAGTCGCAGGGCGGAGAGTGCTCCACTGCGAAATGTATGTTTGCGACTGACTGTGATAGCTCCAGTTCTGGATGCCATTCGTGGGGCACAGGCCGAGGCTGTGCGTCCGGAGATGCAGAAGAGAGAGCGGGTCGTTGGGTTGGTTTCGGAGTTCGTATCGGATAGTCGAGGCCTTATGACTTATCAGGGCCGGATTTGGGTACCGTTTGTAGGCGGTACACGTACTACATTGATGGAGGAGGCTCATAGATCGAAATTTTCGATCCATCCCGGGGCTACAAAGATGTATTTGGACCTAAGGAAGGAGTATTGGTGGCCTTGTATGAAGAGGGATGTCGCATGGTTTGTCGAGAGGTGTTTGACCTGTCGAAGGGTAAAGGCCGAACACCAGAGACCGCATGGCAAGTTGCAGCCATTGGAGGTTCCCGAATGGAAGTGGGAACAGATCACTATGGATTTCATCACCAAATTGCCGAGGACTGCCAGAGGAGTCGATGCAATTTGGGTGATTGTGGATAGGTTGACGAAGAGCGCTCACTTCCTTGCCATCAGTGAGAGTTCTTCGGCGGAGAAGTTGGCGGAGATTTATGTGAGGGAGGTTGTATCTCGGCATGGGGTGCCGATCTCGATTGTTTCAGACCGTGATGTGCGTTTCACCTCCCGCTTCTGGAAGAAATTTCATGAGGAGTTGGGTACTAAGCTGCATTTTAGTACCGCATACCACCCCCAGACCGACGGCCAGAGTGAGCGGACGATTCAGACACTTGAGGACATGCTTCGGGCATGTGTATTGGACTTTGGGGGTAGTTGGGATACGTATTTGCCTTTGGCGGAGTTTTCCTACAATAACAGCCATCATTCGAGCATCGGTATGCCGCCCTTTGAGCTGTTGTATGGTAGGAGGTGTCGGACTCCCATATGTTGGGGAGAGGTTGGGCAAAGGGTAATGGGCAGTACGGAGATCGTGAATCAGACGATAGAGTAGATACAGCTGGTCAGACAGAGGTTATTGACCGCTCAGAGCCGACAAAAGAGTTACGCGGATAGACGCCGGTCCGAGCTGGAATTTCAGGTCGGCGACTTTGTTCTCCTGAAGGTCTCTCCTTGGAAAGGAGTGATCCGGTTCAAGAAGAGGGGCAAATTGGGGCCCCGGTTTATAGGTCCGTTTTGTGTGATTGCCAGGGTAGGCCGGGTAGCCTATCGGTTGGAGTTACCAGCAGAGTTGGGGCAGATTCACAACACTTTTCATGTATCGCAGTTGAGGAAATGTATAGCCGACGAGTCGGCAGTGGTTCCATTAGAGGATATTCAGGTAGATGCAAGCCTGAATTATGCTGAGAGACCAGTGGCTATTAGGGATCGGAAGATCAAGATTTTGAGGAACAAGGAGGTACCTCTGGTATTGGTACAGTGGGAACATCGGAAGGGATCAAAAATGACCTGGGAGCCGGAGGGTATGATGCGGGAGCAGCATCCGGAGCTATTTTAGAGCGAGACTTCGAGGGCGAAGTCTAGTTCTAGTGGGGGAGAGTTGTAACATCCGGATTTTACCAGGTATCTTGTAAATCTAATTTTGTCATATTGTGATAGGGACTCGGCGAGTTGGAGCTCAGACTCGCCGAGTAGAGACGTGGAATTGAACATTGGTGCGTGCCTGGACTCGGCGAGTCCAGGATATGGACTCGGCGAGTCTGCGCTGTGTAATGAAACCCTAAATCTCCGGGTTTGAGGCCTATTTAAAGGGCCTTATGGCCATCATTTGTGCTCACCCAACCCTCAGTGAGTGACCCTTGTGTTCTTGAGCTATTTGTGAAGAGAAAGGAGCCATTCTTGATCTTGTGTGTGTTATCTAGCAAGAAGAAGGAGACCCTAGGCAAGAGGAAGCAAAGGAGGTTGCTATTTCGTGGATTTGGAGCTTAGATCATCACTCTAGAGGTATTATCTCGGACCATTTTCTGTTTAGTGAAGCATGATGCAATTTAGGGCTTGTGGTGGTCATTTATGGGATGATTTGATGCCCATTGGTTCCCTCTTTGAGTTGAGGCCATGGATCTGGATCCATAGAGGTCCAGAGAGCCTCACTCATCAAGCTTTATGAGTGACAATAGAGTCTTTGGCCTTGTGTTGTAGTATTTGAGTCATAAACATCATATATGGTCATATAAAGGTTGTATGTGCATCAAGATTGTAACTTTACGTGCTAAATGAGCTTGGAGGGACTGGATCTATGGATTAATGAACTGGATCTGACCTTTAGAGCAAGATTGAGTCAGTGCATGGCATGGACTCGCCGAGTCCGAAGAACAGACTCGGCGAGTAGCATGAATGTTGCCCGACCACTCTGTGAGTGGCCTCGCCGAGTTGGGAAAGGTGGACTCAGTGAGTCAAGGGGGAGTCAGAATGGACAGGTGGACTGAGTCTAGCTGGACTCGCCGAGTTGTTCTTGAGACTCCGCGAGTTGAGTTGTGGTGGCCCCACAACTCGTGCCAGGTGGAACTCGTCGAGTTGAGGGAATGCTCGACGTGTCAAGGGAGGATTCCAGGGAAATTGGTGTACACGCCCAGACTCGCCGAGTCGCCTGGGTACTCGCCGAGTCCGGTCAAAGTTGACCGTTGACCGTTGACCAGCGTTGACCTAGATTGACTTGTTATAGTGTGGTCAACCCCAGTTGGGAAAGTGTTAATTAGAGGTGTATTGTGCTATAGGGGGATGACAGCTCGACAGGTCGAGTGATTAGCGATTTCAGGTTTACGATTTACCGAGACACGCGAGGTGAGTCTTCTCACTATACTTTACCTTGAGTAGGTAACCAGAGTTATGTGATAGAGTATTTGTATGCTATGTATGTTATGTGTTGTACTGCATTACTTCTATGTGTTTGATGCTGTGCATGTTTACAAAGTTAGAACCCGAGGGTTCACAGAGTTTGGGTGCACGGACCCACAGAGTTATAGCCTCGAGTGGCTAATATGTGTTATATGTAGTATTTTGGGGAACTCACTAAGCCTTGTGCTTACAGTGTTGATGTTATTGTTTCAGGTACTAGTGACGACCGCGGGAAGGCGCCGGCTTGATCCGTACACACACACATTCGGAGCTTGATATCATGATCTTGGGATTTTGTATTGTCTTGTTTGGATAATTAAAATGGTTGTTTAATGAATATCAATGGAATTATGTTTTATAAAAATTGAAAATTTTGTTTTGAAAATTTTCGGTGTTACAATATACCTATATAATATTCTAACATGTATAATCTTGTATTATAATAATTTGATAACAAATCATTATACTGCAATTATCATACAAAAGACTATTCGTATATACTTCAATGCAAAAATTAAAGATTGAAATATTAGAAGAATCAATATGTTTTCAAATGTATCACACATCATCACAAACCAAATGTCTCATACACCATCACAAACCAAAACATCTGAAAAAGTCCAAAGTAAATTCAAACTTTTTTCTACATGGTATTGTTGAACTTTATTCAAATACAAAAAAAAATCAAAATATATTTCTAGACACAGCTATGCACTCTATACCTTGGAGTTATTCTACAATGTCAAACATTTCCTTGAATTATGCCCTTTAACCCCACATGTTTTGCATGATCTTGATTGCTTATTACCTTGAATAGTAGCCTTCTCCAAAGCAGTTTTTAAACATTTTCCTGTACCATAACCTTTGTTCTTCAGCATAGGTGGATTTTCACGATCAACAACTTCAGGATTCGTAGTAGCTCTGTAAAGTTTATCAATATGAGCTTGTTTTGTAACCACTGATTTGTATGAACCTTGTTCATCAATATCAGTCATAAAAACTTCTAGTTTTTGCATGAACTCTTCTAACTTCTTGTCATCATTACTTAATGAAAACAAGAATTGATCAATCATGGAAAAAGCTTTGTATGCAACTTTCTCAACATTTCCAGACGAATCACCATATCTAAACGTCCTTGTCAAAACTGTGGTGGGGATAATATCTCTTCTCTGTCTCTTAAGAATGTATCTTGACGGAATCTCGTGTATGTCATAAATCTTTAGAATACAGAAGACGTGTCTACAAAATATTACAAATCGCTCAAAAAGCATGTATGAACATTTCACCGTTAGATCTTCTCAATTGAATTCAACCTGTTTCAAAAGTATTAGGATATTAAGTATATTCGAAAAAGAAAAATTAGAATAGTTTTCAAAAGTATTAGAATACTAAGTATATTCTAAAAAGAAAAATTAGAATAATAAAAAAAAATTAAAGACAATAATGTTGTAATCAAAAATATAATATTAGAATTATAAAATATCAACATTACCTAGAAATCACCTTCACTTTTGTTAAAATTCCATTCACAATCGATAATAACTTTATCTTTTTTTCAACGAATATCTTGTTTTTTGATAGATTTATCTTTTTATGTTTGACAATGCATATGTCGGAAACAATGCCTGAAGTAACACTCTTCTGTGAACAAGAAACAAGTGAATGAAGAATATCTCTGTGTACCCATGAGAAAAATATTCCTAGTGTATATAGATGCATGTTTCTCCATATCTTCAAGAGGTGTTTTGATGACTGGAATTATAGTAGATGTATCAAAATCAAATTTGATCTGACTATTCCTTTGCCTTAACCATAACCGACTCTAAAGTATTCATGAAATTGTTTAACGTATAACCATGATGCGATACCCTATTGAATGCTGAATTCTCACTTTCCGATCGAGAATTTGTTCTCATTAGACCTGACATCAGTACATCTTTAAAATAGTCTGGAATCCAACTGCTTCTCAAATCAAACATATCTTTCATCCATTTATTGTCTTGTAACTTATATTTTACCATTAATGCATCCTATCTGTAACATCCATGATTTGAGGTAATGCTAATTATATTATTTTTATAGTTTATTGTTCGACTATGAGGGTAATGATGGAATAAGTGAGTTGGGCCATTAGTGAGTGGGCCGCCTAAAGACGTACGATGGGTATAAGCTTGGCATACGCGGGGCATAGAAGTAACTTTGGATACGGGGGGCGGAGGTGCATACGCACAACGTACGCGAGCAGACTCAAAACCCTAATTTTTAGGGTTTAAGCCATATAAAGACCTCATTATGTCCCAAAAACCTAGCCTCATTACTAGCCAACTTGACTAAGAATCCCTAACAAAGGCTTACAGTCTTCATCTTGTGCAATTTTGATCTTGTCAAGCCATTTTGGAGGTTTGAAGCTTGGAAGGAGAAAGAAGAACTTGAGTAGCTTGAGCTCAAGGATCTGAGTTATGACCATCATCTAGTACTCTTTTGAGGTAAAAAGCTCCCAACTTGCCTCATATATGCTTAAATCTATAGTAAAATGTGTTTTGGAACTTTTTGGTCCCATGAATGGATTTTTATGGTTCAAATCCATATCTAGGTTTAGGGTTGCCACCCTTAGTGCTAAATGAGTCCCAATCACAGAAAAGTTTCCATCTTGAAGGCCATATTGTAGCCATGCATGAGTTTTAGTCAATTCCATGGAAGTTAGTTGCCATATTTCAGGTTTGGGTCCATTTGGTGGTTTGCAAGCCACCAAGTAATCGACGTTATGGGTTAAGACATATTAGTGGCCTATGATATGTGTTTTAAGCTTAAGGTATTAATGGATTAATCATTTTTGATGAATATGGATTAACAGGGTAGTATGTTGGGCGTACAAGCCAGTACGTGCAACGTACAAGCCATGCAAGCTGTATGCTTAGCGTATAGATGAGTACGCCCCGCGTACTCACTAATTTTGGGCTTTTCGTCATTTGGGCCTCGGTTTGGCTTATTCTTTAAACTTGTAAGCTATTGGATCATAGTGGACCATCAGAAGTTAGTTATTGGGCTAAGGATATGTTTGGATTTAAGGGAAGGCCCATTTGAGGAGTTGGGCCCAATTTAGAAAATTAGCCATAAGTGGGCTTGGAAAGGCTTTATGGAATTGGACCATTGGTGTTATGGATTTGGGCCTGGGTTATGGTACTAATTAGATCAAGGGTAAAATGGTCATTTTATCCTAAGAAGGATTATTGGATTTTGACTAAGAGTTATTTTGCACTGATAGTTCGGGGAGTCATCAGAGCAGCTGTTAGAGATTTTATAACATGAGGTTCTGCATTCAGCATTGGAAGGTGAGTTTTCATCCTGTATGAATGGGTTGAAGGCACCAATGTCGGCCCGTATGTGTATGCTAGTATGTTCCAGGCTAAGGACCAATGTCGGGCAATGCACGATATAGGTTTATATGTTTCTAGATTTCGATACGATGTCGGGCGCGGCCCGAGGAATGTTTGTATGCTAGATGTCTTCGTGATTCATGCATGTGTCTGATTTGTCTATTTCCGGATTTTAGTCTGATGTTGGGAAATGCCCAAGGAATGTTTGTATGATTTCGGATTTCAGTCTGATGTTGGGCAGGATCCAAGGAATGTTTATATGTTTATGTTATGTGATTATTTATGTGTATTTGTTGATATGTTTATATGTATACCGAGCTTTGCTCAATGCCGGACAGGGATTGATGTGGGGCTTGTCTGATGTCGGGCAGGGTGTAACACTCAAAATCAGAAACACCAAGAAGGGAAGAAAACCCTAAGTCAAAGGGGTCAACTCATCAAGTCCATGGAGGAACTCGACGAGTCGGAGCGGGATTCAGGGGATCGAGTAAGTAACCGACTCGGAAAGTCGGCAATGAGGACTCGGAAAGTCTGTTATGAAGAGGGAAACCCTAAATCCAGGACTTTGGGCACTATTTAAGCATCTTATTCTCTCCATTAGGGTTCCTTGGAGCCTCTCTCATTCAAAAACTAAAACCCTCAACCTCCATTGTTGCACATTCAAGTCTCTTGCCATTTTTGGGTGATTTGAAGCAAGAAGGAAGGAAGGAATCATTGGGGCTTCAAGGATTGGCTCTAGATGCAGAGTTTGGGTCACCTTTCAGAGTTATTGAAGGTATTAAGTCGTTACTTTCGCCCTTCTTCATCTAGATCTACCTTGGTTACGAGTTTTGGGGCTTTTATGCCATGTTTAAGAACCAATTTGAGTTAGAAGCTCGAATCTGAAGTTGCTACTACAGATCTAAGCATATCTTGGCCTAGAGAAGCATAAAGTAACTGCCTTTGGGTTGATTGTAGAGCCTCTTTGTCTTAAACCCTAGTTTATGGTGTTTTGAGCCTAGATCTTCTTAGCTACACGTAAAGTTTGCAACTTTACGTGTGGAATAGGCTTTAGAAGAATGGATCTGCAGTTTGGATTCCATGTATGAGTCAAAAGCCTCTGAATATATGAAGGACTGAATAGACTCGACGAGTCCTTCGAGTGGACTCAGCGAGTAGGATGAAGATGGAGATGAACTCGACTAGTTGGATGAACAACTCGGCGAGTCTGTTGAAGATTGCCTTGGACTCGGTGAATCTGTTCTTGGACTAGGCGAGTCAATTCGCGAAACCCCAAACCCTTCGAGTTAAGACTCGGATCAGTGAGTTGAGTGGGGACTCAGTGAGTTGGGCAGGTCAGGACTCTACAACCGGTAGACTCGGCGAGTCAGGGGCTGACTCGGCGAATCGAGTCGCGAATGGAAGAATTCTGAGTGTATGAACTCGGAAAGTCAGTAGGCAGACTCGGCGAGTAGGGTTGACCTGGAAGGTTGACTTTGACCAAGACTTTGACTTTGACGAGAGTGGACTTAGTTGACTTTTGGAGGGTAGTTAAACTAAGTGTTATATTGATATTGGTAGTTCGGGGAGCTAGTGGAGCAGCAGTTCAGAGAGAGTTGTCAGACATCAGCCAGAGGATTACCAGCAAGTTTAGCAGTACCAGGTGAGTTTCCCTTTGTGTGAATGGGTCTAAGGCCACAATGCCGGCCCATGTAGATACGAGTAAGAAGACCCAGGGGTTAGCCCTAGGCATTGTATGCCAGTATGATATTTAGGACGAAGGTCCATTGATAGCGGACGGGTGCCCAAGGAATGGTTTGCATGATAAAAGTATACTTGTTGTCTGTGTGATACTTGTATGTGCCTGGCAGGGTGGTGAGTGTAGGTGAGGTCCTGTATCTCACCAATAGCAGAGTGTGGATGGTGTTCCACATCTCATTAGCAGCAGAGCAGGGGTGAGACCCAAGTTAGGGAAAGAGTGAGTGTGGGTTGGGCCCGTATCTCACCCCAGTAGGAGTGTGGACGGGGTTCCATGACTCATCAGTAGCAGGTTAGGGGCGAGGCCCAAAATAGGCGAGGCCTTAGGACAGGATCCATTAGTATGTGTTTAGCTTATGTGTTGTGAGATGTATCTTTGCTATTATATGTTAGTGGGTGATGCCCAGTGACAGGCGAGGCTTAAGTGAAACATATAAGTATCCGAGCGGGGCTCGAAGCCAGGCAGGGCCTGGAGCAGCGGGGCCGTTGTAGCGGGCGAGGCCCGAGGTAGCAAGCATGGCCTAGTATGTGTAGTATGTGTTTTTATCAGGGTATGTGGTAGGTTGGGGAACTCACTAAGCTTCGTGCTTACGGTTTTTAGTTTTTGTTTCAGGTACTTCCGGTAGCGGAGGGAAGAGCTCGGGTTGATCGAATGGCACACACCATTGACTTGTCAGCCTGGGATGTTTTACTCTCATAATGAAAATATGTTTTGAAAATGATACTCTGAATTCATGTTATGACTTATGATATGTTTTATGAATACGGCTTTGGTAATGATTTAAAGAAAAAATTTTGGTACGGATTTTTGGGACGTTACATAGGGCCCGATGAAGCAGGCAATGCCCATGATATGTTATTATGTGATTATGTATGGTATGTGGTAGTTTAGGGAGACTCACTAAGCTTCGTGCTTACAGTTTTTAGTTTTGGTTTTAGGTACTTCCGGTTGCAAGGAGAAAAGCTTTGGATGATTGTAGTGCACACACCATGATGTTAGCCTGGGGATCATTACTTTGATATATTTGACATGGATATACTATTTTTGATATTTTGAGGTATTATGGTTCATGTTTTGACAAATGATTTTTAGTAATTATGGTTTATTTAATGATATAAAAATGAAATTTTTGGTCATGATTTTTGGGATGTATCAAGTTGGTATCAGAGCCTTGGTTTGAGGGATTCGGGCACAAATTTGACAACTAGAAAATTTTGAGTCGAGAAAAGTCTAAAGGCTTTTGTGTATAAGTGTACCACAATGGATATATGTTGAAATAAAAATTTTGAAAGCCAAGAAGGAATCAATTGTATGATTAAATATGTATATATGTCGAAAAACATGCTTGTAATGAACCTTGACAGTCAACAAATTAGAACCGAAATCACCCTGTAATGAATAACCCCAAAATCGAAATTCCATGATAAGGAAACCACTAGGACTGAAAACCCTCTTTAATGGGTGATACCAATTGAAAACACCATGTGGGAAGGCTTAGACCGAATATGCTATGCTTTTGGGGAGTTCTCGATTAGACCCGAGGACCCTAGGATCTCGGTGCAGCCTTGGACCGAAATCCCTAGGATTTCGGTAGCCTTAGACCAAAGACCCAACACGATCTCGGTAACACTATGGACTGCAAACACATGTTCTCAATAGAGCATAAAAGATCTCAGTTGGAAGGGAAATGTGAGGGTTGACTTTGTGACATGATAGATGCATCAGTTCCCCATAAAATTATTAACCAACATATAACCAATTTACTATCCCTCAAATAACAATGTAAACATCATATCATATCCTCCTTTTTATCTTCAGCCGAGAAGCATTTCACCCATCATCATCATCTTCTTTCATCTTCACTCATCATCTTCTCTCAAGAACAAGGGCCATCTTCCAAGAACATATTTCCTTCAAGTTGGTCCTAAGATTTTTGGTAAGCATTTTCGTGATAATCTAGTGTTTTTATACATTTTCATGATAATTTCATCCGATTTACACACATTATTATGTGTTAAAACCCTTAGGATAATATCATTTCCAAGAATTTCATCAACCTCATTCAAGTGTTTAGGCTTGGAATCTTCACATCATCTCTCCAAACAAAACTCAAGGTGAGTTCATATCCCCATTTTTTCAAGATTTTCATGTTTTAGGGGGGGGGGGATACAAATCAAAATTGGTTTATCACGCAAATAATTGCATGTTTCATCTTTATGTTTAAGTATAAGCCATTATTTGCACAAGATATGATTATCTCTAGCTTTTATACAATTATTTGTGATATATTAGTTTTGAAATGAAAAACTAACAAAAACAAAACATGTCCTTTGTTATAAAAATCATTAGAAAAATTATGATTTGAAGAACTACAAGGTTTTGGAAGCTTTTTACTAAAAGATAGTTTTGCTAACAAAAAGGGGTTACATTGTAGTTATTTTGCTATTTTGGTGGGTTACAACCCAAAAAGATCATGTTTGACCATATATTTTGATACCAGACAATATAAGAAGTTTATATTTATATAAAAGATTATATAAATGCTCTCAACAAACGAAAAAGATAAACTATAATTGGTACAGTTTGGGAGTCACAAAATTACACTATCATTTCCGAAGAATCAAATAATTATTTAAAGGCATCATTGTTTCATTTACAAGAAAAAGGAGTTTTCAGATCACGTAAGGTCGGTAAGGATGATACTAGTTGTGAGACATTTAGCTTCACCGTACCCACCAGAGTACAAATTAAGTCCTGAATTATAAATAGAGTCTCTTATAGGGAGAGCATGACACTGGTGTATAGATCTATACATGATTGAAAACCCTGCACCTAAAGTATTAGCTACACTTAGACTGGCAGGTATGGGGTGACAAATGTCGTAACAGTTCCGATGCCCGAAGCAAGTCGTTCAGGCCACTTGTCATATTAGTATGGTTATAATAACTCACATAGAGTATCCACAAAATATTTGATTTACAAGGTAACATACATTTCAAGTAGTTTTATATAAAGATAAAACTTAATTACATCAGTTTACAGTAAAGTATTATTTACATTTCTAGTCTTGGGACTTAAGACTTACAACTTATTTTTTTTGAAAATACTGGATTATAGGAACTATACACTATCTTTTTCACGAAACATTTACAAGCCCTTTTCATACAAAATGCTTATGAACTCACCAACTTAATTGTTAACACATTTCAAAATCACTTGTATTCTCAGGAAATCAGTAAAAAGGTAAACAAAGCATTTTCGGAGGATGGGGCACCGTCACATCACGCTATTCATTTTTGTCGCATGCAAACAATGTTTGAATACAATGTAAACGTTTAAACCATCAATATGATGGTTGTATGGCTTTGATTCATTTATATTCAATTTTTATCATATTGTACAATGATGTCATCCGCCCCTGTACGTTTCTACCATTCCAGTTCAGGGGTGTGACAGATTAGTATCAGAGCATTGTTTATAGTGAACTAAGTATATCAAACCACTTAAGATATACAACTACAAATACAATGGGACTAAAACACTCTGACTAAGAAGTATACTTTTAAAATATAATAGTATTTTTGTAAAAGGTATGCATGCATACATAATAGAAATAATGTCATAATAAAAACCATATAATAGTATTTAGAGGAGTTAAACGCTACGGTTAAGCCTAGATAGTTATGTAATCATATATGGGATAAATATATCTTGTTCAACTATATTTATGCAAGATATGACCAACATGTGTTTAAGAATGGTCGTGGTGGGCAACAAATCTAAAACTTACCAATCCTATATACCAAGAAACTCTAGAATCAAACATAAAGAAATAAAATACTATAGGAGTATTTTAGAATACTATAAACCTTTCATGTATTTCTCATATCTATATTATCGCATAGACGATATTGCAGGATTTCACATGCCCGGAGACCCCTATTTCCCTAATCAGGGAAATGGTGGGTGGACTGAAAAGGATCCCGAAGAGGATCCTGAGGAGCTAGTGGAGGAAGAGGAAGAGCCCGAGGAGGACCCAGAGGAAGAAGAAGACGATGAGGAGTCGGAGGAGGATTTAGATGCAGATTCGGAGGTCATTAACCCTCCTTACGTCGCCAGGGTTCCTGCACACCAACTAGGCTACCAGGGGTACACGCCCTGTTGGGAAGCAGACTTGGAGCGATGGAGCCGACAACAGCGCCAGCATTCCCCTTACAGAATGGAGTGAGGTTTCTATAACCTTAGCCATGGGGGTCCGGCAGATAGGGCCCTTCCTGTGATGGTACAGTAAATCTCACACCTTGGGGATCAAACTAGGGTATCGACGAAACGGATCATGGAGCTAGGGGCCGCTGCTGAGGCCACTGACACACGGACTTGATTTCTGGAGAGGGGCTACCCTCGGACATGTCACCTCATTGACAACCTCCACAAGGACCTTACCACCACTCGAGTGTAAGTGAGAGAGTACCACAGAAGGCACTCGACTCTCGAGGAGAGGGTGATCACAACTGAGCATCGGATAACAGAGTTACATGGCGCCTGGACTTCATCTCATGGCCCACAGGAGACTACCTGCCTTGAGTAGGGCATATCCTACTCACGTCTTGCTTTTATTTACGACTAAGCATTGGCGCTACTCATTTATGTAGACCTTCTTAAAGGTCAATTTTCACGAACTGTGTAATAGTACTAAATTATCAATGAAATGGGTGTGCATTTTTATTTCATTGCGTGTTGCTATTTGTTATGCAATTGTTTACTTGTTGTAGTAAATTTCATTATGAATTACTTGCAAATTTCAATAAAAACTAAACTTGATACATTTACAAAACAAGGAATTCCATTACGGTAATGCCTAACTCATAGCTTTTCTCAAAAACTTATCTTCATTCCACCTTTAAACTTTATGGCAGAAGTATGCCACAAAGGAAGTCAAACAGGCACAAGAACAACACACCAACAGCTCCACCATCGCCACCACCCCTACAGATGGACTTTGCAGTGTTCCAGGCTGCAGTAACAACTGCTCTGGCTATTGTCGTAGCCCAAATCAGCAGTAACAACGACAGAAGCGGAAACGGGACTAACAATACCAACAAAAGTGAAAACCAACGGCACCAGTGAATGTTCTCATACAAAGAATTCATGAACTGCAATCCCATGACATATCATGGCGATGGCGGGGTCGTTACATTAATAAGATGGTTCAAGAAGTCCGAGTCCGTCTTCGAAATCTGTGTTGGATTTAGTGTCTAATCCCATAACTATAATTGGTATGTACTTGACCCGAGAGTCGCATGGTCCATTTAGGTTGCCTAGCACCCGAACAATTTGTAAGGATGGACTTTTAAGAAGAGTATATTCATGATTTATTAATATATTATAAGGTCTAATATATTAATATGAAATCATTTAATTTAATTAGTATTGATCAAGAATTAATTTGGAATTAATTTTGTGATCAAAAGAGACTAATTAAATATAAGGGGTTGATTTGGTAAATGATTCATTCTTATGGTGTGGGCTAATGATCCATGATTCCTTATGTTGGGCTAAACCCATGTGACAATCCATGGATGATCCATGGAGGTTTAAACCCATGGAGCATAAGGAATATGGAAGGTCATGAACATTAGGGTTTACATGGTGTAACCCTAATTTTGCCACACTATATAAGAAACCCATGAGCTCCTAAAATCAGCATCCTAATGTTCTTGGAAGACCCATAGCCAATTTTTTAGTACAAGTATTCTCTCTCAAGTCCTCCATTGTTAGTGGTGTTTTGTGAAGCATTTGAGGCATCAGACTTGGGATGCTAGGCTCTTAAAGGCTTAAGGTTTCAAAGCTACAACAAATGTAAGTCATCTAACTAGATTTTTATAGTGTATATACTCCATAGTATGCTAGTTTGGGTGATACCTTGGAAAATTAAAAGTTTTCATGTATAATAGAGAAAACATAGATCCAAGGTATCTATGGTTGCATGTACACCTTAGGAGTGTTAGAATGCTAAAAATCCTTTAATGGAATTAAAGCCTAGGCTTGTTTTCAATTATACTTGATGCTACTTGTTTTCAAAGCTTTAAAAAAATCAATTTTCTCCTTTCTAGACAGTGGACTCACCGATTTCACTGACAGACTCGCCGAGTCACCCCTATTAACTGACCAACTCGCCAAGTCAGTTCATGCACTCGACGAGTTGGTGCTCCAGAATGTGGATTTTCGAGTTTTAAAGATGGAATTGGATTATGATCATTACCCTAAAGTGTTTTTGAACTTATAAACCTGTTTTTGATGTGGTAATGATCATGCTTATCCAATTCAAAAGATAATTGTCAAAGTTTCATGTTTTGTATTAGTTTATATGCTTAGGCTAATTACATGAAATTTGTTTGATATGAATTGTCTTGTTCATATGAGTTTAATCTAGATAATGGACATTACTTAACATGCTTGTTAGTTAATTGATGATCTTAATGGCCTTTGATCTGCTCCATAACTTGTCCTCAAGTTATGGAAAATAAAAAGTCACTTCTTTAAAAGGCATTAAAACTCATAGGTTATCGACTTGAAAAGTTTTGACAAGTTTTAAACTTGCCCTCAAGTTTTAGAATTTATAAAGTTACACTTTTGCATACTTTAATTCCAAACCTTAGAATTTTAAAAGTTTAAAATTCAACCCTTATACTTTATAGTATTATAAGTTTAATTATATATATATATATATATATATATATATATATATATATATATATATATACATATATATATATATATATATATATATATATATATATATATATGTGTGTGTGTGTATATATGTATGTATGTATGTATAAGACAAGTCAGTCTTACCGTTAGTAGGTCTCATTCACGAAGCCGGTATATAAGGGGGTATAAGGTTACTGCCTATAAAATGGTAGTTTAATGAGTGTCTACTCTCACTCACCACTTCCTTGACTGGTGGAGGGTTGTTAGCCGAACGGGTAGGAAAGGACTACAATTCTAATTAAGTATAATGATAGTAATAAAGTAACTAAACCTTTTATAAATTCCAAATCTTAGTTACTTTAGGAAAATGTGAAATTGATGCTAATCCATGAAAATTGTACTTTGCACCTTGCCAAGTCATTAATGGAGCGTGTGTGGTTAACCGGCATATTAACTTAGACTAGTAAGGGTGGAAAAGGGTGGCTCGATGTTTATCACAAGATCAATGGAGAGTGTGTGGTTAACTGGCACATTGATTGGGTAATAAATGACACCGGGAGTACCAAGCACATTTTGTATGGTTATTCACACCTTGTTTGTGATCCTTGGTATCCGACTCACAAACCTGAAGGGCGTAATCAAGATTTAAACATGTCATTGAATTGTTCAATGAATCTCAAAGGATCTAGGAATTTCAGTCTAATTAAAACTTAATAAATATTTCATTTTTCATGGTGGAAATTGGTAAATCATCATTTACCTACCTTCAAATATTTTTCAAGTTGGATTACCGCATCCCTCTTCCAATTTGTAAAATATTGTGTTGGGTCCTAGCCTTAATATTTCATTTTGGGTGTTATATTAAGGACTCTTTATCTAATCTAAACTTTGTCTTTCTTCCTTTTTCAGATGTCTTTCAACACTGCTTCTGGCTCAAACCCTACTGGCTCCTTCTCTCTCTTGAACCTTAGTGGGAGAGTCATCTTTGATGGTACTAATTTTAATGATTGGATTAGGAACATCTAGATTGTCCTGAGGAGATCGTTGAGTTTAGGACTTATGATTGGACAAGGAATACGTCCTCGATAAGGAGCTAAAGGAAATTGATGAGTCTTCTGCTACTCCTGAGGAGATCGTTGAGTTTAGGACTTATGAGAAGGATGCCACCAAGGTGTCTTGTATCATGTTGGCCACCATGACAGTTGAACTCCAAAAGTCCTATAAGGACTTCTACCCTTTTAAGATGCACCAGGACTCGATGGATAGATACCATCAAAGTGCTCGTCAAGAGAGGTATGAAATCATCTACTCCATGATTACAACAAAAATGAAGGATGGTGAACCCATCACAGTCCACCTACAGAAAATGCAAAGGTTTGTGGACCGTTTGCTCAAGTTGAATGTGAACCTTCCTGAGGAGTTGGCTATAGATATCATTCTACACTCCTTACCTCCAGGTTATGATTAGTTCTACATGACCTATCATATGAACAAGGAAGAGGTCACACTTTTCAAACTTCAAGGGCTTTTGAGAGCCACTGAAAGTGGTCTCAAAGGTAAAAAAAAATGTTGTATCTACTCCTACCGCAACTGCCCCTGTTCTGGAAATTGGACAAGGGAAAGAGAAGAAGAGGAAGGCTCCCTCAAAGAGCCGCAAAGGAAAGTCTCTTGATGGATCCTCTTCAAGTGGGACCAAGGCTGGTTCTACAACTCCCTCTTCCATTCCTAAAGAAGCAAAGTGTTTCTACTGTCACGAAAAAGGGTACTGGAAGAAAGCTGCCCGAAAATACTTGCAGGATGTCAAGGATGGGAAGGTTAAACCCACCCATGCAGGTATTTATACTGTTCTATCTAAAAACTCATCACATTCAAACTCTTGGGTTCTTGACACAGGTTGTGGATTTCACATTTGTTCTGATGTGCAGGGACTAAAAAGAAGTAAGGATATGGAGCACAGAAAGATAAACTTGATTATGGGGAATAGGAAGGTTTCACCTATCACCAAGATTGGAGTTTACTCTTTATTGCTTAGTAGTGGGTTAGAAATATATTTGAATAATTGTTGCTACTTGTCTGATATGTCGAGAAATATTATTTCTTTTCATGGTTTGTACAAATAAGGCTATAGTTTTTCATTTGATAATGAAATTGGTGCTATAAATGCTTATCATAATGGTGTTTTATATTTTATAGCATTACCTTGTAATGGCGTATATGAAATTGTGAATGTTGTAGAAAACTTAGGAAATAATGTGTTGCATATCGATTCTTCCAATGAATTGGATAAAGCATGCTTATGGCATTGTCATCTTGGACATGTCAGCAACAAATGCATAGGCCAAATCCAAAAGGTTGGAGTTTTGGAGTCATTCGACTTAAGGTCAGATGACACTTGCGAATCTTGCTTACATGGAAAAATAACCAAGTCACCCTTCACTGGTACTTGTAAAACGGGTAAAGGTTTGTTGGAGCACATACACACCAATATGTGTGGGCCCTTCAGAACCACCACAAGGGATGCTAACCGCTTCTATGTGACTTTTACTGATGATTACAGTAGATATGGCTATGTCTACTTAATCAAGCATAAGTTAGAAACCTTTGAGAAATTCAAAGAGTTTAAACAAGAAGTGGAGAATCAGCTAGGATGGGAGATAAAGATGCTCTAATCCGATCGGGGTGATGAGTATCTTAGTATCGAGTTCCTTGACTATCCTAAGGAATGTGGAATTGTTTCACAGTTGATGCCACCTAGGACACCATAGCTTAATGGTGTGGCTGAGAGGCACAATCGAACCTTGTTAGACATGGTTCATTCCATGATGAGTCGAGCTTCGTTACAAATCTCATTATGTGGGTATGCCTTAGAGACTTCCACCCATATCCTTAATCTAGTCCCTACCAAGAAGGTTTCCAAAACACCTCACAAAATGTGGATTGGCAAGGTTCCCACATTAGACCACATCAAGGTTTGGGGTTGCGAGGCTTTCGTGAGATGCGAGACTCACAACAAGCTCGAACCTCGTCGTAAGCGGTGTATTTTCATCGGCTACCCATAGAAATCCTTTGGTTATCTCATCTACAGACTGAGTGGCAATGTTGTCTTCGTTGCGAGGAAAGAAGTATTTCGTGAGAGAGAGCTCATAAGCCAAGGATACAGTGGTAGGCAAATTTACCTTGAAGAACTTTAAGAGTCAAGCAGTGAAGAAACCTCAAACACTAGCGGTCAACCTGAGGAGGAAACTCCTGTTGAGCTAATTGACAACTCTGTACCTCTGAGGCGTTCCAGTAGACTTAGAGTTCCACTTGATTTTTATGGTTTCCATATTACTGCAGAAGGTGATACATTTATCAGTGATAGCACACTGGTAAATTTTGATGAACCTAAAAAAGCCATGGCAGGCCCCGAGATTGCTAAATGGAAAGAGGCTATGTACAGCAAGATTCAGCCCATGTATGACAATCAAGTTTGGAGCTTGGTTGACAATGTATCGGGTCGTAAGACAATCGGGTGCGAATGGATCTTCAAGAAGAAGACTGACATGGATGGGAAAGTACACACTTATAAGGCACGACTGGTTGCGAAGGGCTTCACTCAAACTCCGGGAGTTGATTATGATGAGAACTTCTCACCAGTAGTGAAGACTAAGTCTATTAGTGTTATGCTAGCCGTTGTTGCATTTCATGATTATGAAAGGCAAATGGATCTCAAAACCGCTTTCCTTAATGGAAAGTTGGCTGAGGATGTTTACATGAGTCAGGAAAATGGTTTAGGCAATGCAAAGTACCCTAATAGAGTATGTCAGGTTAAGAAATCCATTTATGGATTAAAACAAGCATCTCGCAGATGGAATCTTTGTTTTGATGAGAAAGTCAAAGAGTTTGGTTTTTCATGAAGTGAGGATGAGTCTTGTGTATATGTCAAGGCTAGTAGGATCATAGTTAGCTTTTTGGTGTTGTATGTGGACTACATACTACTCATAGGAAATGACATTCCAATCTTGCAGGAGGTTAAGTCCTGGCTTGGGATGTCTTTCGCGATGAAGGACCTCAGAGAGGCTGCCTATATTCTTGGGAAAAGGATATTGAGAGACAGGAGTAAGAAACTAATTGGACTTAGTCAAAGTACCTACTTGGATAAAGTGTTGAAAAGATTCAGCATGTAGGATTCCAAGAAAGGTGACTTATTGATCCAGCACAATGCCAGACTAAGAAAGACTTAGAGTCTGAGTATAGAGGCTGAGATAGCTGGGATGAGTCGATCATGTATGCTATGACTTGTTCTTGCCCTGATGTGGCCTTCACTTTTTAGCATGGTCAGCAGATATCAAGGAAATCCTGGCAAGGCTCACTGGACTGCGGTAAAGAGCATTCTTAAGTACCTGTGAAGGACTAAGGACTGGGTCCTTACCCACAGTGGGAGTGATGACTTGAGAGTGGTGGGGTATAGTGTTGGGTTTTGAGCATTCTAACACTCCTATGGTGTACATGCAACCCTAGAAACCTTGGATCTATATTTCACTAAGATACATGCAAAATGATTTTCCAAAGTTCACAATCCTATCTAGCATACATGGGGATTTTTTATTGTAATAGTTAGTAAGAATTACATACGTCTTTGTAGCTTGGATTCCTTTGAAACCTTGTGAGCCTAGCACCTCAAGTGTGACACCTCAAATGCTTCACACAACACCAAGTTCACTTGGAATAAACTCTTAAGAGAATAAGAACACTTAGTATTTTCGGTTATCCCTCTTTTGTTCACTCTAGTAGCCGAAAATGGTGAAGAATAGCTTCTTTATATAGTATGTTACAATTAGGGTTACACCATGTAAACCCTAATTGTCATGACCTTTCATTTCCATGACCCATGGGTTATGTAACCCCCATGGAGCATCCATGGAGCATCTTATGGGTTTAACCCAACTTGATGATTCATGGAGCCTTGGCCCACTATATAAGTTATGGATGATTGACACAATCAACCCATATATTTAATTAGTCTTCTTTTGATCACATAATTAATTCTAAATTAATTATTGATCAATACTAACTAAATATTATTATTCTTATTATTAATATAATAGAACTTATAATCTATTAATAAACCATAAGTGTCTTATTTCTCTCATTTCGTCTATCCAAGTGCATGATGCCATGTAACCCAAATGGACCATGCCGAGTCGGGTCAAGTACATACCAAATATAGTTATGGGCATAGACACTATATCCAACATATAGTGACGCTAGCTTTCAGACCGACAGAGATAATTTCCGCTCTCGGTCAGGTTGGGTCTTTACCCATAATGGAGGAGCACTCACTTGGAAAAGTTCCAAGCAGGAAACAGTAGATGATTCAACGTACAAATCAAAGTACATAGCAGCAAGCGAGTCAGCGAAGGAGGAAATATGGCTAAAGAACTTCATCGAATACCTTGGAGTTGTAACAGCTATAAAGGAGCCTATGGAGATTTTCTGTGACAGCGAGAGTGCGGTTGCCTTAGCCAAGGGATCATGGCAGATCCAAAAACATCGACAGAAAATATCACTTCATAAGAAATCAAATAGAAGAAGGACTCCTTGTGGCAAAGAGGGTATCATCAGATGAGAACCCAACAGATCCCCTCACGAAGGGACTAAGTAGGGTTAAGCATTTACAGCATGCGAGGCACATTGGGCTGAATGATGATATTAGTTTTAAAGATTAGATAGCTTTCGAAACTTTTACGAGTTGAAATGTAATTTACATTTAATGCTTAAATAAAAGGTGTTTTTTTATTTACTAGTATGGTGTTGTCTTATGTCAATCATTTTCTATTGTTTCACTTTGCATGTTTTGACATCCAGAATAATTATATTATATTATTCAAACTATCCATAGCCGATCATACATTGGAAGTAGGTATTGTAGATTTGTATATATTGTAGACATAGAAAACTTTGCTGCAACATTCATGAGTGCTCAAAAGGTCTAAGTGGAACGTCACATTTGGGGGCTATCCCCAAAAATCCAAGGAATGTTGATATCTGCCAACCCGATCACCTTCGACGGTGCCAAGCGTCTAGAAAAAAATATTGTCGATCAGGGAATTCGTCAAGGCATCATGACCCCTAGGCCTGAACAACCAAAGTGGGGTGACAATAAGAGGAAGTTTTGGAACAAAAAGAAGGTACAAACCACTCAAGACCCGACCAAGAAGCAACAAACAGTTGTTGTCCATGCATTCACAGCCCCTACCGCCCCAACACCAACCAAACAATATGTTAGAACTCTTCCGAAATGCGACAAATGCAACTACCACCACCACGAAGCCTGTTGGGAATGGTAATGTACAAATTGAAACAAGAAGGGGCATACCACCCATTTCTGTAAATCCCCGTCACAACCAACCACCCAAGCCACTAATACTAGGGTGAATCAAGCACGCTATGGATGCAATGAGACCGGGCATTACAAGAGGGACTGCCCAAAGGCACAAAACATAAATAGAAAAGGCGTGGGAATGGTTCTAACAATGGGGCATGAGGAGGCCATGAGGGATCC
The DNA here is from genome assembly GCF_052625555.1 of Lactuca saligna. Classification (NCBI taxonomy): domain Eukaryota; kingdom Viridiplantae; phylum Streptophyta; class Magnoliopsida; order Asterales; family Asteraceae; genus Lactuca; species Lactuca saligna. The sequence goes on along the minus strand of NC_136417.1, from coordinate 69,054,554 downwards.
CACCATGGTTACTGGTACGTTTCTGTGACAACCGTCAAATTCTGGTCAATTCAAAGTCAAATAAAGTCAACGAGTCAAACCGGCCAGCTCAACTAACCTTGTGTATTAGGGTTAGTGTTATGTTCGTATTGTATAACTTGCTATGTTAATGGGAAAACATCACAGGAGAAAAGTTTGTGTTAAAAATTTCCTAAGCCTTCGTACTAATCAAGAACTAAACTGTGTTCGCATTTGGAATGAAAAATTTTGTGAATCGCATTTGATTAATTAGGTTAAAATGCGAAGGTGATTAATGCGAAGTTGGATTTAGCTTTGCTATAAGTTTCAATCGATTTTGAAATTGAGTATTGTTCGCATTTGTATGAGTGTAGTCGATGAATCGATAAAGCAAGAACATATGAGTTTTTGATTCGCAATTGGATTGATGATTGAGGGATGATTCGTGAAGAAAAACGCGAAGTCAAGGACTATGAAATTGTTGTTTGCAAGAATTTAAAAACTCGATTGTGGAGTTGTTGATGCTCATTTTGCGAAAGTAAAACAATCGAGTGTTCGCATCTATGAATCAACTTGAAGTCAATTGGGTTAATATTCGCATATGGGTTCAACATATGAATTTTTGATTTCGCAAGTTTAGAGTTCAAGAACTAAACTGTGTTCGCATCTGGAATGAAAAATTTTGTGAACCACATTTGATTAATTAGGTTAAAATGCGAAGGTGATTAATGCGAAGGGATGCGAAGGGTGTAAGAATGAAGATGCGAAGTATTTCACAGTAGAATGCGAATTGGGGAAGAAAACAGAAGATTTCAAATATTGTCCCTGGAGTTTCGCATTTTTGGAAATAAATACTCAACTTCGCAAATGGGGGTCATAAAATGATGAAATTGCAGAATTTTTAAAGAGATACACACACATAGACAACCACACATATATTTAGAAAATTAAACTAAAAGATGATAAATTACAGATTATAGCATTGTTCTTTGAGAATAAATTACTAAAAATGGGATATAGACAATTATAAGACATTGTTCTTGACTTTTGAGTCCAAAGACGTATGATCCGAACTTTAATTGTGAAATCGTCCTTGATTGAGTCAATTTCCTTTATAGGAGTAATATATTCCATTGTGCCTTGCAAGTTAAAAAAAAAAAAAAAAAAAAAAAAAAAAAAAAAAAAAAAAATCAAAGTCACAAGCAACCACCCCACACCCACTCTATGACCAGCCATACCTCCCCACCTTACCTATGTCACTTCAATGTTCCCTTACACTCAAATTTCACTCACTCCCACGTTTTTGAGCTGGAACAATCAACCACACTCCTCATTTTCTCTCATTTCTCTCATTCCACTAAGTAACAAACATCACTTTTTCTCTCAAACTCTTCTACACAAATTTTCGAGATCCAAGGCTGGATTCAAGTGTTCTTCCACACTTAATTCTCGAAAACCTTCAAGGCATCTCCAAGTGTTCTTGAATTAAACACTTCCATTCTTCAACAATCATCTACTGAAATCACTCAAGGTGAGTTCATACCCCTACATTTTCATGTTTTCTCAAGTTTTCAGGGGGGGAATACAAGTTAAAACACTAAGAACATAACTAGATTTTTCTAACAGCCTTCATCAGAAAAGTTCAACTCCATTCACGGACTGTTTTGGGCATCTTAAACATTTTGTTTTCAAAACTGTACAAGGTGCAAATAGTTTAAGTTTTTAGCTTTAAAATGACTACTTGCACATCTCCATACGATTTTTCTACAATTTATGGTAATTTTTACAAAACTGCCTATCATTTCAAACAACAATCCGTACCAGTCTGTGATTATGGACTTTTTCACCCAAGTTAGAGGTCATTATAAATTGTGATAAAAATTATGAGCAAACTAGACACATTTTGTGAACTCTCAGAATTTACGGATCTAGTTTTCGACTTTGTATGATTTTTCTAGGATTTTTCCAAAACAGGGCAGAATTGCTAAATTTTACCAACAGCATGTAAATATCATAACACTTTGTATTATGTTGAGCAAAGTGTATAATCATAAGTTTTAATATTTGAATGTGTTTCCTAGTTAGTTTATCATTATGAACTGAAACTAAGACATTCATATTAAATATTATTCATTCATTTTGGAACACGTATTATTTAACTATAAGAAGTATAGTTTGAATATATTTATAACACTAATACATTTCCATAAAAGGGTTCATACATATTACATACATTTTAGATGAACTATAATAGGTATAGTTTATGTTACAGCACTCTACGCACTCGTACAAGAAGGGTACATTCATACAAGAAATATTTATATTCACACACATTTCACGTAAACTTGTTATCCTATATCGTGAGTTTCTCTATTTTTCTTTCTCTCTCTCTCTCTCCCCGTACGCCCGAGTGCGGGATATAATTCCTGGTAGTTATAATCAGAATCTCCTTGAGGGAGAACGTGATACTTGTATATAGATCTATATTGGGATTGACACCCCACACCTTGCTGCTAGCTACAGTTGGACCTGCAGGTCTACGGGTGACAAATGTCATTTTATTTTTCGCGACACTGAGAACGTCGTGGCAGGTTCACATAGTCATAGTATGATTATAGCGACTCACATAGGGATATAACAATCCATAAGTTTGCGGGATTTTATTTTTAAAACCTAAACGAGTTTTATGTCGATTTAAAATCACCTTTTTATCTCTATGAGTACAGATATTACTGTACACTTTTGGTTTTGGTAGTTACGACTACACATCATTTGAAACCGCATTTATACTTTTAAGTATGGTCAATACTTGTTATTACTCGGTCCTCTAATTTAGGACTACATATATATAATGTATTAACAAACATGAGAACGAACAGAAATTTCGTTTAATTCAAAAGTGTCCATGTCCATTTAAATACATAACATTTTCTACTAATAAGAAGGGTTACTTATACATTTTGGTCTTCAGTCATAAGACGACATTACACAGGCTTTAAAGAAAATATCGGATTTTCTGGATACATACTCTAACGCTTTTTCGAGGAAAACGATTTACTTTTCTAACGAAATCTCTTATGAACTCACCAACCTTTGTGTTGACACTTTTCAAAACTACTTGTATTCTCAGGAATTCAGTGAAAACAGGAAATCAACAACGTTTTGAGGATGGGACGATAAATCGTCAAACAGTTCATTTCGTATTATAATGTAACTGATGTGAATCACGTAAACATGTGCTTCGATGTAACATTTTCAATTATATTTGTGTTGGTTGTATTTACTTTGAGCACTATTATACTCATTGTTGTGATACTCTACATGAAGTCCTCCACCCTCGGACGTTTCCGCCATCCTTGGTTTGGGGGTGTGACAGATTGGTATCAGAGCATTGTTTATAGTGAACTCAGTATATCAAACCACATAAGATATACAAACTATAAATGCATTGGGACTAAGTCTCTGATTTAAAGTTTCAAAACAACTATACTTTTAGAAACAAAAAGTTTCTTATTAAAGGTATACATGCATACATACATACTAAGGTCAGCACCACTCTAGAACAAAACAAAAGTAATGATTGTCGAATATCACAGGTAAGCTCGGGGATGTATGGTCAGTCTTGGGAGTGGCATAGCCTGATCAACTATGCTGGTCCGAGGAGTGATTAGCACATGCCCAAGAATAGTTGTGATATGTCGACAAGTCTAAAAACTTACCAACACTACCACAATAAGAACAGTAGAACAGAACATGAGTTTAAAATACTATAGGAGTATTTTGGTAATATCATAACTTATATGAAAACTAAATAGATCCTTAATAATAGGTCTATAGTCCCTAAGTGGATACTTTAAGGTTATATAACTTAGAAATTATAGACATAGAATTTGTGGTCATTACTTTACTTCCTTTTCCTTGTTTGGATGTGGACTTAGAGTGGGATCACTTATTCAAAGGTCTATCGTATCTTGTTATATGTAATTAGTATGCACTACGTCATTATAGAAGTAACTAATAAGGATCACCCCTATAAGTAATTGATAATAGAGTTAGACGCATAGTACTTATCTCCTCCCCTCCTATTCTCGCAAATACGGCATAGCAAAATCCTACTTACCGGACGACCCTTGCTTTTCTAATCCGAACTCGAGGAATGGTGAACGATTATGAGAAGAATCATAAGCGGGACCGGAGGTAATCAATCCTCCATGCATAGCAAGGGTTCCGTGAACCGTTTCGACTATAATGAACCTGTGACCCGTTGGGAAATCGTGATCGAGAGTTGAATGTCGACAACAATGACAACAACCACCATGTGGAGACCAACGAGGGTGCTATGACCTCAACCACGGGGGACTGACGGACAGAGCCCTCCCGGCAAGGACCCGGCAGATCGCGATGATCATGGATCAAAACAGGAAGACTACAATCTGAGTTCAGAAAACTGCGCGCTACTATAAACCCCACCATCTCATGTACCGGTGACTCAGAATTATACTACTATTCCCGAGACCAACTCTCTTTTTAGGACCTTATCGCCACTCGTGAAGAGGAAAGAGAGTAACAGGGTAGGACACACATCATTCAAAGAAAGGATGATTGTAGCCAGGCGTTGATTGACAAAGCTACAAAATTGCATCGACCTTGCCCCAGGCATCACAAGGGATGGATCATCGTGAGTAGAGTTCATGCCGCTCACCAGACCTGGTAAATTAGCTCCATAAGTATGCGTTGGTGCTACTCTATTGTAAGTAAAATCACGACACTACAAACTAAATGGTCATACTAATCGAGGAAACTATCTATTATCAAAACCCGCCCATGCACAAATGTGAAGTAGACCTGCATCGAGGTCAAAATTTTCACAGAAACCACGATTTCTAGAGTCATATTAACAAGATGGGTTTAGGACATACCTAACAGACTCGAAGGACTATCTAGCCTTAATTATATAACTAAGCATACATCAATAGGTCGTGATAAGGACCTAGCTTGGGTCAAGTATAAGGTTTCACTTGGAAACAGAACTACTAAAATACATGAGTTTATTATACAAAGAATATCGTTATAAATTGTTTTCAGAACACCCTAAACAACCAAACTTTGATACAAATTGATATGAGATAAACTTAGTTAGAAAAACTCGCGACATATAGCCATCCTAGAAACTCATTATCGTCTCACCTTTAAGCATTTGTTGAGAAGTTTCTTCTTCATAGACCTATGGGTGCAATCATACCAGCACTAATGCACCGGATCCCCCCAAAATTTCCTCAGCCAAGATTGTTAGGACAAACATGATTCTAAGAGGAGTAAGATTTAACGTCCGTATGAAACCCACTCCTACCTACTGCCATAACTCCATCTCGGAAGCGTTAGTAGAAACACTAAGGATAGTACAGTATTGTGCAAAAATTTATATGCGTAAATATAAATTGTAAGGATGCACTTAAGACAATCATTTCCACTAACGAAGTCGTTTTTCGTCATGAAACAGAGCTATGTCTTCACCAAGAGGCAACAAACCAACTAGCAAGACGCCAACACTTCAGATAGACGCTGCTACATTTCAAGCTGCAGTCACGGCAGCCGTGGCAGCCGTCCTGGTGCATTTCAATACTAACAACATCAAAAAGGGTGGAAGCGATACTTACAATACAAATTGTGGTAACAATCAGGGACACCAATGGGTACCTACCAGCAAAAATTCATCAGGCCACGAACCTTCGAACAAGAAGAGAAAGTTTTGGGACATGAAAAAGCGCCACCAATCAAAGGGATACACTAAAAGACAACAGCCTAAGGCCGCCTCTACCATTACAACAACAGTCATGACAAATGCCTCGACACTAGCCTCGGGGTCTGCCACCCAAATGCCTGCCAGACCATATGAGGGATCACTCCCAAAGTGCAACAAATGTGGCTTTCACCACCATGGAGCTTGCCGGGAAATGCACTGTAAAAACTGCAACAGGAAAGGGCATACCGTTCGTTTCTGTAGGGCCTCGGCCCATCACCTCCCTTCAATTAACTGCACCAAGGTAGGCCCAGTATGCTACCTATGCGGTGAAACGGGACACTTCAAGAGAGAATGTCCAACTGAGAAGAACGACGAAGGAACAGTAGGAATGTGATGGACACACCAACAGGAGCAGCAAGGGAACCATGTTAGGACTTTTGTAATGTTCCCAACGATAAAACGTTTAAGTACTATATGTTTGTAATGAATTTGGTACACTTACTAAAGTAACCTTCTTTCTAAAAAGTAGCTAAAATATTTTCTCTCTCATACAAATCAAACCAAAGACATTCATATGTGACCTTAGGAGCATTACCTGTAAGTTGTAATGACCTTGTCCATACATCGGGGTTAATTTAAAATCAAAATACTTAAGTCTTGAAATAGAAAATTCCATCTTGACTCCGATTCCATGTCTAGTATTAGGGGTTGAGTGGGGTCACCCACTCGACAAATTTCACGATGTCAATTTACATACGACAATCATATACCGCTCGATCGTAAGGAGACCTTTCAGGAGTCATGATATCAAGTATCATTACTGGCTATCGAAAACACACCCACTACCAGTGCTAGACACTGTAGTAGGAATCATCTACGATAATCATAACATCAAACAAAACGGAACACACAGAAAAGAAATACAGGACACTCTATCACTCTATTGATCTCTTCCTTTGTATACAACTTATCTCATGTTATCTAAAAAGATAGTGTTGTCGTTATTCAATTTTGATTGATATAGCCCTCGTCTTCCCGATTTAACGACTACAAAAGGGCCTTTCGCCTAACCCCCTGAATATCGAAACCATCGTCTCTCATAAATATCCAGCACGGACCCTTGGGTCATCTCTCACTGTGGAACTCCAAAACACGCACCAGAGGAGTGTTATACTTCATAAAGCCCTATCACAAGTATTTACAGGAGACCTTTCGGGAAGGTCATGCATACAACAGACAAAGTTCAAGCAAGGAAGCTTGGGATGGATACAACCAGGTACGAATCTTGCCATGAACTTCAGGCCAAGGTTGCCCAGAAGGACGAGTAAATGTCCTACCATTCAAAAAGGCCTAGTCGTGTAAACCAAACCCACATACTTCCTACCGAGCTACAAGAGCTGTCAGGTCAAACCTGTCGAACTACTCAACAGTGAAATTGAAGAACCAAGTTTCTCACCATGAAAAGCTCTCGTCTTATTCTACAATTAGAAAGACAAATTGCTCACAATCCCATCGATTTCAGAGGCCCCGACAACATCTCTAATAGAAACCTTTACTATCTGCCTCGCATTGACGAATAGGCCGACCAACCTCAAGAAACGAGGTACCCTTCAGGAATTGGGCCTGAGATCTGAATATCACCAGTCACGAGTATGGAAGAAGGATATCCAAGAATAATCCTCCAATTTCGATAAAGATGTCGAAGGTTCGTTGTGATAACCCTCGGATAGGACCAGACCCACTCGTTGGATTCATGAACGTAATAAATAGGATATACCCTTCTTGCTAGGATCAGTTCATCATCGTCATTACAAATGACTTACTTATCTACCCTCGTAGTAAGAAGGAAACCAAGGAGAGCAGCTACAACAAACCACGGAAGAAATACGATAAGAGAAGTATTACCCGAAGTTCTCCAGATACGAGTTTAGGAATTGAGGAGTTCAATTCTCAAGACACATCGTTACCCAGGGTGGAAATTCATAAGGAACCTTTCAATTGATCAAAACCATTGAGAAACAGTCAGCACCGAAGGTGTTAGCAGAAATACGCCAAGATTCTGGGTCTTGCTGACCTACTGTCTTAGTTCCTTTGGAACTTCTCGAAAAATACGAAACCCCTCCCAACTTTGACCCAAAAGGGAGCAACCCTTGACAGGAAGAGAAGCAAGAGGAAGAAACCTTTAGAACGCCGGTATAACTGATCAAATTCCTCTAGAGACACTCACTCTGGGAAGGCTTAGTACGCTTCGGAAAGCATGGAAAGCCAACACCCCGAATAATTGTGTCTTTCGAGATTCTTGTCAGAATCAGCCCTGTAACTCGCTCCTTCAATCTACTCCCGCGAGTTTGGTAAAGTACACTCTACCCAACACGTCCCAAATTTACAAGAAGTACCTATCCGACGAGACTCTTGCAATTCCCCTCGACGAGATCGAGTTCCACAAGAGCCTCACCTTCTTAGAAGAACCATGGTGACCATGGATCGAGTTCAAGCGGATGAAACAACGCCACTTCCCATTAGTGAAAGTTCGCTGGAATATTAACCACGGACCTAGAGTCACATGGGAGCGCATGAGTCAGTCGATTAGGAAGTATCCTCACTTCTCGGCTTGATTATTCATGCCTACCCCCTTGCCTAACTTCAAATTTCGGGACGAAATTCCCTTTAACGGGGGGATGATGTGACAACCGTCAAATTCTGGTCAATTCAAAGTCAAATAAAGTCAACGAGTCAAACCGGTCAGCTCAACTAACCTTGTGTATTAGGGTTAGTGTTATGTTCGTATTGTATAACTTGCTATGTTAATGGGAAAACATCACAGGAGAAAAGTTTGTGTTAAAAATTTCCTAAGCCTTCGTACTAATCAAGAACTAAACTGTGTTCGCATTTGGAATGAAAAATTTTGTGAATCGCATTTGATTAATTAGGTTAAAATGCGAAGGTGATTAATGCGAAGTTGGATTTAGCTTTGCTATAAGTTTCAATCGATTTTGAAATTGAGTATTGTTCGCATTTGTATGAGTGTAGTCGATGAATCGATAAAGCAAGAACATATGAGTTTTTGATTCGCAATTGGATTGATGATTGAGGGATGATTCGTGAAGAAAAACGCGAAGTCAAGGACTATGAAATTGTTGTTTGCAAGAATTTAAAAACTCGATTGTGGAGTTGTTGATGCTCATTTTGCGAAAGTAAAACAATCGAGTGTTCGCATCTATGAATCAACTTGAAGTCAATTGGGTTAATATTCGCATATGGGTTCAACATATGAATTTTTGATTTCGCAAGTTTAGAGTTCAAGAACTAAACTGTGTTCGCATCTGGAATGAAAAATTTTGTGAACCACATTTGATTAATTAGGTTAAAATGCGAAGGTGATTAATGCGAAGGGATGCGAAGGGTGTAAGAATGAAGATGCGAAGTATTTCACAGTAGAATGCGAATTGGGGAAGAAAACAGAAGATTTCAAATATTGTCCCTGGAGTTTCGCATTTTTGGAAATAAATACTCAACTTCGCAAATGGGGGTCATAAAATGATGAAATTGCAGAATTTTTAAAGAGATACACACACATAGACAACCACACATATATTTAGAAAATTAAACTAAAAGATGATAAATTACAGATTATAGCATTGTTCTTTGAGAATAAATTACTAAAAATGGGATATAGACAATTATAAGACATTGTTCTTGACTTTTGAGTCCAAAGACGTATGATCCGAACTTTAATTGTGAAATCGTCCTTGATTGAGTCAATTTCCTTTATAGGAGTAATATATTCCATTGTGCCTTGCAAGTTAAAAAAAAAAAAAAAAAAAAAAAAAAAAAAAAAAAAAAAAATCAAAGTCACAAGCAACCACCCCACACCCACTCTATGACCAGCCATACCTCCCCACCTTACCTATGTCACTTCAATGTTCCTTTACACTCAAATTTCACTCACTCCCACGTTTTTGAGCTGGAACAATCAACCACACTCCTCATTTTCTCTCATTTCTCTCATTCCACTAAGTAACAAACATCACTTTTTCTCTCAAACTCTTCTACACAAATTTTCGAGATCCAAGGCTGGATTCAAGTGTTCTTCCACACTTAATTCTCGAAAACCTTCAAGGCATCTCCAAGTGTTCTTGAATTAAACACTTCCATTCTTCAACAATCATCTACTGAAATCACTCAAGGTGAGTTCATACCCCTACATTTTCATGTTTTCTCAAGTTTTCAGGGGGGGAATACAAGTTAAAACACTAAGAACATAACTAGATTTTTCTAACAGCCTTCATCAGAAAAGTTCAACTCCATTCACGGACTGTTTTGGGCATCTTAAACATTTTGTTTTCAAAACTGTACAAGGTGCAAATAGTTTAAGTTTTTAGCTTTAAAATGACTACTTGCACATCTCCATACGATTTTTCTACAATTTATGGTAATTTTTACAAAACTGCCTATCATTTCAAACAACAATCCGGACCAGTCTGTGATTATGGACTTTTTCACCCAAGTTAGAGGTCATTATAAATTGTGATAAAAATTATGAGCAAACTAGACACATTTTGTGAACTCTCAGAATTTACGGATCTAGTTTTCGACTTTGTATGATTTTTCTAGGATTTTTCCAAAACAGGGCAGAATTGCTAAATTTTACCAACAGCATGTAAATATCATAACACTTTGTATTATGTTGAGCAAAGTGTATAATCATAAGTTTTAATATTTGAATGTGTTTCCTAGTTAGTTTATCATTATGAACTGAAACTAAGACATTCATATTAAATATTATTCATTCATTTTGGAACACGTATTATTTAACTATAAGAAGTATAGTTTGAATATATTTATAACACTAATACATTTCCATAAAAGGGTTCATACATATTACATACATTTTAGATGAACTATAATAGGTATAGTTTATGTTACAGCACTCTACGCACTCGTACAAGAAGGGTACATTCATACAAGAAATATTTATATTCACACACATTTCACGTAAACTTGTTATCCTATATCGTGAGTTTCTCTATTTTTCTTTCTCTCTCTCTCTCTCCCCGTACGCCCGAGTGCGGGATATAATTCCTGGTAGTTATAATCAGAATCTCCTTGAGGGAGAACGTGATACTTGTATATAGATCTATATTGGGATTGACACCCCACACCTTGCTGCTAGCTACAGTTGGACCTGCAGGTCTACGGGTGACAAATGTCATTTTATTTTTCGCAACACTGAGAACGTCGTGGCAGGTTCACATAGTCATAGTATGATTATAGCGACTCACATAGGGATATAACAATCCATAAGTTTGCGGGATTTTATTTTTAAAACCTAAACGAGTTTTATGTCGATTTAAAATCACCTTTTTATCTCTATGAGTACAGATATTACTGTACACTTTTGGTTTTGGTAGTTACGACTACACATCATTTGAAACCGCATTTATACTTTTAAGTATGGTCAATACTTGTTATTACTCGGTCCTCTAATTTAGGACTACATATATATAATGTATTAACAAACATGAGAACGAACAGAAATTTCGTTTAATTCAAAAGTGTCCATGTCCATTTAAATACATAACATTTTCTACTAATAAGAAGGGTTACTTATACATTTTGGTCTTCAGTCATAAGACGACATTACACAGGTTTTAAAGAAAATATCGGATTTTCTGGATACATACTCTAACGCTTTTTCGAGGAAAACGATTTACTTTTCTAACGAAATCTCTTATGAACTCACCAACCTTTGTGTTGACACTTTTCAAAACTACTTGTATTCTCAGGAATTCAGTGAAAACAGGAAATCAACAACGTTTTGAGGATGGGACGATAAATCGTCAAACAGTTCATTTCGTATTATAATGTAACTGATGTGAATCACGTAAACATGTGCTTCGATGTAACATTTTCAATTATATTTGTGTTGGTTGTATTTACTTTGAGCACTATTATACTCATTGTTGTGATACTCTACATGAAGTCCTCCACCCTCGGACGTTTCCGCCATCCTTGGTTTGGGGGTGTGACAGTTTCTCATAAATAACTCATATGCATGCATACTTTTCGATGGTGGTATGGAGAAAAGATTCGTGAGCCACCAGTTTAAACACTTACTCAAGCAAAAACCCCAATCACTAAATGAAACATTCACCGTAGAGATGGCCAATGGAAAAGAAGAATGCACTAAAGATATATTCGTAGGATGAACACTAACTCTAAAAAACCATTCCTTCCAAATCGACCTGATGCCGATCACAATCAGTAGCTTTGATGTTATCATTGGCATGGATTGGATAAGTCCTCACCATACTGAAATCCTATGTTATGAAAAATCCATTTGCCGTAATCTACCAAATAATGAAACCCTCATCATTTATGGCGATAAACCCGACAAGAATCTGCAAATCATCTCTTGCATCAAGGCTTAAAAAGTATCGGCGCGAGGAATATCACGCCTTCATAGCCCATGTCGTTGATAAGAAACAAGAAGTGAAAGACATCAAGGATATTCCCGAGGTTTGAAACTTTCCTGATGTATTACCAGAAGACCATCTGGGAATCCCACCAGTACGCCAAGTCAAGTTCAGAATCGACTTGAGTCTTGGAGCCACCCCCGTAGCAAAATCCCCATACCACTAGCACATATTGAAATACAGGAACTGTCGAGCCAACTAAACGAACTGTTGAGCAAAGGATTCATCCAACCGAGCTTCTCAAATCGGGTAGCACCAGTCTTGTTCGTGAAATAGAAGGACAGATCTTTCCGCATGTGCATAGACTATCAAGAACTGTACAAGCTCACTATCAAGAATCGTTATCCCCTACCTCGAATCGACGACTTATTTGATAAACTACAAGGATCGAGCTACTTTTCGAAGATTGGTCTAAGGTCTGGGTACCATCAACTACGAATTCAGGAGGAAGATATTCCTAAGACGATATTCAGAACTCGCTACACTCACTACGAGTTTGTAGTGATGCCCTTAATTTTAACCAATGCGCCAGCGGTATTCATGGACCTAATGAACCGAGTGTGAGGAGGAACATAGTCAACATCTACGGCAGGTCTTGGAGATGTTAAATGCAGAAAAGCTATACGCAAAGTTCTCAAAGTGCAAGTTCTAGATTCGAAAAGTGGACTTCTTGGGGCACGTAGTCAGTAATGAAGGGATACAAGTGGACCCTTCTAAATTCAAGGCGATTGAAAACTGGGCAACACCAAGAACCCCGATAGAGATCCGCCAGTTTTTAGGCCTTCATGGCTACTACCGAACATATGTATAAAACTTCTCTAAGATCATGAATCCGTTCACAGCCTTGACTTAGAAGGGAGCGACTTTCATCAGGGAGAATAAACAACAAACTGTCTTCCAAATGCTTAAGCAAGCTCTGTGCAACGCTCCAGTCTTGTCTCTCCTAGAAGGGGCCGAAGACTTTGTGGTCTATTGTGTTGCATCCAAGCAGGGCCTAAGGTGTGTGATTATGCAATGAGAAAAGGTAATTTCCTATGCCTCAAGACAACTCAAGACTCATGAGGTCAACTACACTACACATGACCTCGAACTAGGAGCAGTGGTGTTTGCCCTAAAGATCTGGAGACACTACATGTACGGTCACCAACTACACCATCTTCATAGATCATAAGAGTCTTCAACACATTCTCAATCAAAAGGAGCTCAATGTGAGACAACGATGATGGGTTGAACTGCAAAATGACTACGAATGCGAAATTCGTTATCACTCGAGAAAAAAAAACGTAGTAGTAGATGCCGTAAGTCGGAAGGAATACTCGGGATGCCGAGTAAAATCGTTAACTATGACCATCCATTCCCATCTATCCACATAGATTAAGGAGGCGCAGCAAGAGGCCTTAAAACCTAAGAACGTTGTAGGGGAGGCCCTACGGGGAACGGATAAAAACCTTGAGGTTAAGGATGACGGAGCTTATTATCCCATGAATTGGATCTGGACACTGAAATTTGGAGAGTATAGAGATGTTGCCATGAACAAGGCTCACAAGACAAAATACTTTGTTCCTCCCGGTTCAGACAAGTTGTATCTGGACATCAAGAAACTTTATTGGTGGCTGAACATGAAGGCAGAAATTGTTTCATATGTGGTAAAGTGACACAGTTGTGCCAAGGTAAAGGTAAAATATCAAAAGCCCTCGGGTTTGCTTTAGCAACCAGACATACCCGAGCGGAAGTGGGAGCGGATAACCATGGACTTCATCACCAAGTTATCCAAAATGACAGTTGGACTTGATACCATCTGGGTGATCATTAACAGATTAACCAAATCCGCACACTTCCTGCCAATAAAGGAGGCTGACAAGATGGAGAAGCTAACCAAGACGTACATTAAAGAGATCGTGCGACTACATAGGTGCCAATATCTATCATCTCCGACAGAGATAGTAGGTTCACCTCACGGTTCTGGCAATCACTACAAAAGTCCTTGGGAACCAAACTCGACATAAGTACAGCTTATTACCCCAAGAATGATGAATAAAGTGAAAGGACCATCCAAACGCTAGAAGATATGTTGAGAGCATGTGCGATAGACTTTGGTAAGGACTGGGATACCTACTTACCACTCATTGAATTCTCATACAATAACAACTATCACACTAGCACCAAAGTCACGCCATTCGAAGCCCTCTAAGGGTGCAATTACAGGTCACCTCTATGCTGGGATAAGGTGGGTGACACGCAACTAGAAAGGGGGAAAGTACCAAATAGCACACTCACTGACCCAGAGATTATATGCGAAACTATGGAGAAAATCGTTCAGATCCACAAACAATTAAAGGAATATCGGGATCGGCAAAAGAGATATGTTGATAAGCAACGAAAACCCTTGGAGTTCCAGGTCGGTGACCACATACAGTTGAATGTCTCTCCCTGGAAGGGTATGATATGTTTTGGCAAACGTCGGAAGCCAAACCCAAGGTATATCAGACAATTCGAGATCCTTGCTAGAATCAGCCCGGTGGCTTACAAGTTTCGACTACCACATGAACTCAACAACGTACATCCCGTCTTGCACGTGTCCAACATGTATAAGTGTCTGTCCAATGAGACTCTTGTGGTCCCACTCGATGAGATCAAGGTAAACAAGAGTCTACACTTCATAGAGGAACTTATTGAAATCATGGACACGGAAGTCAAAAGGACAAAAAAATCCGTATACCAATAGTGAAGGTCCACTAGAACGCCAATAGAGGACCCGAATTCACTTGGGAGCGGGAAGATCAAATGAAATAGAAATACCCACAACTTTTCCTCAAGTTACAAGAACCTGTTCAAGATGCAAATTTCGGGACGAAATTCACTCTAACAGGGGGATGATATGACAAATGGAAATTTTTTAGTCGAGCAAAGTCTAAAGGGTTTTGTGTATAAGTGTACCCACAACGGATATATGTTGCAATAAAATTTTTGAAATCCAAGAAGGCACCATTTATATGATTAAATATGTATATATGTCGAAAAACATGATTGTAATGAACCTTGAAAGTCAACGAATTAGAACCAAGATCACCCTTTAGTGAATAACCCCAAAACCGAAATCCCATGCTAAGGATACCACTAGGATCGAAAACCCCCTTTAACGGGTGATACCAAGCGAAAACACCATGTTGGAAGGCTTAGACCGAAAATGTTATGCTTTTGGGGAGTTCTCGGTTAGAAACAAGGACCCTAGGATCTCGGTGGAGCCTTGGACTGAAATCCCTAGGATTTTGGTAGCCTTATACCGAAGACCCCACACGATCTCGGTAACACTTTAGACCGCAAACACATGTTCTCAGTAGAGCATAAAAGATCTCGGTTGGGAGGGAAATGAGAGGGGTTGACTTTGTGACATGATAGATACATCAGTTCCCCATAAAATTATTAACCAACATATAACCAAGTTATTATACCTCAAATAACAATGTAAACATCATATCATATCCTTCTTTTTATCTTCGGCTGAGAAGCATTTCACCCACCATCATCATCTTCTTTCATCTTCACTCATCTTCTTCTCTTAAGAACAAGGGCCATCTTCAAAGAACTTATTTCCTTCAAGTTGGTCCTAAGATTTTTGGTAAGCATTTTCGTGATAATCTAGTGTTTTTATACATTTTCGAGATAATTTCATCCAATTTACACACATCATTATGTGTTAAAACCCTTACAATAATATCATTTCCATGAATTTCATCAACCTCATTCAAGTGTTTAGGCTTGGAATCTTCACATCATCTCTCCAAACAAAACTCAAGGTGAGTTCATACCCCAACTTTTTTGAGATTTTCATATTTGTTGGGGAGGGGGAATACAAGTCAAAATTGGGTTATCATACAAATAATTGCATGTTTCATCTTTATGTTTAAGTATAAGCCATTATTTGCACAAGATATGATTATCACTAGCTTTTATACAATTATTTGTGATATATTAATTTTAAAATGCAAAGCTAACAAAAACAAAACATATCCTTTGTTATAAAAATCATAAGAAAATTTATGATTTGAAGAACTACAAGGTTTTGGAAGCTATTTACTAAAAGGTATTTTTTTTTCTTACAAAAATGGGTTACTTTATACTTATTTTACTATTTTGCTAGGTTACAACCCAAAAAGATCATGCTTGACCATATATTTTGATATCAGACAAGACAAGAACTCTATATTTATATAAAAGATTATATAAATGTTCTCAACAAACGAAAAGGATAAACTGTAATGGGTACAGTTTGGGAGTCACAAAATTACACTATCATTTCCAATGGATCAAATAATTATTTAAAGGCATATTTGTTTCATTTACACGAAAAAGGAGTTTTCAGATCATGTAAATTAGTTGACACTGGTTATGAGACATTTAGCTTCACCGTACCCACCAATGTACACGTTAAGTCCTGAATTATAATAAGAGTCTCTTGTAGGGAGAGCATGACACTTGTGTATAGATCTATATGGGATTGAAAACCATGTACCTAAATTGTTAGCTACAGTTAGACCGGCAGGTCTGGGTGACAAATGTTGTAGCAGTTCCGACGCCAAAGCACGTCGTTCAGGCCACTAGGCGTATTAGTATGGTTATAATAACTCACATAGAGTATCAACAAAATATTTGATTTACAAGGTAACATACATTTCAAGTAGTTTTATATAAAGATAAAACTTCATTACATCAGTTTACAGTACAATATTATTTACATTTCTAGTCTTGAGACTTCAGACTTACAGCTCATTCTTTTGAAAATATTGAATTTTCTGGAAGTATACACTATCTTTTTCACGAAATAGTTACAAGACCTTTTCATACAAAATACTTATGAACTAGCCAACTTAATTATTAACACTTTTCAAAATCATTTGTATTCTCAGGAAATTAGTAAAAAGGTAAATAAAGCATTTTTGGAGGATGAGGCACCGTCACATCATGTTATTCATTTTTGTCACATGCAAACAATGTTTGAATACAATGTAAAACTTTAAATTATCAATATGATGGTTGTATGGCTTTTATTCATTTATATTCAATTGTTATGATATTGTACAATGACGTCATCCGCCCCCAGATGTTTCTACCGTTCCGGTTCATGGGTGTGACAACACTCTTCGGTGTGTTTGAACTCAAACTGAGGACTTGGTATGAAATTTTTCAAAAGCAATCCATTTTTATAAAAAAAGATTTTGAAAAGTGAAAAGAGGTGTGGTGCGTGTAATCATCCGAGCTTAAGTAGGTTATCCCAAATTACTCATACACGTTTATGTTATGATACGAATTGTGAATGCATGAACTGCATGCTATATTAGGGTTAAGGATCTTGGAAAGATGTTGTGTATGCCTATTATATTAGCTTATATGAACTGCATGCTGGTACTGATTAGTTAGTGATATGATGGTCTAAATAGGATATGCTTGATTATAGTTACTTAATCCTCGAATGTTGCTTGCTTTGTGCTTTTAGGAGTTCTAGTTATCTTTAACTAACTAGTAAACGGATATGCTAAGTTACACATTATAAGGACTAAATAATTTCAGAAGGTTAGGTTTAGCCTTATTTTGCAGCTCTCGTTTGAGTCCAACTGTAGTAGAGAGAGACCTCTTATTTGAAGAATTATCTACTCTTAATAATATGCAATGGCATTCGCGAGCTAGTTAGAGAAAGATAGCAAGAGCTTCTTAAGCAGCTGATGATAGAGAGTGGTTTGGAGATTACCCTAGGGAAAGCTTAGGATGAGATTTTAACAAAGAGCAGTAGTAGTGAAAGGGACTTGGTGGAGCTAAGGTAGTTCTTGAGGAAAGTATGGATAGATGTGGAAGGTAGTATGGGCCCATACTACTGAAAGCAGAGGATTTGTACTCGAATCAAGGAAGGTTGACATGAACCCAGGGAACTTGTAATTTGTGGGATCCCTCAAGTTATAATGAGTATTATGATGATTTTTATGGTGTACTTTAAGTATGGTGACGCTCCGCACTAGACCAGTTGGCTGTTATGGCGCAGGAGAGGGATCAGGCTCGGGCTCTGGAGTCGGGCAGCTTGATGATCTGATGAGAGAGTTCATTTAATCTGAGATCACGTGCAACATCATTGCCCAAACTCCTGTGATCTTTGGTACGGTCAAGGAGGGCATTTTGGAGATTCTTGACAAGAGGCTAGGTGCATTCCGTACCGAGATGGCGGCCATGTTATGGGGAACATGATGATGTTCAGGGAGTTCTGAGCATCCGGAGCTCTAGACTACCATTGAGCTAGGGACCCCATTACTAGAAGCGTGTGGTTGGTGGATGTCGCCAACGCCTTTCGCACCAGCCGTTGTCCCGAGGGGGACAAGGTCTGAATTGCTTCCGGCCTTCTGAAGGACAGGGCGTGGGATTGGTGGGAGGAGGTTGGATGAGCCATTGGAGATGATGTTGCTATCAATGTGATGACTTGGATCAACTTTTTGACCTAGTTCAGCGTCGAGTTCGCACCTGTGATAGAGGTGCAGCAGATTGCAAGGGAGTTCCAGGATCTCCAACAGACGACTGAGACGGTGGCCGAGATCACTGCCATGTTCAGGGAGAGGGCCCTTCTTGTTCCGATGTATGTGGCAGACGAGGAAAGGAAAAAAGGCTCGATACCAAGAGATGTTGAGGAGCGATATTCAGCAGTTTGTGAGCCAATCCAGTTGCAAGACGCTGGAGGATATGATAGCGAGAGGTCGTGAGAGGGATCTGGACTTGGAGATGGAGAGGAAGATGAAACCTAGGGGTTCAGAAAGGGAGTGCGGGAAAAAAGTCCAAGGTA
This sequence comes from Lactuca saligna, assembly GCF_052625555.1. Lineage (NCBI taxonomy): Eukaryota > Viridiplantae > Streptophyta > Magnoliopsida > Asterales > Asteraceae > Lactuca > Lactuca saligna. Next base: position 69,035,518 of record NC_136417.1, on the reverse strand, counting down.
TCATATCACATATCGAGAAGCCAGCAGGGTCGCAGACGTTGTGGCAAGTGCGACAAGATGTACAAGAGGACGTGCAAGAGGGGTAGTTCAGGCTGCTTTAAGTGCGGCCGAACTGGTCATGTCAGTAGGGATTACACTGCTACCACCACCACCACCACAGTATTATATATGATTTTCTTCTAGTGTAATCATAGGGGACATAATCGGCCCCAATGCCCAAGCTTAGCAGTAGTATGACAGGTGGCGGTACCCGCTCCTGCTACGCTTAGGATGATCGATGGCCGACAGGGACGGATAGAGGCGCCTGTGGTGAACAGCAGGGCCTTTCAGCTGGCAGCAGAGGATGCACGAGAAGCTCCCGATGTTGTAACGGGTTGAATAAGGTAACGCTGAAGAACTGTTACCCGCATGCAGCATTCGTAACTCTCAAACAGCGGTTGCACGAGGCACCGATTCTGACTTTTCCAGAGGGCGTCAATGATTTTTTAGTTTACTATGATTCTTCGATCACAAGTATGGGTGCAGTGCTGATACTGCTAGGTCACATGATAGCATACGCTTCGAGGCAGTTGAAGCCTCATGAGGCGAATTACTAGACACACGATTTAGATTTGGGGCTGTGGTTTTCGCCCTCAAGATTTGGCGACACTACCTCTATGGGGTTCATTGTACCATTTACACAGACCACAAGAGGTTGAGGTACCTGATGGATCATCTGAATCAGAACATAAGGTAGAGTCGTTAGTTGGACATGGTAAAGGACTACGATTGTGAGATCCTTTATCACGCGGGGAAAGCCAATGTGGCGGCTGATGCTCTTAGCCGTAAGACAGTGCCAGATATGATTCGAGACCTATGTCTGAGGATGATAGTGATTACTCCCTTACTGGAGCGGATCCAGGCGGCGCAACTCGAGGGTAGGAAGGAGGAGCGTCGGAAGTGTGAACGGATTATAAGCCAAGTGGCCTCATTTGATTATCACACTCGTGGGTTTTTGACCCTGCATCGGAGGGTTTAGGTTCTTTACTGTGGTGGAGTGCACCGGGTTCTTATGAGGAGGCGCACAAGTCAAGATTCTCCATTCACCCCCGGGGGACGAAGATGTACCGGGATCTTCCCCCTGATTATGGGTGGCCCTACATGAATCAGGACATAGCATGGTATGTGGACCGGTGCTTGACTTGCAGGAAAGTCAAGGCCGAACACCAGCAGCCTCACAGCAAGATGCAACCATTGGATATTCCTGTGTGGAAATGGGAAGATATCACTATGGATTTTATCATGAAGCTTCCCAGGACCGCACATGGAGTGGATTTGATTTGTGTCATCGTGGATCAGTTGACCAAGAGTGCTCATTTCATCCCAATCCAGTAGAGTATATCGGATGAGAAGCTAGTCGAGATCTATGTACACGAGGTGCTGGGACGTCATGGAGTGTCGTTATCAGTTGTGTCTGACCGAGATGTCTGTTTCACTTCTAGATTTTGGAAGCGGTTCCATGACGAGATGGGTACTTGTCTTCACTTCTGTACAACTTTACACCCTCAAACGGACGGGCAGAGTGAGAGGACGATTCATACTCTAGAGGACATGTTGTGTGAATTCGTATTAGACTTTGGTGGGAGTTGGGATACGTATCTTCCGTTAGTGGAATTTTCATATAACAACAGTTATCACGCTAGCATAGATCAACCTCCCTTCGAGATGCTCTATGGGAGGAAGTGTAGGACCCCAATCTTTTGGGGCAAGGTCGGTCAGAGAGTCATGGGGAGTACTAAGGTGCTACTCAAGACCATGGAGAAGATCCAGCAAGTCCAGAAAAGGCTTCATACTGCTCAGAGTCGGTAGAATAGCTATGCTGACAAGCACCTTTCAGATCTAAAGTTTCAGATAGGGGATATGGTCCTCCTGAAGATGTCACATTGAAAGGTGTGATCCAGTTCAGGAAGAGGGGCAAGTTGGGCCCAAGGTATATCGGTCCCTTCAGATTTTTAGCTTGGGTGGGTTGGGTTGCGTATCGATTGGATCTATCATCTAAGCTTAGTTAGATCCACAACACTTTCCATGTCTCCCAACTATGGAATTGTCTAGTAAATGACTCCACAGTTGTGCCTTTAGAGGATATTCAGGTGGATGATAGCCTGAACTACATCGAGAGACAAGTAGTCATTCTTGACATGAAGATGAAGGAGCTGAGGAACAAGAGGGTAGAGCTAGTGAAGCTGCAGTGGCTGCACCGCTAGGGGTCTTAGTGGACTTGGGAGCTCGAGCAGGAGATGAGGGAGCACTACCCGGAGTTATTTCTAGATGCAGCGGATTTCTAGGATGAATTCTAATTCAAGTGGGGGAGAATTGTAACATTTGTGATTTGAGATAATGCTAATTATTTTGTTTTTCTAATTTATTGTTGGACTATGTGTAACACCCGGTTTTGAAAGTGCTTCACTACTCGGGACTGCAGCCCAATCATCAGTTGCCATAGGGTTTAGGGCTTCAGGAAAGGAAATATTTAGCCCATTTTGGATGTAGTTGCCATGCCTCAGTGATCCAAATGTGCGATTGTGTCTTCGGAAGCCAAGGGTAAAATTGTAATTTGAGATTGCGACCTTTTATGGATTTTGGAATCTTGTTTGGGAAGTTTTTAGGCAAGGATGAGTTGCTAGACGTGTTAGGCTTCTCGTCACCATTTTGTGGATATAAAGTTTGTCGGAAACGAAGTTAGAATGAGGGAGTTATGGTACTTTGAAGGTTTTGGCAAACTTAGCCCCTAATGGAAATTGATATTGCCATATTTATACATGTTTTAGCCAATATTTATTTACATTTTTATTAATATTTTGGTTATTTTCATTGACTAATGGTACTTATGAGGATAAATTGTTCTTTGCAGCCAAGTAGAAGCATTTTTGAAGGATAGGGACTAAAAACAACAAAACATGGAATTTTGGAGACTTGGAGAATAAAAAAAGAAGAAACCCATGAAATCAGCTACATTCACGACATGAACCACAAGTTCACAACGTGACATGAGAATTCTGGAAGATAAGTATGCACGAAGAAAAATCCTTGCCCGATAAGGATTTTTCCCAATTCACGATGTGAATGCATTATTCACGACGTGAAGCACAAATTTTGAGATAATTATATAAACTCTTGCACATTACGACTTAAAAAACTTTAGGCTGATTAAGAGAGTTCCTGAAGATAAATTTCAGAAGAATACAAGGACTGGAATTGGCTTTCAACGCCAAAGGAGAAGAGAAGTTCATAATTGGGTTCTAGTTTTTGTACTTTAGTTACGTTTTTCAATATGAGTTATTTGAATTTATTTGCTAGGATGTCCAGCTAAATCTAGCTGCTTCTGTTAGCTAGATGAAGCTGGAACTCATGGTGTTAATACTTTAGATTTGACTTTACTTGTTGGTTATGACTTGTGTTTGATTGATTGAACCTAGCATGTTTGATTTGATGTTTATTGCTTTAAATTCTTGTTCTGTGTAGTTAGTGAATATGAATCTGCATGAATATGAATACCTAATAATTCAGTGAACACTAGGTTATTAGAGCTAAGAGAAAATCAATCTTAGATAAGCAATTGAGTTATTAAAATTAGGTTGTGCTAGAGAACTCATATTATGATCATAAGTGTGTTTGTAAAATCAATCTTACTGGCTCCAATCATATTCAATAATTGATTATGTATTAACTATTGTGTCACCATACATAGATTTACATGAATTAATTAATGTTAGTAGATTTAGAACTAAATTGCTAATACTATCTTAATTGGTAACCAACAGTATTTGTCACAGCTAATTTATAAACCATTGAGGGAAAGTGGATTCGAACCAACAAAAGTGTTTTGTTAATTGACTAAATTCGTGTTAGGAATTAAGTTTATCTAAACTTGCAAAATTAGATAAATCCCCTTTCTTTGTTAGTAAATTAGGTTAATTTAATAGTAGATATATTAATTAGTTAAAACCGTTCCCTATGATCGACGCCCGACTTACCCGACTATTCTATAATTTGACTAGGTACACTACTTAGGTGCAATTTAGTTAGTTAAGTTAATTAGTTTATAAGTTTAAAATTAGGTGTAGCTATTTGCACACATCATAAATACTTGGCAGGCTAGCCCCATGCATGCAAGGATACGTGTACGAGTTCATCTGGGTACGCCCAATGTAAGCTGGGGTATGCCCAACGTATGAAGGATGTTGATCGCGGGTGATCATTGAGTATGTTGGGCATACAAAGGGGTAAGCGGGGCATACTCCCTTCAGACCAAAACCCTAATATTTCGACTTGTGACATATATAAGGAACATTATTGCAACCCTTAGGTCATTTTAAGTTAGCCACCATCCCTTTTCACGTCCATCAAAACCCTAGATTACCTTGGATGAAGCTTGGAGCTTGAAAGAATACTTTTTAGTGTGTGCGAAATAAGATAAAGGTGGTGTTCAAGTGTTGATCTTAGAAAGAGCTTTTGGATCATGCATCTAGAACCTCTTGGAGAGCTTATGAAGGTAAAAAAAAAACTTGTATCTTGTTCATTCTCCTTGTTTGTTGAGTTAGGGTTTCTCTAGAACCACTTATAAGTCCATAAATCATCTCTTAGGAGTTTGGGAAACTCTAGAGGTTAGGAAGGCTAGATCTGAGACTCTTGGACTTTGTTATTATATAAAATGCAACCTTGATGTCTTCATGCATGAGTTAAGACCTTTGGAAGGGTCTTAATGAGGTAGATTGAGTTGTTGGGACCTTATATTTCATGTAAAGTAATAAAGTTTCCAAATTTACGCCGCCCACTACACTAAGGTGCTGTTTGATTTTCTGAAGCAAAAATTCATGAAGTCTGCGGACCACCTCTGCAACCCTCTGCAGTAGAAGAGGTGGACCAAACGGCTGCAGACTATAATAAGAAGCGTGTTTGTTTTTTTAACATCTGCATACTGCTGCAGATATAAAAAAATCAAATAAACTAATTTTATAAACCGAAAATAGCTTTTTAATACGTAAAATTTAATAATGTATAACATTTCGGTAAAAATTAATGATATTTCAGTAAAAAAGAATGATATTTCAGTAAAAAAGAATGATATTTCAACAAAAAATAAAGATATTTTCAGTAAAAAATAATGATATTTCATCAAGAAATTATCATTATTGAATATAAAAAAAATTAAAAATAAATTCAATAAGAATAAACAAAAAAAAGGAAAAAAAATGTGAAATAAAATTTTAATAACATATAATCAAAATTTCAGCAATAAAAAAAGAAGAAGAAGAGGTTGGAAGAGGCAGTACAAGTGCTGCGCCAAACAGAGCACGCGCAGAGGTTTTTGACTCAGAAGACTTCTAAAAAACAAACAACTACGAGATGAAAAGTGTTGCGCGTGTGCTGCGCCGCGCAGCAGTAAGAGGTTTGAAGAGGTTTTTTCCAAAAAACAAACAGCACCTAAGCGTACAGAAGAGGTACATTGGGCGTACGCTCTCCGAAGAATGTAGGCCTTAGCGGACTTCGAACCTTTGGTCCCTAATGGTTTTGGGCCTGGACTTGCTAGTGTTTGGGCCTGAAAGTATCTTTGGGTCAATGTTGGTATGGTTGGGCCAACTGGGCCTTGTGGTCCAATATATGGCTGGGCCAACTGGGCCTTGTGGTCCAATATATGGTTGGACTTTGATGCTAGGCACATTAGTGAGGGAATGACCTTTGGGCCTTATTGGGCCTCATGGTATCTTTCGGTTTTCAGAGATTGATTATTAACTAAGGAATTAGTGGGCTAAAGGATAAGACCCATAAGGGGTTGGGCCTAATTTGGAAAATTAGGTCATTAGTGGGCTTTATGAATTTTGGAGTTTTAGACTCGTATGGTTTTGGACTTGGGCCTTATTTATGGATCTTGTTGGGCCAAGGGTAAAATGGTCATTTTACCCTAAATGTGGATTTTGGATCATGGGTTGGGACCAAATTGCTAATTAGGTGATGTTTTTGTATTGATAGCTTGAAGAGTTTCCATGGAAACAACTAAGGATTTCTTGCAGGGAACTTCAGTAGAATGAGGTGAGTTACCTTCGAGTAGAAGTGGATCGAAGGAACCAATGTCGGCCCACGAGTAAGAGTTATAGTAGAGATGATTATCTTTATGATAATTATCTGGTATGCCAGTATTGGTGATAGTATCTTATGATATTATGCTATAGTGGTAGGAGGGGTAGGATACGCCCCAGTATTGGTCGAAGCGAAGGGGTATGCCAGCACCCTGATAAGGTAGGCAGTATATTGATGGGTTTTGAGCATTCTAACACTCCTATTGTGTGCATGCAACCCTAGAAACCTTCGATCTATGTGTTTCTCTGAGATACATTCAAATAATAATTGTCCAAGGTTTACTTCCTAACTAGCATGTTATAGGGTACTTAAATCATAAAATACTAGTAGAATTACCTACCTTTTAGTAGTCGTTGATTGCTTGGAATTTGAGAGCCTAGAACCAATAATGTAGATGCCTCAAATGGAAGTCACAAATCACCACAAACTTTGGAAACTTGAGAGAGTAGTAGAAAACTTCTAGAAATCGGCCACCCTTTTGTTCTAACACAAACTAGTGCCATTTCAAGTGCCAAGGACCCCTTTATATAGTGTGGTGGATTAGGGTTACATTCATGTAAACCCTAATACCCATGATCTTTCATTTCCATGAGATCCATGGGTTAAAGATCCATGGACTATCCATAGACTTTCAATGCAATCCTAGCCCATTCTAAATAAGCAATATCCCACACTATATAAATACAAGAGCCCATATTTAATTAGTCGCATTTTGATCACCAAATTAATTAAATTAATTCTAGATCAATAATAATTAAATATTATGATTTCATATTAATATATTAGAACTTATAATATATTAATAAATCATAAACTTGCTATTCTCAAAAGATACTCCATAAATTGCTCGGGTGAAGTGCAACCCAAATGGACCATGCTGGGTCGGGTCAAGTATATCTCAAATATAGTTATGGACTTAGACACCTTATCCAACAGTCTCCTACTTGGATAAGTCTAATAACTATAGTTGCAAGCGTGACTTTAGGAACCGACCGACAATCATAGCTCTTAAAACTCTGTTGAACTATGAAGCGTCATTTTAGATAAGAGATCATATAATCCTCTCCTCTAGATATCAGATGGACAAATACATGGAAAAATTTCGTACTTATTGTCTAGCAGTTTGTTTCCCAATTTCTGATTTGTTTGACATAGAACTTAATCGAGCACATCAATTTAGTTCTGACCGGGCCCGGTACATAGGTCAAAAAAATATATCGAGGGGACCAGATATTGCTTCTAAACCAAGAAGGAACAGATAAACTTCGACTCGTATACTTGTTCTACTACTCATTGAATTATACACAAAGGTACGTTTTATGACATCAAGTTACTGATGCGTTTTTGTACAATCAATGCATAACCAACTCATAGGTAACAACTCATATCTCTAGGTTTGAAGACTTATATGATATTACCGTTTCACAATCACTCGAGATAAATTCCATGAAGTGATACAAGTGAGCGTGGGTTGAATCCGATACTCAAAACTTATGAGCACTCATGAGTGTTGTAGCAACTCTTGCTATGTCCAACATCTTAGACATCTACAAGCCAACTCATCACAATCTTGATTCATATCTACTTCCAACATATGACTGACTGTGGAGAATTTGAGTAATATGAAATACCATAATGCAATTATTCTGGAAGTCAAAACATGAAAAAATGAAATGATAGTAAACGATTGACAAAAGATACCAACACTTTACTCATAAATAAACAACAACTATTATTCATGATCAAATGTCAATTACACTTTACAAATTTCAAAAACTATCTAATCTGTAAAACTAATATCGTCCCTTTAGCCCGATGCACCTCGCATGCTGCAAATTCCTAACCCGATTCAGTCCCTTCGTGAGGGCATCTGTTGGGTTCTCCTTTGACGATATCCTCTTTTCTACAACGAGTCCTTATTCTATCTTGTGTGTTATGAAGTGATATTTTCTATCAATGTCTCTGGATCTGTCATGATCTCTCGTTTCCTTGGCTAAGGAAACCGCACTATTGCTGTCACAGAAAATCTCCATAGGCTCCTTTATAGCTGGTACAACTCCAAGGTCTCTGATGAAGTTCCTCAGCCATATCGCCTCCTTCACCGCTTCACTCGCTGCTATATACTCTGATTCACAAGTCGAATTAGTTACTGTATCCTGTTTGGAAATTTTCCAAGTAACTGCTCATCTATTCATGGTAAAGACCCAGTCTGACTGAGAGTGTAAATTGTCCCTATCAGTCTGAAAGCTAGCATCACTATAACCTACAACTCTCAAGTCATCACTCCCACCAAGAGTAAGAATCCAATCCTTAGTCTGTCGTAGGTACTTAAGAATGTTCTTTACCACAGTCCAGTGAACCTTGCCAGGATTCCCTTGATACCGGCTGACCATGCTCAAAGCAAAAGCCACATAAGGGGGAGTACAAGTCATAGCATACATGAGCGAGCCAACATCAGAAGCATATGGTAATCGAATCATCTCCGCTACCTCATCCTTTATACTCGGGCTCTAAGCCTTTCTCAGTTTTGCATTATGTTGGACCAGTAAGTCACCTTTCTTGGAATTCTGCATGTTGAACCTTTTCAACATTTTGTTCACATAGGTGCTTTGACTATGTCCAATTAGTCTTTTACTCCTTTCTCTCAATATCCTTATCCCTAGGATATAGGAAGCTTCTCCAAGGTCCTTTATAGCGAAACACTTCCTAAGCCAGGACTTAACCTCCAGCTGGGATGTCATTTCCTATGAGTAGTACGTCATCCACATACATTACCAAAAAGATAACTATACTCCCACTAGCTCTGACATACACACAGGATTCATTTTCATTTTTCGAAAAGCCAAACTCTTTGACCTTCTCATCAAAACAAAGGTTCCATCTACGAGATGCTTGTTTCAATCCATAAATGGATTTCTCAAGCTCGCACACTCTATCAGGGTGATTTGCACTGACAAAACCCTCTGGATGACTCATGTAAACATCCTCAGCCAACTTTCCATTAAGGAAAGTGGTTTTGACATCCATTTTCCATATTTTAGAATCATGAAATACATCAATGGCTAGCATAACCTTGATAGACTTAATCTTTGCAACTGGTGAGAAGGTTTCGTCATAATTAATTCCCCAAGTTTGAGTGAAACCCTTCGCAACCAGGCGTGTATAAGTGTGCACCTTTCCATCCATGTCGATCTTCTTCTTGAAGATCCATTTGTACTCGACCATCTTACGACCCGGTACATTGTCAACCAAGTTCCAAACTTGATTGTCATACATGGACTGAATCTCGCTGTTCATAGCCTCTTTCCATTTAGCAGACTCGGGGCCTGCTATGGCTTCCCTATAGTTGTTAGGTTCATCCAAATTTACCAGTATGTTATCACTGATAAATGTATCACCTTCCACAGTAACATGGAAACCATATTAATGCTCAGGTGCATTCCTAACTCTCGTGTTACGCCTCAGAGGTACAGACTCGTCAGTTGGATCAATAGGAATTTCCACCTCAGGTTGATTACTAGGAATTGATGTTCCTTCACCAATTGACTCTTGAATTTCTTCAAGGTCAATTTGCCTCCCACTGTTTCCTTGGCTTATGAATTCTCTCTCACCAAAGACCCCTATCCTTGCTATAAAGACCATATTATCACTGAGTCTGTAGAATAGGTAACCAAATGATTTCTGTGGGTAGTCGATAAAAATACACCTCTCACTTCGAGGTTCGAGCTTATCATGAGTCTCACGCCTCACGAAAGCCTCGCAACCCCAGATCTTGATGTGGTCCAAATTGGGAACTTTCCCGATCCACATCTCGTGGGGTGTTTTGACAACCTTTATGGTAGGTACTAGATTAAGAATATGGGTGGCACTCTTTAAGGCATAACCCTAAAATGAGATTGGTAGCGAAGCTCGACTCATCATGGATCGAACCATGTCCAACAAGGTTCGATTACGCCTCTCAGCCACACCTTTAAGTTGTGGTGTTCTGGGAGGTGTCAATTGTGAGACAATCCCACATTCCTTAAGATAGTCAAGGAACTTTGTACTAAGATACTCACCACCTCGATCGTATTGAAGCATCTTAATGTTCCTGCCTAACTGATTCTCAACTTCCTGTTTAAACTCTTTGAATTTTTCAAAGGTTTCTGACTTATGCTTGACTAAGTAAACATATCCATATCTACCATAATCATCAGTAAAAGTCACATAGAAGTGGTTAGCATCCCATGTGGCGGTTCTGAAGGGTCCACACACATCAGTATGTTTGAGGTCCAAAAAACCCTCACCCCTAGCACAAGTACCAGTGAAGGGTGATTTTGTCATTTTCCCAAGCAAACGAATTTAGGTCAAATGACTCCAAGACTCCATCCTTTGGAGTTGGCCTATGCGTTTCTTGCTTACATGTCCAAGACGACAATGACATAGTGATGATTTATCCAAGCTATTGGAAGAATCAATACACAACACATTATTTGGAGCTCGATTTTCATCGTGGCCATCATGATACATGCCACTTTAGTGGCATCTCTCTCACGAGTCCGGAATTCAGCGATCTCCGCAAGAGTAGCAGACGACTCATCAAGTTTCTTAAGCTCCTTATCGAGGACATATTCCTTGTCGTCATAGCAAGTGACCATCCTGATGTTCCGGATCCAATCCATAAAGTTGGAATCATCGAAGATGACTCTCCCACAAAGGTTCATGAGAGAGAAGGAGTTGGTAGGGTTTGAGATAGAAGCAGTATTGTTGGAAGAAATCTGTAAAAAGAAAGACAAGTTTAGATTACATATAAATATAGTCCTTAATAAGACACCCAAAATGTAATATTAAGGCTAGGACCCAACACAATATTTTATAACTTAGAGAGCGATGTCGTAATCCAAGCTATAAAATATTTGAAGGTAGGTGAATGACGATTCACCAATTTCCACCATGAAAATGAAATAAATTATTAGGTTTTAATTGGTTTTGAAACTCCTAGATTCTTTGATATCCATTGAACTTTTCAATGGAATATTTCAGTCTCGAGTGTGCCCTTCAAGTTTTATGACTGGGATGCCGAGGATCACAAAACAAGGTGTGAAGTAACCATGCAAATTACTTGGTACTCTTAATTTTTATCACCTAATCGATGTGTCGGTTAACCACATGCGCTCCATCGATCTATGATAAACCTTAATCCACCCTTTTCCTACCTTGTTAAGTCCAGGTTAGTGTGCCGGTTAACCACACACGCTCCACTAACAACTTAACCAAAGTGCAAAGTGTAATTTCATGGGTTAGCCCCTTATTCATATTTTCGTAAAGTAACTAAGATTGGGAATTTATAAAACATTTAGTTACTTTACAATCATCATACTTTTAATGAGGATTAAAGTCATTATCCTACCCGTTCGGTTAACGACCCTCACCAGTCAAGGAAGCGGTGGGTGAGAGTGGACACCCATTAAGCTTCCATTTTATAGGCAACAACCTTATACCCCCCTTATAGACCGGCTTCGTGAATGGGGCCTACTAATGGTAAAACGACTTGTTCTTATACATACATATATATATATATATATATATATATATATATATATATATATATATATATATATATATATTATTAACTTATAATATTATAAAGTATAAGGGTTGAATTTTAACTTTTAAAATTTTAGGGGTTGGAACTAAAGTTTTTATAAAATGTGTGAGACTTTACATGTTCCAAAACATGAGGGCAAGTTTTGTAACTTTCAAAACTTTTCAACTTCATAACTTATGAGTTAATGATTTATTAAAATGAAGACTCTTCATTTTCATGTAACTTATGTGTTTATTAATGAACTTTAAAAGAATGACTTCTGTTAATCCATAACTTGAGGACAAATTATGCATTAAATTAAAACACATCAAGATCAAGAATTAAACTAACAAACTATTTGCAAATAATTCCTATGATCTTCTAAACTCATAAGTGTATGAACATTCATATCAACAATTTCAAGAATCATAAATAACACATACAAAACTTGAAATTTTGATAATAGCCATTGTAAATGGATTAGCATAACCATTACACCATCTAAAACAAGTTTTATAAGACCAAAATAGTTTAGGGTAATGTTTCTAGTCCATTTCTAGCAGCAAAACTCAAAAATCTACATTCATGGTATGCTACTCGCCGAGTGCATGAACCTACTCGACGAGTAGGATGAATTAACACATGGACTCGTCGAATCCCCCCATGGACTCGGCGAGTTCACTCAGAAGATAGCAGATTTTTGAGTTTTTCCAACAAGTTTGCATCAAGTATCAAGAAAACAAGCCTAGACTCTGATACCATTGATGGGTTTTGAGCATTTTAACACTCCTATGGTGTACATGCAACCTTAGTAACCTTGAATCTATATTTTCTCTAAGATACATGAAAATAATAATTTTCCAATGTTTACTTACTAACTAGCATGTTATGGGGTACTAAAATCATACAACACTAGTAGAATTACATACCTTTTAGTAGTGTTTGAATACTTGGAGTTTGAGGGCCTAGCACGAATAATGTGGATGCCTCAAATGGAAGTCACAAATCACCACAAACATTGGAAACTTGAGAGAGTAGTAGAACACTTCTAGAAATTGGCCACCCTTTTGTTCTCACACAAACTAGTGCCATCTCAAGTGCCAAGGACCCCTTTATATAGTGTGGTGGATTACGGTTGCATTCACGTAAACCCTAATACCCATGACCTTTCATTTCCATGAGATCCACGGGTTAAAGCTTCATGGACTATCCATGGACTTTCAATGCAAGCCTAGCCCATTCTAAATAAACAATAGCCCACACTATATAAATACAAGATCCCATATTTAATTAGTCACCTTTTGATCACCAAATTAATTAAATTAATTCTAGATCAACACTAATTAAATATTATGATTTCATATTAATATATTAGAGCTTATAATATATTAATAAATCATAAACTTACTATTCTTAAAAGATTATTCATAAATTGTTCGAGTGAAGTGCAACCCAAATGGACCATGCCGGGTCGGGTCAAGTATATCTCAAATATAGTTATGGACTTAGACACCTTATCCAACATATATGACTTATGTGTTTATGTAGTAGTATGTTATATGGTAGAAGTAGGGGTGAAATAGTCTCAGGTACCGGTCGATAGGACCGAAGCGGTAGGCCAGCACCCTGATATGCTTGGCAAGGTACCGTTCGAATGGACCGAAAGCGTAGGCCAGCACCCTGATATGCTAGGCAAGTTACTAGTTAAAAAAGACCGAAGGGGTAGCTAGTACCCGGATATGTTAGACGGTATGTTTATTGTATGGTATGTAGTATGATGGGGGAATTCACTAAGATTCGTGCTTACGTTTATAGTTTTGGTTTCAGGTACTGCATTTTCAAAGGAAAGGATTCGGCTCGATCGCAGTGCATCACACTATGTTTTATATGAGATCTTTGGGATTACACTATGATGTTGTTTTATGATAACATGTTTTGATAATTGACATTTTTGTTTTGACATGGGATGTTATTATGAATGTTTTTATACCGTTGGTTTTATAATAACTTAATTAAAACTGAAATTTTTGGCTATGAATTTTAGGATGTTCCACTATGAGGTTAATGATGGACTAAGTGATTTGGGATGTTAGTGAGTAGGCCGCGTGAATAAGTACATTAGGTGTAATCTTGGCATACGTGGGGCGTAGAAGTAACTTTGGATATGGAGGCGGAGGTACGTACGCGTAGCGTACCAAGGAGTACGCGCAACATATGCGAGTAGACTAAAAACCCTAATTTTTAGGGTTTAAGCCATATAGATACCTCACTATGTCCCAAACCCTAGCCTCCTTACCAGCCACCTTGACTCAAAAACCCTAGCAAAACCTTACACTCTTCATCTTGTGTGATTTTGTTCTTGTGAGGCCAATTTGGAGGTTTGAAGCTTGGAAGGAGAAATAAGAAGTTAGTGAAGAAGAACTTGAGTAGCTTGAGCTCAAGTATCTAAGATATCATCGTCATCTAGTACTCTTTTCAGGTAAAAAGCTCCCAACTTGACTCATATATGCTTAGATCTATAGTAAAAGGCGGTTTGGACCTTTTTGATCCTAAGAATGGATTTTTATGGTTCAAATCCGTTTCTAGTCTTAGGGTTACGACCCTTAGTGCTAAACGAGTCTCAAGAACAGAAAAGTTTCCATCTTGAAGATCTTATTGTAGCCATGTATAAGTTTTAGTCATTTCCATGGAAGTCGGTTGCCATATTTCAAGTTTGGTTCCATTTGGTGGTTGCAAGCCACCAAGTAATCGACTTTATGGGTTAAGACATGTTAGTGGATGAAGATCTATGTTTTAAGCTTAAGGTCTTAAGGGATTAAGCATTTTTAAGAATATGGCTTAACCGGGTAGTACATTAGGCGTACAAGCCATGCAAGTTGTATGCTTAGCGTATAGAGGAGTACGCCTCGCATACTCACTAGTGTTGGGCTTTTCTTCATTTGGGATATTCTTTGAACTTGTTAGCTATTAGGCTTTAGTGGGCCATCAGAAGTCAGTTATTGGGCTAAGGACATGTTTAGGCTTAAGGGAAGGCCCATTTGAGGAGTTGGGCCCAATTTAGAAAATTGGGCCATTAGTGGGCTTGGAAAGGCTTTAAAGAATTAGACCATTGATGTTATGCATTTAGGCTTGGGTTATGGTCCTAATTAGATCAAGGATAAAATGGTCATTTTAACCTAAGAAGGATTATTGGATTTTGACTAAGTGTTATTTTGCACTGATAGTTCGGGGAGTCGTCAAAGCAGCTGTTAGAGACTTTATAGCGTGAGGTTCTTCATTCAGCATTAAGAGGTGAGTTTTCCTCCTGTATGAACGGGTCAAAGGCACCAATGCCAGCCCATATATGTATGCTAGTATGTTTCGGGCTAAGGTCCGATGTCGGGCAATGCCTAATGTAGGTTTATATATTTCTAGATTTCGATCCGATGTCGAGCGGGGCCCGAGGAATGTTTGTATGCTTGATGTTTTCGTGATTCTTGGATGTGTCTATTTTGTATGTTTCCATATTTCGGTTCGTTGTCGGGCAATGCCCAAGGAATGTTTGTATGCTTCCGGATTTCGGTCTGATGTCGGGCAGGGCCCGAGGAATGTTTATATTTTTATGTTATGTGATTATTTATGTGTATTTGTTGATATGTTTATATGTATACCGAGCTTCGCTCGATGTCGGGCAGAGCCCAATGAAGCGGGTGAGGCCCATGATATGTTATTATGTGATTATGTATGGTATGTGGTAGTTTGGAGAGACACACTAAGCTTTGTGCTTATAGTTTTCAGTTTTGATTTCAGGTACTTCCGGTAGCAAGGGGAAGAGCTTGGGATGATTGCAGTGCACACCATGATGTTAGCATGGGGATCATTACTCTGATATATTTGACATGTGTTTGACATGCATATATTGTTTTTGATATTTTGAGATATTATGGTTCATGTTTTGACAAATGAGTTTTAGTAATTATGGTTTATTTAATGACTTAAAAATGAAATTTGTGGTTATGATTTTTGGGATGTTTCACCATCTCATTTCAAAATATTTCACAGCAATTTTGGAGCCCCATACTATACTATTAAAGTCCACCTTAAAATCTTATTCATTCATTGTTTCCCAGCTTACCTTCAAAAACAATTCATATATAATTCTATTAGAATATAATATAGTATAAAAATGCATTTCATTTAATATATTATTCTAATTATAAAAATTATTTCATTTAATATTCTGATATGAATATAACAATAATGTCATATTTATATTGAAAAATCAAATTAGAATATGTAACAAACAATAAAGTATAATATACAAAAAAAATTGAAAAAAGTTATTACCTTCAATGGAAGTTTACTTGTGCTATGCCACATACAAAATCTATGTTTTGTGTGTGATAATACTATCTCAATAGCTTTTTTCATTGTTAGATTTTGATCAGTCACGAACATGATTGGTGCTTTTCCAAAACACTTCAAGAATGACCGAAGTAACCAAATATATGAATTTTTATCTTCTCTACACAACAAACCAGCTCCAAATATGACGCACCTTTTGTGATTATCAATGCTAGTAAAAGGTACAAACACCATACAATACCTAAAAAGAATACAAACAAAGACCATTAGAATATATAACTAAAAAATGTTTATAATTCTAGAATAAATACATGTTTGTACGATATGTTGCGTCAAACGAAACAACGTCCCCAAATAAATCAAAGTTTTGTTTTGAAGTGCCATCGGCCCAAATGAGAGCATTTAACTAATTCTTGTCACATCTATATTCGTATGTAAAATTTGTAACATTCTATTTAGGATTCTGAAGCTTTGTAATCAACAAAGTTGCATCACTGCCCCCGATGTGACAATTTAAATCCCTTGTAAAAAATTTCCAATCTATCTCTAATCCACCAACAAGATCACATCCTCCTTTTATAATTAACGCACATTAGTCTATATGTTGTAGTTGCCCCCACCTTTGCACTCGAAAGCTTATGTATAAAAGCTTGATCAACAACATCCAATTGACGTTTAGCTCGTAAAAGATGCATACAATCTTGATTGATCAATTTGTGGTCGTGCTGTTGTTCAAAGCGCCACAGGTAAAATTCTGAAGAATCTGGTATAACTTTGAATGCAACAAAATCTTTGCAATTTGTGTGTTTACAATTACTATTTCTCAATTGCTTGTTATGATCATTACTAATCGTGTCTAGAGTAGATGTGTTTGGCAATCCCCCTCTATTGCATATAAAATATTTTGAAGTTGTGATTCAATTTTTTTTCCTCTCTGTTGATTTTCTAATATCATAACCAGATCTTAATGCATATCATTTATACCACTTAATAGCATCTTTGATATTTTTAAAAAATGAACCAATAGAAGGTATCTAACTAGCTTCGGCCTCTAGAATCCAAAAGAAAGAACCATCAACTCCAATGAATTGTTTGCACGCGCCATATTGTGTTGCAACATTGTCACTTTGAACTACAAAAAAGAATATACCACCATGTTAACATATAATCAGAATAATTTGATTCATATGACTATAATCATAAAAAACCACAATGTTATATGTATAAGAATAATATGCAGTAACACGAACTTATCAGCAACATCATTCTATAAGAATAACTGATATCAGTAACAGAATTACCTTGGGTTTCCGATTGATTTTCATCATTATGCAGAATCTTTAAATCACCAGAACTGAATTGATGATTTTCTTCATTGTACTGATCATTTCTGATAAATCATTCATAACTATTACTAGGTTAAAATTTGAATATGTTATATGCAACTAACAATGAAAGCAATGAAAACTCAAACCTTGATCAATTAATCAAATCATGAAATAAAGTAAAAATTAACAGAATTACCTTGGGTTTCCAATTGATTTTCCTTGTTATAAAAAATCTATGAAACATTAGAAGCAAACTTATGATTTTCTTCATCGAGATTATGGTTTTTGATGTCATGCATATCTAAATCATCCATAACTATTATCATTATTGATATATAAATGTACGTACAATATTCTATAAGAATAACATGCAGTAACATGAACTTATCACCAAGATGATGTTAATGAAAAGCAAATAGATGATGTTAATGAAAAGTAAACATATGACATATTGCTGAAAAAAATAATGATTGAATGAAAGTTAAAAATGAAACAATAAAATAGAGATGTGTTGTCAAATAACATATTATAGATTAAATTTTTTTTCTAGGTCAAACAAATTCAACAACAGATGATGTTTGATTGCTGAAATCACAAATCATACATATATAAATTGGAGAAATCGATAATAGCTTGATGATTCAATTCATGAACTAGGTTAAAAATTAAATATGTTATATGCAAGTAACAGTGAAAGCTATGAAAACTCAAACATTGATCAATTGATGAATTCATGATGTTGAGTATAAATCATAGCCTGAAAGATCGTAAACAATTGTTTAAGATGAAGATTAGCAGAAATCGTTGAACACTTGAACCTTTACTGAAATCGATGATCACAAAGTTATAATTTGTCAAAATCTTCTAATGAATTGTTAATGTCGATAGATGAACATAAACATCAATCACTTAGATTATCAATCGCAGATGTAGAAGAATGAATAACATGAACTCGAATAACACAAAAATCGTGAATTTAAAAGCTATGAGTTAGCAACTTTCAATCAATATCCAACTCAAATTAATTATCAATTGAAAGAATATAAGACTAGAGATAGAATATTATCAAAGTGAATTGAAGAACAAGGAATGTTCATCCATCGAATAAATTGTTAGAAAACCGAAACAGATGAGATGATTTCTTGATGACGTGAAAATGACGCTAGCATGATATCTGATCATCTTAAATTTAACCTAGTGATTAATCTATCCTAAATTAACTAATCAGTTAGATTAATTAGTGTTAATCCCTTTTTTATGAACCACAAAATCAAATTTGATCAAAGGCTAAAATTTTGTTCCTTAGTCTCACAAAATGAACCTATATATATATATATATATATATATATATATATATATATATATATATATATATATATATATATATATATATATATATATATATATATATATATATATATATAACAATTATGAAATCGAAAACACAAAAACAAATTTGGGCCACAATTTTTTTAGCCGCAAAACTATTGCATACCGGTGCAACAAATAAACTTAATATTCATATGTGAATATAAAGGTGAATATATTTTCGTATATTACAAATTTGCCGCTTAAGCGCTCTAACATACCGGGACGACGATATATATATATATATATATATATATATATATATATATATATATATATATATATATATATATATATATATATATATATATATATATAAAAGAATAAATTAATATTCATATATGAATATAAAGGTGAATATATTTTTGTATATTACAAATTTGCCGCTTAAGCGCTCGTACATACAGGGACGACTATATATATATATATATATATATATATATATATATATATATATATATATATATATATATCACCGGAGAATATACATATACTCGCGTCGGTACGGTGGAGAGTTTCGCGATAAAAAAAGTATATAACCCAGATTTGTTCTCGCGTTTTCAATTATATCATTGTTTTCATATAAACCTAAACCTCCTTGTTAGCCAATTGGATTAGATCCAACTTGTATAGCTATATTTAATGACGTATTGAATATATATATATATATATATATATATATATATATATATATATATATATATATATATATATATATATATATATATATATATATATATATGAGGAAAATTACAAACTCTAAAAAGTGGGAAAAGATTGAAGGGACCAAGTTTGGTAGATGATTAAAGATGTGCACATGGGTCAAATTATTTAAAAAATCGGTTTGGAATTATCCAGGTTTAAAGGTAAATTTTCCAATCCTATGTGAACAGTTTCAGGTATGCACTGTTAGAAACCGGTTTTAGAAAATCCTAAAAATGACAACCTTTTCCCGAACTTGATTTCGGTATCTGTATTTTGCAAAATTTACATTGTTAATCGGAAACAAGATTTAATGACATATAGACCAAAACTACAACACAATAAAACCATTTGACCAAATTTATGATTACAATACAACTTGAAACATGTCATTTTGAATATACAAGAGGAAAAAAAAATTTGTAATTGACTCTAAAAATTGGGAAAACATGGAAGGGACCAAGTTTGGTAGATGATTATAGATGTCCACATGGGCCAATTTATTGAAAAAGCCGGTTTGAAGCTATCCGGTTTTAAGGGTGAATTTTCCATTCTTATATGAATAGTTTTGGATACGAACAATTTAGGATATGTTAGAAACCGGTTTTAGAAAATCATAAAAAATGACATAACCTTTTCCCGAACTTGATTTCGGTATCTATATTTTACAAAATTTTCATTGTTGATCGGAAACAGCCTAAAAATAACATAAGGACTATTCTGTCATTTTGTAATTGTTTGAGGGGTTAAAATGGCAATTTTAAATTATTAACTTTATAATTAATGTTTGTCAATTTTTCAATGGAAAAATGATTCTTGAGGGTAATTAATTTTTGCGTTTGTATTCATTTGGTCCTTTTTTTTCTATATTCAATATACCATTGAACTTGTTGTTTGTGTTCACCATAACCCTTTTGACCGGCTTTTGACATGTGATAGCCGGTCAAAGGGTTATAGTGAACACAAACAACAAGTTCGATGGTATATTAAGTACAAAAAAAAAAGGAAAATGACCAAATGAGAACAAACTCAACAGTTGGTTACCTTTCTGAGTCATTTTGGCCGAAAAGTTAAATGAAATTAAAGTTGCAAAATTATCAAAGACTGCAACCTTCTTTGGCTATAACGTATATGAAGAGTGTTTCAGATGGGTAACTTCGTTAAAACTTGGTCTATGTTATGTTTACTGTGGTTAACTGTCAATACCTCTCTTCAAAAGGATATGATTATGTATGAGAGGTATATTTATCAGTATAAACGTTTACCTCAAGGTATATTATGGTGATGTGTCTGCAAAAGCAGCATGATATTGTACATATTAATGTTGTATCTCATCCCATAAATTCAATTTTAAAGCTAAGTAAACTCAAAAATCACAGCACTTGTGATTCCACTCGTTTATAGTTTTGTCTAGAATCCATGATACGATAAATCATTCGATTGGAAATGTAAATGTTGTCATGAAATGTGTTTGCTTGGTCAAGATTCCCCTAATAAATATTCAAGTGCATTACAAAGTTACACATGTCTGAATAGTGTTTTTTCGTGGGTTATGTTTTGAAGAGAAGCAAAAATGAATCTTATAAAGTCATTAATATCAGTAGGAGATGACGTGGGATTTGTTGTAAATAAATTAAGTTTGTTCTCATTTGGTCATTTTCCTTTTTTTTGTACTCAATATACCATCGAATTTTTTGTTTGTGTTCATCATAACCCTTTGACCGGCTATCACATGTCAAAAGTCGGTCAAAAGGGTTATGATGAACACAAACAACAAATTCGATAATATATTGAATACAAAAAAAAAAAAAATTGACCAAATGAGTACAAACGCAAAATTTAAAAGTTAATTACCCTCAAGAATCATTTTCCCTTTTTTTCAATCATTTGGGATCATTTAAGGAATGGAAACCTTAAGATTCTTCGTAGATTAGAAAATCCAGTTTTATCCGGTTTAAAAACCATATAGAAATCCGATTTCCAACATTTGGGATTCAACCAAACATTATTATATTTCATTTCCTTTGTTTAGTATACCGATTACAAGACCATAACTTGTAAAACTTAATCCTTGACTTTTCTGCATTGCCTCATACCATTTGAATCCTAGTATATAATATTGGTCTGTTTTGGAGTGAGTATCAATTTATTTTGGAGTGGCCTATTTTAGATTAAACACTTTTTATCCGGATAAGATTATATTTGTACTTGTAACACCTAGACGATAATAATAGCTAAACAACTACTTAAATAAAAATATCTAAATTATTAAATGTCTTATAAAACAGTATTCATCTAAAAGATAGAAAACGTAAAGACTTTTCTAGAATTTTCCCTTTCCAAAAGGATTATTTTATCTTAACAATAAAATCATCACCCTAAAACTAAAGATTTTAAGTTAGCCCTGTCAAAAATACCCGATACTCGAATTACCCGTCCGATTTTTTCGGGTATCGGGTAAATTTTTCCGGGTAATCGGGTTACCCGATTTTTTCGGGTCGGGTAAAAGGTACATTTTTTGGGTTTCGGGTATACCCGAATTACCCAAATTATTTTAAAAATTCATTTTTTTTTGTAGAGCTTGTACTATATAGCAGGTATTTGATCACGTTTAAACTAATATCATTATTATAAAACATAAATATATTTATTATGATAATACGACACTAACAATATTAAAAGTAATTTTTATATATCATCACGTTCTTTAAAACTTAACTGTTTTCTATATTATAGTTTTTATTACAACTAACAAACTCATTATCTTGACGAAACTTTAGAACATGGCAAAACTTATGACTACATTTATCTTAAACATTTTAAACTTTTAAATTAAGATCTTTAGGTATTTGTTTTCTTAACATCTTATTAGATTAGATTAAATCGTTAAAAAAATACTTGATATCTCATATATTATTGAGTAGTAAATCTCAATGTTCAAAGCTTGAGTAACTTCATTTATGTCTCGTTTGTTTATATAAACAAGACTAATAAAGCACGACGTATTTATTTCATTAAATTTATTTTTAGGTGAAATTTTAAAAAAAAAAAAATCATATATTTCGGGTAATACCCGAATTACCCAAACCCGACCCGATACCCGAATTACCCATACCCGAATTACCCGAATTTAGTTTGGGTAGGGTAACGGGTAATTTTTCTAACATGAAAAACCCAAATTACCCGAAACCCGAAAAAATTACCCGTTCAACACCCCTATTTTAAGTAATTTTCTTACCACTCTTTACCCACTTTTTCAAATCTATTTAATCCAAATCCAAAAACGAAATGCTACAACTTCAATTCATGACATGACACAACATGAAACCAAATTGAAACAAAACTAAAAATTGCATTCACACATGTCTAGTGTAAAAAACACATCATATCGGATCAATGTTCGTGTTCAAAATTCAACACAATCTGACACAATATTAACACACGTTTCATGTGTTTTGTATGATTACTCATGAATCAAGTAAACTAATGCCTAATTGTTATTTTCCATTTATTTTGTCATGTTTATTTTGTTATATTTTGACTCTGGATCGTTTTTGTATTAGTAACTCGTGTCATATCATGTGGTGTCATAAAAAACTAGTGTTATGTTGCATAAAAACATGACACACTAACCCAATATGACACTCCTAACTTCAACATCATTTCTTTTTCAGTTTCACAGTATTAGTAAATCAAGAATAAAACTTGCTCAATTATTCAAGTTCCATCAGCAAAATGTAAATGTATATTAGCATATGCTTCTTTACCTCTCCATGCATAATATTCTATGAGTTGCTACAAGAAAATGCATATTGCAATGATTTTTCACTCGTTTATGGGATTGATGTTGAGGGAAGCCTTCAATTTTGCAACCAAATGTGGCAATGCCTTGACATGTTCTTCAACTGTCTGATTAACACATGATTCCATATCCTTTGTTGCATCAGTCCTCATCTGTTGCATCTTTGCAGACTCAAATTTATCTTGGCATACCATCAGTGACCTATTCAATCGTTCCTGTAATCCACAAAACAAATGTTTCTGATCTCTGAATTCACTACAAATCAAGATGCATAATGCTAAAAAGTACTCATGATCCCAAACATGATAACCAGAAAAACACAGATCTGGTTTGAACAATCGATGTAGATATGAAGATTGATAGTGAGAAACTACCTGAAATTTGGCCATTTCGCCTTCAACGAGATTCTGAGCTTGAAGAACAGGCATGCTGCAATTCTCAACGCACATGCTTATGTCTTCCTGCCTCCTCCTCCTGTCGAAGCACTCGTACGCACATCTAAAGTACGCTTTCTGCAAATCCCCAATTTCAAAAATTTCAAATCAAGTTTGTATAGAGGTTTCGTGTAATCGTTTCTGTGTATTTGCGAGTATATTGAGAGAGAGAGAGAGAGAGAGAGAGAGAGAGAGAGAGGAAGAAGTGTTGAAACCTGGAGGGTGAAATTGACATGGTCCTGAACAACGTTGAGCTGGGATTGAACAGCGGAATTAACCTCGTTGAGCTTTTGCCTCAATTTCTCTGTTACAATTCGTTCCTCCGCTGCGGCGATGTGATCCATTTTGGGGATTCGACCGAGGGTTTATCGAGGGTTTTAGTATGCTTTTTCTTTCGATGGGGGTAGCGGCGCTGACCCTCCATCTGCACCCGTTTTATGGGACCCAAAATTGTTTTGATTAACCATTTAACCTATTTGATGTAAATTATAACCTTCACAATCATATTTAAATTCATATTATAATAAATGAGGATATCCAATTTATGTTTCGATCGTTTATTTTAATATCTTTTATTAGCTTCTAAGTAGCATAGATGTTTCAAGTTATATCCATGTTTTATTAATATCTTTTTTAGGTCTCGTTTAATAGACATCTTTCCAGTTTAGAACAAATTTTTCCGGCTGAATGGATCCGAATGACTGTTTGATATGCACAAAAAAGAGACTTTCCCGTAAAATATATTTTTCCCAAAAAGCTCCAAAACCATATCCATCTGCAGGGTTATCTTTTGAAGAGACTCTGATGACTTTCTTCAACTATATGTCTAATATAATGGGATTTTATGTCGATATGTCTTGATTTGCCATGATCTCTCGTTTTTTTGGTTAAAGCAAGCGCTCCTTCATTATCGCAGAAAAGTTCCATTGGTTCCCGTATGGTTGGGATTACTCCAAGATCTCCAATGAAGTTCTTCAACCATGTTGTTTCCTTTGATGCTTCACTTGTCGTTGTGTACTCTGATTCATAGATAGAATCAAACATTATGTCTTGTTTGGAACTTTTCCAAGTAACTACTCCTCCATTTAATGTAAATACTCATCCAAATTGAGAACGAAAATTATCTCTATTTGTTTGAAAGTTGGCATCACTATACCCAATCACTCTCAACGTATCATTGCGACCAAGGAGTAGAACCATGTCCTTTGTCCTTTGCAAATACTTAAGTATGCTCTTAACTATTGTTCAATGAGCTCTGCCAGGATTTCCTTGATAATGACTAACCATATTTAAAGAAAAGGACACATCCCATAACGTACATGATCGATCCTACAACCAAAGGATAAAGGACTCGACTCATACCAGCTATCTCTTCATTCGTACTTGGGATTTGAGTCTTACTTGATTTGGAATTGCTTTGAATAGGTAGCTCTCATTTCTTATAATTTTCCATACTAAATCGCTTTAGTACCTTGTCCAAGTATGTACTTTAACTAAGTCCAATTAGCCTGTTCTTTCTATCTCTCAAAAATCTTATCCCGAGAATATAGGCGGCCTTTCCTAGATCCTTCATATCAAAACACTTTCCAAGTCAAGGTTTCACTTCTTGCAAGGTTGGAATGTCATTTCCCATGAGTACTATGCCATCAACATACAACACTTGAAAAGTTACTATACTCCCACTATCTTTAACATACACATAAGACTCATCATCACTCCTATAAAAACCAAACACTTTGACTTTTTCATTGAAGTAAAGATTATGGCTGCGAGATGCTTGTTTCAATCTAGAGATGGATTTCTCAAGCTTACATACTCTATTAGGAAACTTTGCATCAACAAAACCCTCTGGTTGACCCATATAAACACCTTCAGCCAACTTCCCATTGAGGAAAGTGGTTTTGACATCCATCTACCAAATTTCATAATCATTAAAGGTAGCTATGGCGAGCATTATCCTTGAATTGATGGTAGCACAGTCCTTTTGGATTGCCCTCAAACTTAGTAATTAGACAGGATGACTTTCGGAAAGAGAAGGTCCAATTATTAATTTGATTAATAAATTAAGATAAGTAATTTAATAATATATTATGAGAATAATATATTAATTAGAAATAGTAATATTTAATTAGAAATTAATTTGAATTAATTTTGGGATTAAAAGAATTAATTAAAAAGTGCAGGGACTGAATTGTAAGTGTTCAATAGTTGAGCAAGAGGCAATCTAGAACCCTCGATAGGCTATGGACAGTTTTCATATGCCTTAGGGTTTCTAGAATAGTCTTTAATGGATAATCAGGAAAGTGCATAATTACTCAGTTTAAGATAATCTTGGATTTAGGCTTACCTAGGGTTTCCTGACTGCACTATAAATAGGGTTGATACCCTATGATTTTTCTGCCACTTATTCTTGAAGAGTTTCAGCCAAAATTTGCAACCTCCCTCCTCTCTCTCAATCATTCTTCCTTACTAGTGTTGGGTGTAAGCTACTAGAGGTGTGACAATTGTGACGCTTGCTCTCAAGGTTTTCAACAATATAAGGATTTGGATTGCTATTGCTATATATTGATCAAGGTATGATTAATCTAGCCCTAAGTTATGAATTTTGAAATTATAGAAGCATGATAGGGTTTTATGTTTTGTTGTTCAAGTTGTATGTTCAATTAGAGAAAACGTAGATCAAATTATTTAGGGTTGCATGCACACATATGATTGTTTGTTTTGCTCAAAACCCATCAGTATGTGTATCCTAGTCATTGGGTTTTATATCTGGTTGGTCTGTGACAATCCATGGAGACAAATACGGGTAGATGTGGAAGGTAGTATGGGCCCGTACTACTAGAAGCACATGACCCGTACGCATAACAAGTAAGTCACAAAACCTCGAGGGTTTAGTTTTTTTTGTAATGGTTGTATATCATGAATTATGAGATTTATTATATATTTTCGTTCATTTTCAGTACGGTGTTCGCGAGAGGTTCTAGTTCAGGAGTTGGCGCCCCGGAGAGGCCAGGCTTGATAGATGATGATATTCGCGAGTTGGTGGCCACTGAGGTAGATGCGGTTGTTCGGGGTGCCATCCTAGAGGTTTTTGGGTCTATCAAGATCGCGATGATTGAGTCGTTTGATGAGGCATATGCCACTGTGGCTGAGGCTGCTGCTGCTGTAGCTACCGCAACTGTTGTTGTTGTGGGGTTTAGGGGAGAGGATCATTCCAGTATCGGGACTTCAGCAACATGAAGCCCCGGGAGTTCGACGGGGTCAATTACCCGATCATGGACATAAGATGGATTTCTAATGTAGATGGTTGCTTTTTCACTTGTTCTTGTCTAGAGGACTAGAAGGTCAGGTGATCCTGAACCTTCTCTGTCTGGGTGCGAAGGACTGGTGGAACCTGGTGACCGGTTCTTATACTCTGGAGCAGAGGGTTGTTATTACTTGGGGGTAGTTTCCGGAGATGTTTCACATGGATTATGTTCCCTTTCTAGAGAAAGAGGTTGGCCCAGGAGTATTTGGCGTTGAGGAAGATGTAAGAGTTGGTGATTGAGATCACCAAGATGTTTATTGATAGAGCCCTTTTCTGTCCTGATTATTCTGCCTTAGAGCAGGCCCAAATTAGCATTCTTAAGACGGAGATTCGACAGTTTCTATCTACCCAACATTACAGTACCCTTTCCGAGCTTCAAGATGTCACACGAAGGTAGAAAATTGATATTGAGATCTAGATGAGGGAGGAGAGGCAGGCACCGATTGTAACGACTGTCACCAATGCGTATGTGGTGTTTATGGACTTGATGAATTGGGTATGCAGGTCGATGCTCGTTCGATCAGTTATTATTTTTATTGATGAAATTTTGGTATATTCCAAGACCAGAGAACATCATGAGGAGCACCTTCGATAGATTTTGGAAGTACTGAGGTGGGAACAGCTGTATGCCAAGTTCTCAAAGTGTGAGTTTTAATTGCGATAGGTCCAGTTCCTACGACATCTCATTAACTAAAATGGGATTTTGGTCGATCCAGCCAAGATTGAGGTTGTAATGCAGTGGGAGGTTCCCAAGTCTCCCTCAGAGATCAGGAGTTTCTTTGGATTAGAAGGATATTATCAGGGATTTATCCAAGATTTTTGTATCCCTCACTCGTCTGACGAGGAAAGGCGTAGATTTCCGTTGGGGCCCGGAGCAACAGACTTTGTTTGAGATGCTGTGAAAGAGGTTATGTGAGGCCATAATGTTGACCCTTCTGGAGGGTGTCGATGATTTCAAGGTTTTTTGTGATACATCCACCACTGGTTTAGGGACGGTTCTTATACAGAAGGGGTGAGTGATTATGTATGCTTCTTGGTAGCTGAATCCGCATGAGGTACGATATCCTACTCATGGCCTGGACTTGGGGGCAGTGGTCTTTGCCCTCAACATTTGGAGACATTATTTATATTGGGTCCTTTGTACCGTTTACTGTAACGCCCGTAGATCCGGGCTAGTCAATTTAGAGACGATAAGCATCAAAAATGACTTTTTGATGGAAGATTATTTAGAAGGATTAATCTTAACTAAGTTATAGTATATGTTACAAGGATTCCGTACGTATAAAGAATGCCGAAATCCGAGTTATAATGAAGAAGTTATGACCTGTCGAAGTTTCGCAACAGAACTGGCATGACACAACGTGACGTAAATAGTGAATTTATGTTAGAGAGATATTTGGCCTTATCGATCTAAATGAAAGTTGTAGAATACGTTAAACTGAGATCGTGCATAAAAAGAACGTCTAAATCTGACTTTGTATGAAGAAGTTATGATTTTTTGAAGTTTCAACATTAGCAGTATGCAGCCCGAAACTCGAGATTGAGGTCGAGTGATATTTAGCCAAAGCCTTCTAAATGAGAATTGAAGATCTCATCAATAGTAGTCCAACGATAAAAAGACAGACGAAAGCGGAGTTTAGATGAAGGAACGTCGAAAACGGAGTTTGTACACGAAAGTTATCAATTTCTAAAGTTCGGCGCGCGAAACCCCAAAACTATCAGAACTCACGAGGTGAACAGATGATGGACGTCTTCCAGGGAAAGTGGCCATGACGAACGCAATGACGTATCGAGCTCACGAGGTGAATATTAGAAACTCACGAGGTGAACTCAGAAAATTCACCCTATGAATAGAAATTGAGGGTAAGCTGAGTTTGGTTGCTCATCTCTTACTCTCCCACTCCCAATACTCTCTCTAAGCCCTATTTTAACCCCCCAAAGCCCCGGTATCATCCCGAGACCCGAAGTGAGTCCTAAAGCCCGAAGATCCCGAGAAATGAAATTCTCGAGCCGAAGCTCTGCTTGTGAGAAGCCGGTTTTTGTGAAGATCTTCCAGATCTACCGAAGAATACTACTTTTACAAGTCGTAGTGCTGTCCGGTCATCTTTTAATCAAGTGAGTGTATAGTTGGTGTGTAATGAGAGATAGTATGAGTGAACCCTGGTGACTATGGAGTTAGCGCCTATTAAAGTAAACCTTGGCAACTATGGAGTTAGCTCATGTTGAGTAAACCTTGGCGACTATGGAGTTAGCTCATGTTGAGTAAACCTTTGAGACTATGGAGTTAGCGCTTGTTAAGTGAACCTTGGTGACTATGGAGTTAGCGCATGTTAAAGTAAACCTTGGCAACTATGGAGTTAGCGCATGTCGAGTAAACCTTGGCAACTATAGAGTTAGCGCTTGTTAAGTGAACCTTGGTGACTACGGAGTTAGCGCCTGATAGCTATGGATTTAGTACATGATAGATAAACTTTCGCAGCAATGTACTTCGTGCCAATTCCTTAGGTCAATCCTTAGGATCGAGTGAATGAAGGATAGTTGATTCTTAGGATAAAACCTTAAGAGTAAAGAAGATAATAGGGATGGGTAGTTAGGTTAATTGTTTGATAATTAAATATAATAATTATATTATTGTGGGTTGAAAACCCTATATGCTCACCAGGCTCCCAAGCCTGACCCACTCAATTTTCTTTGCATTACAGGTAATGAAACAAGGGTATAAGTTGGTGGACTTGACGAGAGATTTTGGATTGTAGATTAGTAGTTATAAATAACTGTTGTAAGGTCTATTTTATATTATTTATGCTTTTGGTCTGTATCAGAACATGACATCCCGAGGTTTTATTATTTAATGAAAATACATTCTCTTGAGAAACGTTTTGATAAATTTTATCATATTTTGTTTTGGGAACAAATTTCGCAGCTCTTTTAATCAAAGGATTACTCTGATTTTATAAAACAAAGCATAAACAAATCAGTCTTTTCTAGCCAAAGAAATTGGGGATGTCACAGTTGGTATCAAAGCATTAGTTTAAGTGAACTAGGAATTTGTAGGATTTCTAGACTTAAACTTAGAATGCTAAGTGAAGATTGTGAGGTGAGTGTCTGCCATATTTTAGGCACGAGCACTAGTATATTTTAGGAGAGATGCCTAAAATGCTTTATGTGCTAAATGCTATATGTTTGCCATATATGAAATTGTTTGTTTGGATCTATGGTTTGTTGCCGACCGGATATGGAAACCTTATGTGTTTAGGATTCTAAACGAATGACTGATATAAGAACTAGCATGTAAACATTTCGGAGTGATAAGGAGAATTATACGTCTATCGTAAATAAAGCTTTCTTATCTTAAATTCTTGTCCAGTACACCAAACGTCTGCTTGGATGTACAAAACGTTATGGAGAAGAATCGTAGAGAATTGAGTAAATGGAGGAAATGAAAGGTTTATGATAGTGAATGACACCTATCAGAAGATATCGTAAGAGCGATGTGACATCCCCAAAATCTCGGCCAGAAAAGACCGGTTTCATTATGCTTTTTAAACATTTTCAGAGTAATCCTTTTTTATTTTAAAAGAGATGCGGAATTTGTTCCCAAAAACAAAACATGATAAAATTGATTTTTATCAAAACATTTCATGAAGAAATATAATTTCATTTCATAATAAAAAACCGGGATGTCATGTTTCAATACAGACCATAAAGCATAAATGACAACAATACAAGTCATTCAACAATTATATACATATACAGACTTGTAAACAAAACAACTTGATGATTCATCCATCTTATGCCCTCGTGCCACTTCCTGTAATACAAAGAAATTGAGTGGGTCAGGCTTGGGAGCCTGGTGAGCATATAGGGCTTTCAACCCACAATAAATGATTAAATTAATTTTCATCAACCAATAATAACCCAATTACCCATTCCCGTTATTCTCACTTTACGTCCCTAAAATAACTAACACAAGGGACCTAGTGTAAGAATATTTCATCGGGGTGACAACACATGCATTCGGGGGTTTTCCCGCAATATACGTCAAATAAGGCAACCATGAGGGGGATGGAGTACAACGAATGAACACCCAAATTCATTAACACCTATAGGTGGCGAACCTGCTAGCATTCCACAGGGCTGTCTAGAAAAGTCTGTGTTCGTCATCTAAACTCCGCTAGATGACTGAATCAAAAACAACATCGAGGTATCTCATCTGTTTATCACACAACTATCTACCCATGTTCTACCCGACATATTAGTAGATAAAAATATATATTTGTATACATAGTTTAAAACCTGTATAGCATTCTCATTCAATATATATTCCAAACAACATATGCGACACATACACATAGCACGTATTTCATAGAGAATATATCATATATATGATATAGAAGAAAGTGAATATACCTTCACACATATAACAACAAAATATACACATAACACGTATTTCGTATAAAATACTTCATAACTATGCGTTAGAAGAAAGTAACTACACACTCACCTGATTAGAAGATGATCGGACAGCACTACGGCTTGTAGAAGTAGTATTCTTCGGTAGATCTGGAAGATCTTCACAAAAACCGGACTCCTCGCAGGCAGAGCTTCGGCTCGGGAATCTTACTTCTCGGGATCTTCGGGACTTACTTCGGGTCTCGGGAATGATATCAGGGCTTCGGGATAATTCGGGCATGAAAAATGATGCAAAACGGGAGAGAGAGAAGAGAAAAAGAGCAAAAATATCGGTTGCCCTCGCAAGCCTTTTATAGGAGGCTGAGGCCTCGCATTACGCTGGGCGTAATGCTCTGCGCGGGGCGTAATGCCTCGGATCGTCACTGCATACGTCATCGCAGCACTCGAGTCCGAGGCGGTGCATGCATCGGGGTACGCTGGGCGTACTCAACTACGCTTGGCGTAGTTCGGATCGGATCGATGACTCTCCCCCCTCCTTCGGATAATATCGAGATTTAATAATTAAATTTTAATTTTAATTATTTAATAAACTTCGAAAATTCATATGTTCTTCATACGAACTCCCTTTTCGGCGTTCTTTATATCCACACGTAGGTGAGACTACGCTCTACAACTTTCGTTTAGAATCCGTCGGCTAATTTTGACTTTTATTATTATTATTTATTTTTAGTAAGCCGGGACAGGAAAACTCCGTTATAAATTCATAATTTCTTCATCCGACGTCCGTTTTCGCCTATCTTTTTATCGTTTCACTACTATTAACGAGATCTTCGATTCTCGGTTAGATTGTTTCGGCTAAAAACCGCTCGGTCTCAAATCGAGTATTCGGGCTGCATACTGCTAAGTCGAAACTTAGAAAAATCATAACTTCCTCATACAAAGTCAGATTTGGGCGTTCTTTTTATGCACGCTCTCGGTTTGACGAACTCTGCGACTTTCATTTAGATCACTTAGGCTAAATATCGTTCTAACGTAAATTTCACTTTTTACATCATTCAGCGTTGCCGCTTCTGTCGCGAAACTTCGACAGGTCATAACTTCTTCGTTATAACTCGGATTTCGGCATTCTTTATATCTTCAAAATCCTTGATTAAACCAATACATCTTTATGCAAAGGTATCGGGCTTATCCCACACTTCAAATTTGACGCTTATTTTATTCTTAATTCATTAATTATAATAATTAAGAAAATAAACACATAATTCACATAATTCACATAATACTCTAATATTTCATCATTAATACTCCAAAAAGAGTTACAAGAGTTAACCTAGACTATTACATCAATTATAATGCCTAGCCTGGAAACGCGGGCGTTACAAGTGGCATCCTGCCTTTAGAATATGATGATAAAATAACAAAACGTTTAGAGGAGTACGGTATGTCTGATGTACACCTTCGATTGGCAGGATGATGGAACGATTGGTGTAGTTCTTGAAGTTGTCCCATCGTATGGAATTTCCATCACCAACTGAGTTGAAGTAGAATTGATGATTGAAGATACGCATGGAAGAAGTCCTAGTAGAGTCTAGGAGAATTCTTATGATTAACTGAACACATTAGTATGTGTTAAATTGTTTTGTGATTTTAGGACTTGGGGACTGCGAGACAATACTTGGGACGAGTATGAGTAGGTGTGAATAGTAGTAGAGATCTATACTATTGGAAGCACATGACTCACGCTTGGATCAAGGAAAGTCACAAGGTTACCAAGAAGCTTGTAATTGAGTTCGTTTTTATTCAAGTATGTCGTTACCATTGTTTCGGTAATGACTAAAAAAAGATGATTGATATTCAAGTATGTCGTTACCATTGCACGCTCTCAGTTTAATGTATTCTAAAACTTTCATTTAGATCGCTAAGGCCAAATATCGCTTTAACGTAAATTCACTATTTTCGTCACGCTGTGTCGTGCCGGTTCTGTCGCGAAACTTCGACAGGTCATAACTTCTTCGTTATAACTCGGATTTCGGCATTCTTTATATCTTCAGAATCCTTGATTAAACCACTACATCTTTATGCAAAGGTATCGGGCTTATCCCACACTTCAAATTTGACGCTTATTTTATTCTTAATTCATTAATTATAATAATTAAGAAAATAAACACATAATTCACATAATACTCAAATATTTCATCATTAATACTCCAAAAAGAGTTACAAGGGTTAACCTAGACTATTACATTAATGATAATGCCTACCCTGGAAACGCGGGCGTTGCAATTCTCTCCCCCTTAGGATGATTCTGTCCCCGGAATCACACATCAACAAACAAATGCAGATAGCGACTCAACTTGTCACTCTCCGTTTCCCAAGTGAGATTTGGCCCATTCGAATGTTTCCAAGGACAAGACCATCTTACGTCGAAGCTTCTTAGTCTTTCGGTCAACAATTGCCTCTGGTTCTTCAATTAACCTCTTGTTTTCATCAATTCTTAATTCAGAAATTGGAATTATATCAAGAACTTCTCCCATGAACTTCCTCAAATAACACATATGGAAAGTGTTATGAATACCATTCAGTTCTTCTGGTAGTTCTAGCTTGTAAGCTTGGTTTCCAATCCTCTGAAGAACTTTAAACGGTCCAAAAAACCTTGGACTCAACTTTCCCCTTTTACCAAATCTTATAAGTCCCTTCCACGGTGAGACTTTAAGTAAAACCGAATACCCAACTTCAAAAGTCATCAGTCTTCGCTTCTTGTTAGCATAGTTCTTTTGACGATCTTGAGCTGCTAACATTATTTCCCTGATCACTTTCAACTTCTCAACAGTCTGGTGGACTATCTCGGGTCCCATAAACTGCTTTTCTCCAGCCTCAAGCCAACAAGACGGCGTACGACACTTCTGTCCGTACAAAGCTTGATAAGGTGCCATCTTTATGCTCGAGTGGAAACTATTATTGTAGGAAAATTCTACCAAAGGTAAATGTTCATCCCAGTTACCTAGGAATTCCAAGGTACATGCTCTCAGCATACCTTCAAGTGTTTGTATTGTTCGTTCGCTCTGACCATCAATCTATGGATGGTAAGTTGTACTTAAACACAACTTGGTACCCAATTCCACTTGTAGACTTTTCCAAAATCGTGAGGTGAAACGGCTGTCACGATCTGACAAAATCGTTAACGGAACACCGTGAAGCCTCACAATTTTTTTTCACGTAAGAATTCGCAAGCTTATCCATAGACCATTTCTCATTGGCTACTATGAAATGCGCACTCTTAGTGAATCGATCAATGACCACCCAAATCATGTCGTGACCATTCTTTATTCTGGGTAGTTTAGTGACAAAATCCATTGCAATGTCTTCCCATTTACCCATAGGCACAAGTAAAGGTTCTAAACTCTCGTATGGTTTCTGATGTTGTGTCTTGACTCTCGCACAAGTCACACACTCAGCCACATACTTTGCAACATCAAGCTTCATCGTTGGCCACCAGTAGTAGGGTTTCAGGTCCCTATACATTTTAGTGCTGCCAGGATGAATTGAGTACATGGTTTTGTGAGCTTCTTCCATCAGAAGATCTCTAATTCCTCCGGACCTAGGTACCCAAATCCGATCTTGGAACACCTTCAGTCTGTGACTTTTTAGACCGAACACCAACGTTTTGCCCAAACGTTCTTCTTTTCGATCATTCTTCATAGAAGCTTTCTATTGAGCTTTCTTTATACTCTCCACAATTGTCGAGACAACTTCTATTCTCAACGCTCTTGGCCTTTTTCTCTCAACATTGACTTTCCGACTAAGAGCATCAGCAACAACATTAGCTTTACCAGGGTGGTAAAGTATCTCACAGTCGTAGTCCTTGAGTAACTCTAGCCAGCGCCGTTGCCTCATATTTAACTCTTTCTGATTAAAGAGATATTGGAGACTCTTATGATCAGTGAAAAGTTTGCACTTAGTGCCATAGAGGTAATGCCTCCATATTTTCAGAGCGAAAACTACCGCTGCCAACTCCAAATCATGAGTCGGGTAATTCTTTTCATGCTCCTTCGGTTGTCGAGATGCATATGCTATCACCTTTTCTCTTTGGGTCAAAACACAACCCAACCCAACACCAGACGCATCGCTATAGACAGCGAAGTCTTCAACTCCATCGGGTAAAACAAGTATCGGTGCCTCGCATAGCTTCTTCTTTAGCTTCTCAAATGCTTCTTTATGCTTATCGCTCCAAGCATAAGTAGCTTCTTTATGGGTCAAAGCTGTTAATGGAGTAGCAATTGAAGAAAAGCCTTGGATAAACCTTCGGTAATATCCAGCTAATCCTAAAAATCTTCGAATCTCTGTGGTACTTTTCGGTTGTTCCACTTCGTTACAGCCTCGATCTTTGCTGGATCAACCATTATCACATCCTGGTTGACCACGTGACCCAAGAATTGGACTTCACGAATCTAAAAATCACATTTGGAGAACTTTGCATACATCTTCTCCTTCTTCAAGACTTCTAACACTTCTCTCAAGTGTCTGTCATGTTCCTCTTGGCTTTTTTAGTAAATCAGAATGTCATCTATGAACACTATCATGGATTTATACGGAACGGATTACAAACCTTATTCATTAAATCCATGAATGCTACTGGAGCATTGGTTAGTCCAAACGACATAACTAAGAACTCGTAGTGTCCATATCTAGTTCTGAATGCAGTCTTCTCGATATCCAGTTCTCTTACCTTCAGCTGATGATATCCTGACCTTAGATCGATCTTCGAGAAATAGCTCGAACCTTGCAATTGATCAAACAGGTCATCAATCCTTGGCAACGGGTATCTATTCTTTATCGTTTCTTTATTCAGCTCTGTGTAATCAATGCACATTCTCATGCTCCCGTCTTTCTTCTTTACGAATAACACCGGAGCTCCCCAGGGTGATGAACTAGGTCTAATGAAACCTTTGTCCAATAACTCCTGAAGTTGCATCATCAGCTCCT
Organism: Lactuca saligna; assembly: GCF_052625555.1. Lineage (NCBI taxonomy): Eukaryota > Viridiplantae > Streptophyta > Magnoliopsida > Asterales > Asteraceae > Lactuca > Lactuca saligna. Next base: position 68,999,154 of record NC_136417.1, on the reverse strand, counting down.
TCATCTCCGTCGATGCTAATCGGTACGGTGCTTTTGCTATTGGCGTGGTTGCTGGTAACAAGGCTATTTTGAACTCCACTTGTCTATCAGGTGGTAATCCAGGAAGATCTTCGGGAAATACTTCCGGATAATCACACACCACTGGAATACTCTACATCACCTTCTTTTCCTTCTTAGCATCAATCATAAATGCTAAATATGATGTACATCTCTTGGTCAAACACTTTCTGGCTTTCATTAGGGAAATGATTCCAGAATTTACCCTGCGTTTGTCCCCGTACACCATAAACGACTCTTTCCCTGGGGGTTTTACTTTTACTATCTTCTTTCTGCATAATATCTCGGCGTCATTGGCGCTAAGCCAATCCATTCCTAGAACGACGTCGAAACCATTAAGTTCGATAGGCAATAATTCCTTGTGAAACTTATTCCCATTAAGGTCGATTAAGATGTTTTTCATACGATGGCTAATAGGTACAAACTTGCCACTAGCAACTTCGACTAATAAAGCATTATCTAGTCTATCAATAGGCAAAGCTAGTTTCCTACCAAACTCATGCGAAATAAAGGATTAGTTGGCTCCAGAATCAAACAAAATTTGAGCAGGTAATTCGTTTACGAGAAAGGTACTTGAAGCGACATCAGCTTCATCTTTCGCAGCCTCAAGTGTCATCTGGAAGGCTCTCGCCTTCGGCTTTGGTGGAATGTTGAGCTTAGCTGCCTCCTTCTTCTTCGGACAATCTTTCAAAATGTGCCCCTCTTCATTGCAACCAAAACACATCCTTTTTTTGGACGGACACTCATTGGCAAAATGCCCAAATTTTCCATAATTGTAGCAGGTTACATCATCACTACATTTCCCAAAGTGCTTTTTCTTTCACTTCTCACACCGTTTCGTTTCGCCTCCTTTTCCTCCAAACTTTTTCGAATCAGACTTCAAAAATTTTCTTTTCTTATTGGAACCTAGAGTTCCTTCAAACTTTCTCTTCTTGCCAACTTCAACCTTACTGGCGGATCTTCCCTTGATCATGTCCTCAATAGACTTGGCAACCCAAATAGTTGCCTCTAGAGTAGGTGCCTGATGAACTGGCACTGCGTACTCCCATGAGAGTCCTTTTGCATACCGGTCAACCTTTGTCAGCTCATCTGGAACGATGCGCAAGGCAAACTCCATTTTGTCGGTGAAAGCATTTGTGTATTCATCAATTGATATGCTGCCCTTTGTTAATGTCAGAAACTTTTTCTCCAATTCCAACGGATTTTGAGCTGAGCAGAACTTGCGCTTGAACTGCGCCAAGAACTCTGCCCATGACAATTGCAGTGGCGCATTAGGGCTTAAAATCTTCCCTAGAGTGTTCCACCAACGAACGGCTCCACCTCGGAACTGACGCACTGCAAAGGTAGTCTACAAGTTGTCTTTGCAGCCACAAGTCATGAAGGCTAACTCCATTTCGGAGATCCAATCCATCACTCCGATCGGGTCCTCCTTTCCAGTGAAGGTCGATGGTTTGCAAGTTAAAAATTCCTTGTACTTGCATCCTAGTCCATTATTTCCTCCGTCTTGGTTATTGCGTCTATTAACAGGTGGGTTTTCTTGACCAATAATTCAGCTGAAGTTCTCTCCTTCAGACCACCCTCCATTCACTTCGGACTCTTCCACTTGAATTAACAGTTCTTCACGATTTTGTTGAAGCAGACGTCTCGTTTCATCCATCTGACAATCCAACATCGTCTGAATCATCAATTGTACACCAGTCATTGTTATTGGCTCAAGTGTTGTAGCTACAACAAGTATTTGCTCAATCACTGGTGGTGGATTTCTGTTTTCATCAGCATTTCCAACTCCACTTCTTGTTCTCACCATTTTTGATCTATACACCGAATAAGGTGAAATTAGATCCTTATTCACGATAGATATTCAAATCATCCTTATCACTCCGAAACGTTTACATGCTAGTTCTAATATTGTAGACGTACACTTAGAATCCTACACACATAAGGTTTCAGATCCGGTCGGCAACAGACCATATATCCGAACAAATAATATCATATATGGCAACATATTACAATTAGCACATAAAAGCAATTTAGGCAACTTTTCTAAAATAAACTAATGCTCGTGTCTAAAACATAACAGACACACATCTCAAAATTTCACTTAGCATTTTAAGTTTAAGTCTAGAAATCCTACAAATTCTTAGTTCGCTTAAACTAATGCTCTGATACCAACTGTGACATCCCCAAAATCTCGGTCAAAAAAGACCGGTTTTATTAATGCTTTTTAAACATTTTCAGAGTAAATCCTTTTTGATTTTAAAAGAGATGCGGAATTTGTTCCCAAAAACAAAACATGATAAAATTGATTTTTATCAAAACATTTCATGAAGAAATATAATTTCATTTCATAATAAAAAACCGGGATGTCATGTTCCGATACAGACCATAAAGCATAAACGATAACAATACAAGTCATTCAATAATTATATACATATACAGACTTGTAAACAAAACAACTTGATGATTCATCCATCTTATGCCCTCGTGCCACTTCCTGTAATACAAAGAAACTGAGTGGGTCAGGCTTGGGAGCCTGGTGAGCATATAGGGCTTTCAACCCACAATAAATGATTAAATTAATTTTCATCAACCAATAATAACCTAATTACCCATTCCCGTTATTCTCACTTTACGTCCCTAAAATAACTAACACAAGGGACCTAGTGTAAGAATATTTCATCGGGGTGACAACACATGCATTCGGGGGTTTTCCGCAATATATGTCAAATAAGGCAACCATGAGGGGGATGGAGTACAACGAATGAACACCCAAATTCATTAACACCTATAGGTGGCGAACCTGCTAGCATTCCACAGGGCTGTCTAGAAAAGTTTGTGGTCGTCATCTAAACTCCGCTAGATGACTGAATCAAAAACAACATCGAGGTATCTCATCTGTTTATCACACAACTATCTACCCATGTTCTACCCGACATATTAGTAGATAAAAATATATATTTGTATACATAGTTTAAAACCTGTATAGCATTCTCATTCAATATATATTCCAAACAACATATGCGACACGTACACATAGCACGTATTTCATAGAGAATATATCATATATATGATATAGAAGAAAGTGAATATACCTTCACACATATAACAACAAAATATACACATAACACGTATTTCGTATAAAATACTTCATAACTATGCGTTAGAAGAAAGTAACTACACACTCACCTGATTAGAAGATGATCGGACAGCACTACGGCTTGTAGAAGTAGTATTCTTCGGTAGATCTGGAAGATCTTCACAAAAACCGGACTCCTCGCAGGCAGAGCTTTGGCTCGGGAATCTTACTTCTCGGGATCTTCGGGGCTTCGGGACTTACTTCGGGTCTCAGGAATGATACCGGGGCTTCGGGATAATTCGGGCATGAAAAACAATGCAAAACGGGAGAGAGAGAGAGAGAGAGAAGAGAAAAAGAGCAAAAATATCGGCTGCCCTCGCAAGCCTTTTATAGGAAGCTGAGGCCTCGCATTACGTTGGGCGTAATGCTCTACGCGGGGCGTAATGCCTCGGATTGTCACTGCATGCGTCATCGGAGCACTAGAGTCCGAGGCGGTGCATGCATCGGGGTATGCTGGGCGTACTCAACTACGTTGGGCGTAGTTCGGATCGGATCAATGACTCCCCTCCCTCCTTCGGATAATATCGGGATTTAATAATTAAATTTAAATTTTAATTATTTAATAAACTTTGAAAATTCATATCTTCTTCATACGAACTCCGTTTTCGACGTTCTGTATATCCACGCGTAGGTGAGACTACGCTCTACAACTTTTGTTTAGAATCCGTCGGCTAATTTTGAATTTTATTATTATTATTATTTATTTTTAGTAAGCCGGGACAGGAAAACTCCGTTATAAATTCATAACTTCTTCATCCGACGTCCGTTTTCGCCTATCTTTTTATCGTTTCACTACTATTAACGAGATCTTCGATTCTCGGTTAGATTGTTTCGGCTAAAAACCGCTCGGTCTCAAATCGAGTATTCGGGTTGCATACTGCTAAGTCGAAACTTAGAAAAATCATAACTTCCTCATACAAAGTCAGATTTGGGCGTTCTTTTTATGCACGCTCTCGGTTTGACGAACTCTGCGACTTTCGTTTAGATCACTTAGGCTAAATATCGTTCTAACTTAAATTTCACTTTTTACATCATTCAGCGTTGTCGGTTCTGTCGTGAAACTTCGACAGGTCATAACTTCTTCGTTATAACTCGGATTTCGACATTCTTTATATCTTCAGAATCCTTGATTAAACCAATACATCTTTATGCAAAGGTATCGGGCTTATCCCACACTTCAAATTTGACACTTATTTTATTCTTAATTCATTAATTATAATAATTAAGAAAATAAACACATAATTCACATAATACTTAAATATTTCATCATTAATACTCCAAAAAGAGTTACAATAGTTAACCTAGACTATTACATCAATTATAATGCCTAGCCTGGAAACGCGGGCGTTACAAGTGGTATCCTGCCTTTAGAATATGATGATAAAATAACAAAACGTTTAGAGGAGTACAGTATGTCTGAAGTACACCTTCGATTGGCAGGATGATGGAACGATTGGTGTAATTCTTGAAGTTGTCCCATCGTATGGAATTTCCATCACCAACTGAGTTGACGTAGAATTGATGATTGAAGATACGCATGGAAGAAGTCCTAGTAGAGTCTAGGAGAATTTTTATGATTAATTGAACACATTAGTATGTGTTAAATTGTTTTGTGATTTTAGGACTTGGGGACTGCGAGACAATACTTGGGACGAGTATGAGTAGGTGTGAATAGTAGTAGATATCTATACTATTGGAAGCACATGACTCACGCTTGGATCAAGGAAAGTCACAAGGTTACCGAGAAGTTTGTAATTGAGTTCGTTTTTATTCAAGTATGTCGTTACCATTGTTTCGGTAATGACTAAAAAAAGATGATTGATATTCTGACCCTACCGGTCATTTCAAATTGAGTCTGACTAAAATGAGTTTGTTACGTAGTTCATTGAACGAAGTTCGAGGTAGCATCTGACTCAAGTCAGAAGATTGAAATCAATGTGATCGATAGCATCGCGCTCATTGTTAAGGAAGCTTGTAGCTAGAAATGCTACATGTAAAAATGTGATTATATCACATTAGAATATGAAGGAAGGTATATTCCATTCTGGAATTTGACTCTAAGAGACTTGAGTCTAAGCGTTGCATCATACGATGAGAGGTCATTAGAACACGACCCATCAATTTGTTACACTAGATAAAGGAAAGTACTTATTCTAAGAAGAAGAAGAAGTCCTCAGTAAGGATTTATTTTGTAACTCGAAGGTTACGATTGAAAGTCCAACATAGTACGAAGAGCATATGCAGGATTGAGCACTACCTGCTATCGAGAAGTCCAAGAGTTAGATACTCTTTTGAGGAAACATAGAACTAACAGTTATTACCTAGGGTGAATAGATAACGTAGGGAATCATTATACAAGTCCTATTTCGTTGATGATTCTGGGACGTAATCATCCTAGGGGGAGATAATTGTAACTCCCGTAGATCCGAGCTAATCAATTTAGAGACGATAAGCATCAAAAATGACTTTTTGATGGAAGATTATTTAGAAGGATTAATCTTAACTAAGTTATATTACATGTTATAAGGATTCTGTACATATAAAGAACGCCAAAATCCGAGTTATAACGAAGAAGTTATGACTTGTCGAAGTTTCACGACAGAACCGGCACGACACAGCGCGATGAAAATAGTGAATTTACGTTAAAGCGATATTTGGCCTTAGCGATCTAAATGAAAGTTTTAGAATACGTTAAACTGAGAGCGTGCATAAAAAGAACGTCTAAATCTGACTTCGTATGAGGAAGTTATGACTTTTTGAAGTTTCAGCATTAACAGTATGCAGCCTCAAACTCGAGATCGAGGTCGAGTAATATTTAGCCAAAACTTTCTAAATGAGAATTGAAGATCTCATCAGTAGTAGTCCAACAATAAAAAGACAGACGAAAACGGAGTTCAGATGAAGCAGTTATGAATTTCGAACAGAGTTTTCCTGTCACAGCCTACTAAAAATAATATATTAATAATATATTAAAATTAAAGTCAAATTAGCCAACTAAGTCTAAATGAAAGTTGTAGATCTTGTTTTTACCTATGTGTGGATATAAAAAACGTCAAAAACGGAGTACGTATGCGAAAGTTATGAGTTTCTGAAGTTTAGGGCGCAAAACCCCAAAAGTGTCAGAACTCACAAGGTGAATATTAGAAATTCACGAGGTGAACAGATGATGGATGTCTTCCAGGGCAAGTGTCCATGATGAACGCAATGACGTATCGAGCTCACGAGGTGAATATTAGAAACTCGCGAGATGAATATTAGAAACTCACGAGGTGAACTCAGAAAATTCACCCTATAAATAGAAATCGAGGGTCAACCGAGTTTGGTTGCTCATCTCTTACTCTCTCACTCCCGATACTCTCTCTAAGACCTATTTTAACCCCCGAATCCCCGGTATCATTCCGATACCCGAACCGAGTCCCAAAGCCCGAAGATCCCGTGAAGCGAACCTCCCGAGTCGAAGCTCTGCCTGCGAGAAGCCGGTTTTTGTGAAGATCTTCCAGATCTACAAAAGAATACTACTTTTACAAGCCATAGTGTTGTCTGATCATCTTCTGATCAAGTGAGTGTATAGTCTCTTTCATAAACACGATTTTAATACAAGTATTGTTTGAATGTATTAAGTATATGTTTGGTGTGAGTGTGTAGTTACTTTCTTCTAACACATAGATATGAAGTATTTGATATGAAATACGTATTATGTGTTTATATATTGTTTGTTTATTTGAGATGGATGTTGGATGAATGTTTTATACAGGTTTGTATATAATTTAAACTATATATGTAATTTATATCTACAAATATGTTGGGTAGAACATGGGTAGATGGAATAGTTGGTGTGTGATGAGAGATGGTATGAGTGAACCCTGGTGACTATGGAGTTAGCACCTGTTAAAGTAAACCTTGGCAACTATGGAATTAGCGCATGTTGAGTAAACCTTGGCGACTATGGAGTTAGCGCTTGTTAAGTGAACCTTGGTGACTATGGAGTTAGCGCATGTTAAAGTTAACCTTGGTGACTGTGGAGTTAGCGCATGTTGAGTAAACCTTGGCAACTATGGAGTTAGCGCTTGTTAAGTGAACCTTGGTGACTATGGAGTTAGCGCCTGATAGCTATGGATTTAGTACATGATAGATAAACATTGGCATAAATGGACTTCGTGCCAATTCCTTAGGAACAAGTGAATGAAGGATAGTTGATTCTTAGGGTAAAACCTTCAGAGTAAAGAAGATAATAGAGATGGGTAGTTAGGTTAATTGTTTGATAATTAAATATAATAATTATATTATTGTGGGTTGAATACCCTATATGCTCACCAGGCTCCCAATCCTGACCCACTTAGTTTTCTTTGCATTACAAATAATGACACAAGGGTATAAGTTGGTGGACTTAACGAGAGATTTTGGATTATAGATCAATAGTTATAAATAACTGTTGTAAGGTCTATTTTATATTGTTTATGCTTTTGGTCTGTATCGGAACATGACATCCCGAGGTTTTATTATTTAATGAAAATACATTCTCTTGAGTAAATTTTATTATATTTTGTTTTGGGAACAAATTCCGCAACTCTTTTTATCAAAGGATTACTCTGCTTTTATAAAACAAAGCATAAACAAATCGATCTTTTCTGGCCGAAGAAATTGGGGATTTCACATTTACACAGATCAAAAGAGTTTACGATATCTTATGGACCAGACGAACCTGAACATGAGGCAGCGCAGGTGGTTTGACGTGGTCAATGATTATGACTGCGAGATCCTTTACCATCCGGCTAAAGTGAATGTGGTCGTAGATGCTTTGAGCTGCAAGTCGGCTAGATTCTCAGGATGGGATATGTATATGAGGATATCCATTGATTTTCCACTTTTGGATTTGATCAGAGCGGCATGGGTAGAAGGAATCAAGAAGGAGAACTGGAAGTAGGATAGGATCAAATGCGAGATCGACAGATTTGTCACCAATAGTCAGGGATTGTTGACCCAGTATGGTTGGGTATAGGTTCCAGTTTCTGGTGAGATCAAGCAGATAGTTTTAGAGGAGCCACATAAGTCTTGCTTTTCGATACACCCAGGAGCCACCAAGATTAATCGATATTTGAGACTAAGTTACTGGTGGTTGTGTATGAAGAAGGAGATAACTGCTACGTTGAGAGGTGCTTGACTTCTAGGATGGTCAAGGTCGAGCATCTTAGGCCCCATGGTAAGCTGCAACCTTTAGAGGTTCCCATATGGAAGTGGGAACATATCACCATGGATTTTATCACCAAGCTACCAAAGACCGCTAAGGGTTTTTGATGCTATTTGGGTCATCATGTATCAATTGGTCAAGGTCGGGGATCGTAGTTGCAGAAGTGTGTGTTAGATAATGAGGCAATAGTCCATTTGGATGATATTTAGGTCGATGAGTGCCTAAATTATATTGAGAGGCCGGTAGCAATAATGGAGAGAAAGATGAAGGTTTTGCATAACAAGGAGATACATTTGGTAAAGGTTCAATGGCAACATCGGAAAGGCTTCGACTAGACCTGGGAGCCCAAGGCAAAGATGTGGGAGCATTATCCTGAGCTATTTCCAGCATCAAACTTCGAGAACAAAGTCTAGCTCAAGTAAGGGAGAATTGTAACATCCTGATGTTAAACTATTTCAATTTTAACCCTATGTATGAAGAAATATTATATTTTGACCCTTGTGCTTGAGAAAGATTGCAAGAGTGGCCAATAGTGGCATTTTAGTGATTTTGGCCAAGATCTAGTACATTGTGTATTATCACCTCATTTATCATTCCCTCATCAGCCTCCATCTGAGAAAATGTCCCCCTAGTTAACACTAATTGAGAAGAGTGCATCTTGAGCTTATCTTTGTGTTTTGTGGTACTCTTGAAGAAGAAGAAGGTGGTAGGAAGACCTTGAAGCTTTTAAGCAACTTAAATATGGGATTCTCTCCTTACTAGCAACCTCTAGGAGGTAAAAAGCCCATAATGTGATCACCCTATCTTGTAGATCTAGACATTTCTTCATTTAAGGTATTTTTGGTCCCAAATATGGTGATTCTTGAGCATGGCATGCTCTTAACCAAATAAGTCGTCCTTTGAGACCTAATGAGGGGCCTTGAGTCCTAAAAATGTGGTCTTGATGCTTATTTTTTTCCCATGCATGCTCCAAAGGGTCTTAAGGTGTTAAGAATTTGGGATTTTGTGTATTAAGCACTTAATAGGAATGCAAAGTCATAAAGTTGGAAACTTTATGACTCTTAGTGGTATTTTGGCCTTGGATCTGAAATCGGGACGTGAGAGCTTAATACATTAAGCTTTTATGGAGGAAAGAAGGTTCTAAGCGTACATTGTGTGTAACCTAGCATGCACCGCTCGTACGGGGTCAACAGCTCGACTCTGGTGAAGGAACTGAGTATGCCCAGCGTAGGAGCTGAGTACACCCCGCGTACATCGTTAACTTTGACTTTGACTTTGACAAGGGTCGACCAAGTTTGAGTTAAGTGTGTTTTGGGTATTTTGAGTTATAGTTAAGTGTAACTCCCAAATCGAGACCCAAAATTTTTTGTTTTAAAGTATATTACTTGTAAAATAATTAACGAAAAACAACATTTAAAATCCTTTCAAACATAAAGTCACAAATCACAAGTCTCAAAACCATATTCGTAAGTAGTATAATATCAGAGTACAATCCCAGGTTTCTCAAATGCGGAATATCGTTTGTGAATGTGTGATGCGCTGCTACCCCACTGACTCCTTCCCCTTAGATGAAGAGGTACCTGAAACCAAAACTAAAAACCGTAAACAAAAAGCTTAGTGAGTTCCCCCATTATACTCATACCAAATAATGCATAATCTTCGGTACCTTTCAACCGGTATCTGTCGGCATAGTCAGGAGCTGGGCTCATCATCGGTATCTTTCAACCGGTAACCTGGAACTAACCTCTCCTTCGGTATCTTTCAACCGGTAACTGGGAGCTACCCTCCCCTTCGGTATCTTTCAACCGGTAACCAGGGACTATTTCACCCCCTAATACTGCTAACACATATCAAGCACAATAAACATATCAAGCACAATAATCATATCAGGCATAATACTCATATCTCATATCAACACTATATAATTATCACAAAGATAATCATCTATCCAACACTCTTACTTGTGGGTCGGCATTGTGGACGTAGATCCACTCCTACTGGGAGGAAACTCACCTCCAAGTCATGTAGCGTCTGCACTTATCTCTATATGAAAACCAACTCTCCTCGAATCCTCAATCCCTATGCAACAACTTTTCTAACTTATCAATTCGTACTCGTAGGGTCAACTCAAGTCCAAGACAAGGTCAAGGTCAAGGTTAACACCTTGGTCAATGGTCAATCATCCGGTCAAAGTCAACATCTGGTTGACTTGACTCACCAAGTTAGTCCACCAACTCGCCGAGTCCCCATATCCATATAATGCCATAAGCTCGTCCCTACTCGTCGAGTCTAGCAAGAGCTCGACAAGTTCGCCTTCAACAACACATCGGACTATCTTCAACCGACTCGCTGAGTTCGTCCTTGAACCCGTCGAGTCCATCATCATCCATAAGAAGGTGTTCAGTCTATGACTCGTCAAGTTCCCCTTGAACTCGCCGAGTCCGTCTTCATGTGGTTGGGACATTGCCTTGAACTCGTCGAGTCTGTTAATCCACTCGCTGAGTCCTATGATTTCCAGGTCCCTAGTGAACCTAAACAACTGGAGAACCTTCGATCTTAACATCTGGTCCATAAACAGAAAGGATTTGGTGGAAAATACACCCCGACTCGCCGAGTCCCAAGAACGACTCGCCGAATCCATCTTTGTCCAAAACTATTCAGTCGATTATAATGAGTCTTAACGCATCAAAACCATAGATCTGGCCTCCTAAGGTCCATTTTATATGTAAAGCTACAAACTTGATGTACATGCATGGGGCCTTTGGCTTAAAAAGCCATAAAAGGAGGTCTACAAGATGCATGGGATGTTTATGGCAACAAAGTTGGCACCTTTATGCCATAAAGACCCCCAATAGCTCCAAATTCGAAGTGCAACTTCAAACATACCCACAAAATCCGATTTTAGCTTCTCTATACTCATAAAAAGGGTAGAAATAGCCCAAAATCAAAATCTAAGAGATAGATGGTCAAGGTTCCAGCTTTTTACCTTGAATGAGTTGAGAATGGAGTAAAACTTCTAGATCTCCTTGCTTATACTTGAACTTCCAAGCTTCCTTCGTCTTCTCCAACTTCAAACACAAACAAAAGGAACCAAAAGGCTCAAGAACACACAATGAGGGCTTAGGGTTTCAATCTAGGGCTTCTCTGAGTTGAGAGGGTCATGGAGGGTGGTTTGGGACAAGATAAAGTGTTTAAATAGGGTGCAAACCCTAAACATTAGAGTTTTGTCCAGACAGCTCCTACTCGCCGAGTCGGTCTCCCGACTCGTCAAGTAGATCACTAAAAATCCCCGCATAATGCCGAGTCTACTCGACGAGTTGGGCCTCCAACTCGCCGAGTCCCAGAGTAAATCACAACATTACTTGAATTTAAATACGTACCACGATCTGGGTGTGACATTAAGCCATGATCTCTATTTGTTGAATAGGTGACCTATAGATCCGATATTCGGAGCAGTGTATGGTTCAACTATTCGTCAGACTATAAGGAGAGTTTTCCTTACTGTGCCTATAGGTTGAAGGTACCAATGTCGGCCCCTTTAGTTATGTATCCTGGTATATATCTACTAGTCTTTTAACTGGTTATATGATTATCTTTTATTGAATATATGTTATTTGTTATGTATATGTCGACATGGTATGGTGGGGTTATGACTGTATTGCTTTGTGCTATCAGTTAATAGACGGGGGCATTCCAACTGAAAGGTTGTGGGTCAGGGGCTTCCAACCAGGAGGTTGTGGGCTGGGGGTAATCTAACCAGGAGGTTGTGGACCCGTTATGTATCGGGCAAGCCAAAAAGGTTGTGGGCTGGGGTATTCCTACCAAAAGGTTATGGGTCGGGGGTAATCCAACCAGGAGATTGTGGACCCATTATCTGTTGGATTATCTGTTGTGTGGTGGTACTTTTCTTAGGCCTCATTTAACAAAATGGTCGAATTCTTTTCATGCACATTGTGAAGAGATACAATTAATTAGCCCCATATGATCAAACAAAGCACATTTTCCGCACCAACTTTATTCGATTTTTAAATTCATCTATAGTAAATACATGCACATTGGTTTGGAAGGCTTGTTAACAAAAACAATATAGGAAACCACACGCAACATCTAAAGTCTTTGAATATCCAAGTCAAGAATACAACTTAAACCAAGAATTGAGAAATAAGGTATCTATCCAAATTACTCATTTTTGAACCACACGTATTAGTCCAGGTAAATCGTTGTCCTTCATGCATGAGATCAACCAAATCCAAGTCCTCGATGAATTGAAGTCGCCTAAGTAAATAAACTTATAAACTCCCACAAATCCATGCATAAAGAGCAATTGCCCTTCTATCAACAACATCCCACGGATCTTTTACCCGTTTACTCAATCCACATTTTAATAGATAGCATATTCATTCATAATCATTAATCTCTTCCTTCCTTGCAACCTTAGTTCACATCAAAACCCAAACATCCTCCTTCCAATGATTATTCAACCTCGACAAAAACTACAATTATAAAAGGGAAATGGACATTACCTTATATTTAAGTGATCTAACAGTCGAGCACTTTGAATAAACATGCCATGATACAAATGATCTCAAACCATAAGACAAGCAAATCAAACTTACTTTCTCAAACATTTGATCTTAAACTTTTAAATTCTTTATCCGATTAAAACCGCTAGGAACAGATGACAACCATCATCATCATCATCATCATCATCATCAAAATTGGCATAAAAGGTTCTATAATATGTCCACAGCCACCACATAAGTTTACAAACACGCAAACTCAAACTCACGAACAAAACACATATCAGATTCCAACAAAACACAAAATCAAACAAAACACTAACAAGTTCTTTTAACTTAACTTAACTTAACAACCACCACCTCTACCCATAACAAATTCCAACAACCAAACATAACCCAAAAAAAAAAAAAAAAACCACATTTTTTTCAAAGCTTCACTTCCCTATCAAAAATCCAACTGAACTTCATCTTCGGCCCCTCCTTCGCCCTCCCCTGAGCTCTCTCCTCCAGCCGCCTGATTCTTGGCGGCAACCCACAAACATAATCCTGAGCCTTCCGCCCTTCGCCGGATAATCCGATCAGATCCGCCACCTTCCACCGCCCGACTAAAAACTCCAAAATATCCGCGTAATCTTTCGCAGTGTAAACCCCAAGTCTTTGTGCAACAGCTGAGAAATGGTCAAACAGATTGTCGTCTTGACCGTCGTACATTAGGTGAGCCGGCATCGAGATTTTTTTGCGCATCATGTCCGCGAACGCGAGGACAGTGCCGTCCGGGTCGATTTCGAAGAGCTTTTCCACGATTTTTGTGTACGCGGTCTCGTGTCGTTTTTCGTCGGACGCGATTGTGCCGCAGATTTGCGCGAGTTTTACGTCGCCGTGCTCTTTCGCGTGGCGCGCAGTGTTGCCGTGAGAGACGAAGGTCGCGCGTTCTTGGAAGGAGGTGTAGATGAACCCGAGGTAGGGACTGTTTTCGGTACGAGGATCCTGTGTACGAAATTTTTTGAGAATTTACAGATGAGCAGAACAGTCCAAAACTGTTCATGGCCATACTAGTCCTTGAATAGTTTTCACCTAATCAAGGACTAGTTGAAACCGATTTCAGTCATGAAACCGGTTTCGGTCTAATTAATTAGACCAAATCTATTTATAATAGATTTTTGGTAAATATATTCGTAGTAACAAATTTTATATATATGAATATTAATTACAAACAGAGAGTCTGGTCCAAAATTGGTCTGGTTTTCTAAGAAAACCAGTCCTTTTAAAGACCAGATTAGTCTCCAGTCTCAGTCTCAGTCCAATTGTTTTGTTTTATTTTGTTTTCTCGAGTCTTTTTATGACCGTGGGCCCAACCCATTTTAAAATGAGTTTCAAGTCGGGTCAATTTTTTTTTCCATTTTTATAAGAATGTTTTGTGTGATCATTTAATAAATAGCATGACAAATTTTTAAAAGCCTAAAATATTATTAACTTATAGAGTTATGATTACAAACTACAAACACTTTCTAAATTCTGTTTGTGGTTTGTAACTATAAGTTATATAAAAAATTAATTGAATTAAAAATTTTATCCTCTTACATATTTTTACTAAATGATTATATGAAAAAAAATGTGTTATAAATTATAATATAATATAACTTACCATTCCTGAGCCAATAAGATATTGAATAGTCTTCTGTATCTGCCTCATATCGACCCTTCCAGAAAGGTAAAGATACGTATGAAGAAGATCACCATGTCTATTCTCTTCAGCAGTCCAAGCTCTAGTCCAAACAGCCCAAGGAGTAAGACTTGCCCCTGTTTCATCTCTAACACCATCTAAAGTATTAAGCATTGTTTGATAAGTAGGAAGAGCTTCTTCTGTAATCATATCTCCAACAAGAACAACAAAGTATTCATCAGGGATTTCTCTTGCCCTTGCTCTAAGTTCCTTCACTTGTTCTTCAAATCCTTCAGATGCAGGATCTGGTAGGAAATCCTGTGCTTGCCAGCATTTTTCAACTGGTTTTAGGTGAGTTAGTATGTTTTGCTCAGCCCATCCTTCAATGGATTTGAAAATTTCTATCTTTTGTGGTGGCATTGAGTGTGTCACTTGGACATGAACCTCTCTTGGTGGGGTAAAGGGCTTTTTCGTCTCAATCCTGTGTAGCACAAGTAAAGTAAATCAAGAACCCTACAAATTTGTCATCTTTCAGGGATGAATCTTTAATTCATAAGATTATACTGAAATATAAGAGTTTTTTGGGATATGGAAAATTGGAAACATCTGAGCGAATTGGAATTTGGAAATCAATTGATTTCAATTTGCGATTTTTGGGAGTGAGGGAGTATAAAATTGAGAAAAATCTCAGACATATGAATAACTGTAAACTACAGACATATAATCCACATGCAAATGTAAGAAATCGAGAGATGGAAATGGTGATAGATGAATATACACAAACATATCATCCAATGCGAGAAATCCACTGACGAAAATGACTGGAAAAAAACATAACTCCGCAGCGTCATCAATAAAAAATGTGCATAGATATCATCGAAATCACGGAACGTTATTGTCATATTTGCCACTTTAAATCTACTACTCGCGAATTGCATTTCAAATCGTATTATCACGAAAGCAACGCCATTAGTTCCGTACTCAAAACGAATTAATATACAAATAACTCATTTCACGCAATCGAATCCATCGAAACGTGAAATAAACAAACCGATTGGATTAAAACGGAAGGAAATGATACTCACTTCGGGGTGGAGGATCCGAGGGTGGAAGCCATGGCGAATTTGGGAGATCTGAGATTAGCCGTTTGAGGAAAGCCAAAAGAACGATATCCTTCCGATTGCAAGTTCACCGGAGTGATCCGAAGAGCCATCTTGATGATCTTCTTCTTCTTCTTCTTCCTTCGTCTTCCTCCTTTTTGGTGTTCCTGTGTGCTCTCGCAGTCGCACAGTTTTTCAGTTCTGTTTTCCTCCACACAAGTGAGAAAGAGAGAGAGTAGCAAACCCAAGGTTTATAAAGAATCTATTTGCCATATTCCACAATTGCCCTCGCGCTTCATTTTTATTTACATTTTCACCCTTGGATTTATTTTTTAATTTACGTTTTTGCCCTTGTTGTTTAATAAGCTCAACAATTTTTTTTGACCATTTTTACCCATTATTAATAGCAAAGTTATTAGGACAACCATTGTGGAATCTTGTACCACATGCTATGGATTGTGGTACCCTAGTAATCACTAATATTGGACTTATTCAAATTATTTTTCAAATTAGGGTCTTAAGTTCAATACATAAACAATAAAAATCCTATTTCTGTTTACACGTGGAGTAGGCTATTTTGAAATTCAACAATTATAATTAAAATCGAAATTAAATGATTAGTTGTAATAAAACGGTTTTATGCTTATCTAATCATATTATTTTGACTTTAAGAAAACTGATCAGATTTATCAAACAAGTAGTCAAACTAATACATCTATGTAGCTTTACATTGTTTTTTTTTTTTGGTGTTTTCTTTTGTATTAATAAAATATTTTGTATTTTGTCCAGCTTATTCATTTAATAAAATCTTTTCACCGTTCAAAAAAACTAATACGTATAGATGCATTAACTATCTGAAAGCATGTATAGATTCTCAAACCACTAAAAATAGCAATAATTAATTTATGGATGTTAGTAAAAGTTTGTATCAAAAAGTTTATAGCCCAACACCATCATACGTTGTAATCTTTTTTTGAAATCGATGGTTCAAGTTTCGTGATAAACATAGATATTACTAGTTATTAATTTAAAAGTATGATATTTGCTGGTTCATAAAAAGATAAAAGTTCATTAAGTATTAATTTTGATATGAGATTAGATATTTAGATTTGAAAAAATCAATCAATTTTTTTATAAATGTTAATTGTCAAGAAAATTAAGGATAAATTACACAATGAATATACTTTCAATCAATTTTTATATTAATTTTTCTAATTAAAATAAAGTATATTTTTTAATTGAAAAACTCGTGTTGACAACTTATGATAATTAATCTTTGAAGATCAATATATATATATATATATATATATATATATATATATATATATATATATATATATAGGGTTAGGTTCATTTGAGACCACCTATATTTTGTGAAACCGTGAGATGCATTTTTTAATTTTATTTTATTTTTTTTATTTTTTTTTATTTTTTTTTATTTTTTTTAGTTAATTCATGTTCCGAAAATAATATTTAAAAAAAAGAATTTTTTGATTTTTCCATTTATTTTGCATTTTAAAATTATTTTTAGAATATGTACAGTGTAATATTCTATTTAGAATATTTCACGTATTTTTCAAAAAAAATAGAATTTTTTTTTAATTTTTTTTAGTTAATTCAAGTTCCGAAAATAATATTTAAAAATTTTTTTTTTAGATTTTTCCATTTATTTTGCATTTTAAAATTATTTTTTAGAATAGGTCAGTGTAATATTCTATTTAGAATATTTCACGTATTTTTCAAAAAAAAAAAAACGGAATTTTTTTTATATTTTTTTTAGTTAATTCAAGTTCCGAAAATAATATTTAAAAAAAGAATTTTTGGATTTTTCCATTTATTTTGCATTTTAAAATTATTTTTAGATTTGGTCTCACAGTCTCACAAAATTAGAATGATCTCAAATGAACCTGAACGTATATATATATATATATATATATATATATATATATATATATATATATATATATATATATATATATATATATGATCGGGTAAGAAGTCAAATAATTATAAGAACCGCAAGAACAATTTTTGATCTTAAGATTGAAAAAATAAATTACTAGGATTTAATTTTATTTATCGTCAAAATCTCGCAAGATAATATGACATTTTCGCAATTAACTGTGAGATTTTGATAATTTCCGGTGAAGGTTAATTGTTTTGAAGGTACAAGTAACAAAAAAAATAAAAGAAAAAAGAAAAAAGAAAAGGAAAACTCAACTATGTTGCCTCTCCAGCAGCTGACACGTACCCCCACCCCACATGACAAATGTCCAGCCCTTATTAGCTGATGAGTTTTTTTTTCACCAGTTTAGTTTTTCGGCCATAGCTTTTTTTTCTTTAAAACCAAAATCTGAAAATCAGAGTTTTAAAATTTAATTTTCTACAAAATGAACACAATCATGAAAATTTGAATATATATATATATATATATATATATATATATATATATATATATATATATATATATTATTTTTTATATTTATAAAAAAACCCAGAAAAAAAATTCTCCAATAATTATAAAAATTTAAGGAATCCTTCTACTCACTATTCTAATAACTTTGTAAAAAGATTTTTTTTTTTTTTAAATAAGGTGTTTTAGATACCAAACTTGATTTTAAAAGATTAAAAGTTTTCAAAAAATTTTTGAACATAATATGATGCAAATAGAGATGATTCAAAATATTTATGATTCAAACATATTTTGATTCAATATGTTTATCATTCTTAACTTGTTATAATCTAAAAATATTTTGATTCTAATATTTAATGATCTTTAATTATTATATTTTTTGTGATTCAAAATTAAATACTTTAAAAATTATAACGATCCAAATGTTATATTGAACAAAAAAACTTTATTTAATTCAATATATTACGATCCAAACTAAAATGATCCAGATTAATATGATCAGAAAATATATGATGCATAAGATCGTTATTATTCAAAATTTTATGATCAAAAAATAATATTATTCAAAAAAAATATGATTGGAAAATATTATAGTCTTTAATATTCTTCTTGTTTAAAAATTTATAATTATTAAACATTAAAAATTCAAACCGAAATTTAGTTTAAAAATAAATAAAATAAAATAAAATAAACTCTACTGTCTTCAAGTATATAGTAAAGATATCAAAAATATAAAATAAATAAATAAATAAAAATGAAAAATATAAAAAAATATGAAAAAATATAAAAACATAAAAACCGAACATATATTTATTTAAGAAAAAAAATTAATATTTTTTAACGAAAAATAAAAAATAATAAAAAAACGAAAAGAAAAACTTAATAAATGAAAAAGAAAAGGAAAACTCATTTAAATGACGTTTCATGGACGTTCATCACGCATGATTATTCTCTCGAATCCGTATTACGTTCCATGCACGTGCGCTGAATGCAAACGCGTTACGACCAAGTAATGAGTTTGACGTTTGTGCTCTTGACGAAATGATTGGTGGAGAATATTCAGTCACACATTTATTTTGTCACAATACACATAGGCTTGCCGGTGGAAATGAATAACGGATAAACATGTGTTTTCCAACCAAACAAGTTTCCTTAAACTATGTTAATCATTACCTTAATATACGCAAAAACATTTTTTTTTTGTTTTTTTAGTTTTTAGAAAGCTATTTTATTGAAAAAGTATTTTAAATATATCAAAATTCAAAATTTTTTATTCTCTATAAATAGGCATCCATATTGATATAGTTTTAAGATAAATTAATTTTTTTAGAGCTTCAGCTATCGTTATTCATAACTGAATAAAAATCTGATTAAAGTACATTCGTTATTCACTCATTAATAAAACGTATGCTTAACTTTTTTTTATAGTTTGAGTATCGTTCATATATGAATATAACACATAATAAAGTTTTTTTACTTAAAATATATTTTTACATCATCTTTCGTCATATATTATATTTATATATGAATAAACGTGTATTAGTTATCGTCATATTTTATATTCATATATGAATAAAACATTTATTAGATTTTTGTTACAATTAATTTGCTGTTCATATATGAATAATTAGTATAAATGATACTTAAACTATAAAAAAAAATTAATCATATTTTTTTATTCATAAGTGAATAACGAATGTATTGTAGTAAAAATATGATGGATTTTTATTCAGTTATAAATAACGACAGATAAAACTATAAAAAAATAAAAATAAAAATTATTTTTCTTAAAACTATATCAATATGGATGTCTATTTATAGAAAATAAAAAGTTATGAATTTTGATATATTTAGAATCATTTTTCGATAAAAACAACTCCTTAAAAATTAAAAAAACGAAAAAACTATGCTTTTGTATATATATTAAGGTAATGATTAACATTGAGGCTAATTACTAATTTAGCCAAATTAAAGGGGTAATTAGCAATTTTTAGCCAAAAATTAGTAGATGGCCAAAAATAGCACACGAAACCGTAGGTTTTGAGATTCGCCTACTGTTTCGCCATTTTGTCTACTGTTTCGCATTTTGTATAAAAAAAATCATTTTTCACATACAAAACCATAGGTATTATATAACCTACGGTTTTCTCTCTAATAAGTACAGTTTTCCAAACCGTAGGCTACGGTTTTGGGAAAAAAAGCTACGCTTTTTTATCTACTATTTTGGAGGGTTTATCTACTATTTTGTTCAAAAAACTACCGTTTTTTTATCTACTATTTTGGGGGTTTTATCTACTATTTTGTCCAAAAACTATGTTTTGTTTTGTTTTTTTTTAATTTATTTTATTTTATTTTATTTTTTTAAAATACAGAGAATAAAAAAAAGTGTTTATATAATAACTTTAACAACTATTATGTTTAAATTTTAACAATTATTTGGTTTAAATTTGACTACTTTTTCGGTAAACTTGACTACTTTGTTATTAATTTGACTATTTTTTTTTTTAATTTGACTACTGTTTTGTTAAATTTGACTATTTTTTCGTCAGAGTTGACTACATTTTCGTCAGAGTTGACTACCGTTTTCAACATACTATATATATTAAGTATTTTATATTTTTTGAAATATTTCATGTTTTTTAAAAGTTTCTTCACTCTAGCTTTTTTTTATTCTCAAAATTAAGATAATGAGTTGTAAAGAGTATTTTGTATTGCTCATTACGGATGGAATATGGGAGTTTGTTAATTCCCAAATATCATATGTTTGGCCACCGGGATACAATCCGAGAATGTTTTATTTAGGTGTTGAATTTTATGAAACCACCATATACATCGAGTTTGTTCATTTGGTGAAGTGCAAGATGGATCTTCCCGAAGAATCAAAAGTCAGTCTGGCTTATCAACATCCATAACAACTCTATCTGTTATGAACACAACTTCGCTACCCTCCCCGATAGCATCCTTCAGCCTCATAAGGAACCAAGTGCAAGAGTTAACATTATTTGTCACCCCAATACCAAATGCTATTGGCGTAGTGTTGTTGTTTCCATCCATAGCAACTGCTACGAACATTGAATTAAGATAATCTCCTCGAATTCGAACATTGCCTATAAAAATGATTGGAAGCATGCATCCTAAGAATGCGTTGATCTATTTCATATTCTTTACAACACAATTAATAGTTTTTTAAGTAATATAAATCTTTGTAGCACAAAAAATAAACAAATCGCAAGTACATTACCACACATCGAATAGCGACAAAACATAGTCGGAACCGATCCAAAACATCGGTTTTGATTTAAGTGTAACTATCGGGATTTATACGTTGAATGTTGTGTAGGTAAACAGGCAAGTTGGTAAAGCTTTCTTCGTGGTCATTGTATGAGAAACTCATGTTTAGTGTTGACGAGTTAAACACAAAGTTAATGATAAGGATGATTTTAATCAATACCTATAAAATAATGGGGTAGTCAACACCTAGAAAGTAGTAGTCAAACGCTAGAGGATAGTAGGCAACACCTATAACACGGTAGTCAAATTACAATCATATGTCTGAATTTCACTGTATGACAAGACAACACATAAAGTAGTAGTCAAACGCTAGTGAATAGTAGTCAACACCTATAACACGGTAGTCAAATTACAATCATATGTCCGAATTTCACTGTACGATAAGACAACACATAAAGTAGTAGTCAAACGCTAGTGGATAGTAGTCAACACCTGTAACACGGTAGTCAAATTACAATCATATGTCTGAATTTCACTATACGATAAGACAACACATAAAGTAGTAGTCAAACACTAGTGGATAATATTCAACACCTGTAACACGGTAGTCAAATTACAATCATATGTTTGAATTTTACTGTACGATAAGACAACACATAAAGTAGTAGTCAAACGCTAGTGGATAGTAGTCAGCACTTGTAACACGGTAGTCAATTACAATCATATGTCTGAATTTCACTGTACGATAAGACAACACATAAAGTGGTAGTCAAACGCTAGTGGATAGTAGTCAACACCTGTAACACGGTAGTCAAATTACAATCATATGTCTGAATTTCACTGTACGATAAGACAACACATAAAGTAGTAGTCAAACGCTAGTAGATAATAGTCAACACCTATACAATAGTAGTCGAATAGCAGTATATAATCCCTTGACGATATATATTTACCTATCAAAACTAACAAAAATTTACTTCTCACAAACCAAAGAAATGACAATTTGCAATTGTGGGGCTCAAGGTATTATAAGGACCTAAAGAACTACCAACAACCCTGGATGGTTGTTTTACGCTTGTCCTAAAGAGGTATTTGGGTTGTACTGTAATTATTTATATTATAATTTTTTACCGAATATTTAAACAATATACATAATTTTTTTGATATTTATTTATCAGCCACCACAGACTGGGTTTATTTTTTGGGTGGATGAGGCAAAAGACAGTAATTCGATGATAATTTCTAACTTAGCTCGATCGAAGAAGAAGCTTCAAAGCAAAATACTGCATTTGAAGATAGCATTACTATTTAGTTGGATTTTCTTTTTTTGTGTAGTTGTCTACAAGTTGTAAAATATAAAATGTAATGTATGTTATTATTTGTAATGGTTTGTGTTTCCATCTATGATAACTTGTTATGCTATCATTTTAATATTGTTTTCTACTGGTTGTAATCTACATGTTTAAAAATAAAACAAACATGATTTATGGAATATCAAATATTTATTTCTTCATATACAATTTAGAATTAAGGAAGGGTAGTTCTAACATGGAATATAAAATAAAACAAACATGATTTATGGAATATCAAATACAATTTCTTCACATGTCGTTTCACTTGTAACATTTTTAAATTTACATCTTTTTTGGTCCAGTAATAACCTCAACCCATTTCATAATGAAACAAGTGAAACACGCGACTCCAAAAGAACCAATACGACCTATTATGTTAAATACATTCTTTGACATTAAAACACATCATAGGTATCTAGATTACGATACAACACTCAATCAAATAAAAAATTTGACAGTAACATAATTAGATTAGTAAACATAAGTAAACCAAATACTCTTACGGATTTTTATTTTGCTGAACAACCACTAATAAAAAGCAAAGATACAGATATATTACCTAAAAATAAAAATTAAAAGACATACATAGACATATATTCTACCTTAAAATTATTTCAACAAACAAGCAAACTATTAAAATATTACTCATCTTCTTCCCACATCGGAAACTCGTAAGGATACTCTTTTTTCATAGCAATGACTTCCGTTTTTTTTCTCCAAATAGTACTCACGAAGTTCTATTTCAGTCTTTAGCTTTCGAAAAATTTCTTCACTAGAGCGGATCGAACTCTCGGCAGATTGGATTTCTTCCCTAGTTCTTATAATCCAATTCCTTTTACGATGAATGTCATCCCAATAGTTGTCTAGAAGGTTTCGTTGGAAACGATAATCTTCAAAAGCCTTATCCACATTAGCTTCTCTTTTTATCAACACTTTTTTCACTTCCTCATCCATCTTCTCTCCTAATATAGGATGATCGGCGTGGGGAAGGGATTTGTTGAAACGTTATAGGAATTTGACTCCAAATGAGGCTTATCGTTGGACGTAGATGGCCAATTAAATTTTGCTAGGATCCTTTTCATCTCCTCTGATCTTTCTGTCATTTTCACGCTACAATTTTTTTGTATTGTTTCTTTGATTTCTAAATTGATAAGAAATGTACATTAAATATTACATTAAATAGTAGTCAACGGCTAGAAGATAGTAGTCAAAACCTATAGAAAAATAGTCACTCTAAAAAAATAGAAGTCAAAGACTAATATAAAGTAGTCAAAACCAATAAAAAGTAGTCAAATTACAATAAAGTCTTGGTACGATATGACAACATCTAATATAGTAGTCAAAACCTATTTGATAATAGTCTAAGCCTATAAATAGGTAGTTAAATTCTCAATTACATATACACACTTAAATGTATGTGTCTGAGATTTACAAATAATATATTAGTGGTTAATCTGTAACCCTCATACACATACAATCATGTCAACTTCTCAAGAAAAATGTGGTTGATGCCACAAGAGAAGCGCTTGCAAATGTTAACAAAAGAAGAAGAGATCAAGAACGAGATTAAAGGCGTTAAAGAAGATAGGAAACGATTGGATAAATTACAAGGCGATATTTGGTCTAAAATGAGGTCGGTTCAAGACAAAGAACGCGACATAAAAACTGCAAGGGCTTGAGTACGAGATGCAATTGACTACGCCAACAAAGAAGAGGTTAAAATGAAAAATATTCACAAAAACATACAAAAAATTACGACCGGGTGATTCAAGAAAAAACAAAATTTCCAAATGATTTTCCATACGTTTGAATTTAATAATTCTTGATTAATCAAGTAGTAAGTTTATGCATTTTTTATGAGTTTATCTATGTAATAAGTTTTATATTTGGTTGTTTATTATTAATATATATATATATATATATATATATATATATATATATATATATATATATATATATAATATGTAGTATTCTCTGTATAGTTTGGTTAAGTTTAATAATTAGGGGAAATTTTGTTAACTAATCGTCATCAAACAGTACAGATTGAATGTCACTAAAAACATACAACTCGGACTAACTCAAAATCGACTGTATAGAAGATCCATAATATATCATGGCCATCCTATAACGAAACTGAGTAGCAGCAACAACAGGTGCCATCGATATACCAATCAGTCGACCTGAAACAAACTGATCCATGAACATCAACATAAACACACCACACTCTCTATACATCCCTTCTTGTTGGGGTACGCCCGTAACATCCGTAACAGTGATGGATGCTTCCTGAACAGGCAAACCCATGTGGTTCCAATACTCAATTTCTACCAGAATGCAATCCATAAGCTCTTCAAACCGAACAAAATCAATAATCTTCACGGCGCCAAATAATCGGAAGCTGTCGTACAAATTCAATGTCAGCGTGTCCATCCATAACTCGCCAAGTACCCAATGATGTGGGTTGATGCATATTGGAAAGTAAATTTGTTTTAACACACAACTGTTGCAACTAATTACAATTAAATTCACTGATAATATATATTATTTCTTTACTTACACGGTCAACTTCCAGCCAAGATTTACATCCATCCAATGGGTCAAACGGATTTCCTGTTGCACTTCCTGCCCACTGGAACATCTCAAATCCACCAAAAAATGATGATGGCATGATTGTCCATCGAGCATCCTTCGGTCTCCGCTCATTCAAAAGCCTTCCTCATAGGTCAACATGCTGCATTTAAATTTAATTGAAACATAATTAGCCTATAAACTTTTTTATATTATAAATATAAATAAATGTCTTCATACCGCTTCATCTAAAAATCCCATTTCACTTGCATAAAAAAGCCGATCTCAAAACCTTGCTTTTATTTTTTCATTGTATAACCGATGTTTCAAAAAAAACAGCTAGTTTGTTTCCCATGTATAGAGTAGAAGCATTACAACCCGGATTCACATCCGGCTCCACTAAAAGTGCTGAGGGATCGCTGTCAAATACGGGGAGCGGTTGTTCGTTGTGTATTACCCCACCTGTACGATATGGGGGTCGCATTTTGAACCTACATTATATACGTAGTCAATAACTATCCATATAGTAATAAAATTATAGTAAATATGATTTTAATCATACTTACCGAAACGTAAGGAGAACTAAGATATTGAGAAGGTTTCAATTGCTTAACCGGACGTCCTTCTTTAACAACAGGCCTGAGTATATGGTTTTTCGCGTCCACAATGTCGCTAGCAACAACCTCCTTCTTTTTCTTTTTCTTCTACACAAAACATATTCATTTTTCGATATACTTTGAAAAAATAAAAAGTTTAATATACAAAACAAAAAAAAAACCACCTTCACGATTTGTTTTCTAGAATCATCCTCTGGTGAATTACCAACATGATCATCCTCGTTAACTCGATTTGATTTTTGTGGACTATATACCACATCCTCATTCCCCTACATTTAAAGAAAAAATAATTAATAAAAAGCTTCGTTAAAAAATTAAATAATACATCATATATATTTAAATTGATAGTAATACCTCAAAAGCGTCATTGAACAATTGTTCCAAGTCATCACCATCTCGAGTTCCACCTTTATTTTGTCAATCCTCGAATTTCTTCCTCCAAAGATTCAAGTCTTGCCATTATTTCTCGCGCGGTATTTTTGGTAATTCCACTGTATGAGTTCGCTCGGTAGACTTGGAAGATTGGCTGTTTCCACAACTTGTTTTTGACGAAGATGCCCCCTACATATATTTTTTCATATATCAATAACACTTGAAAATTTTTATTATACTAAATTATACTTTTACAAATTTATTTACATCATTTCTAAAGTTGTAGCGTACAGAAGAAGAGACTTCAGACGATTCACAATTCAGACTAGTAATATATGACAGATAATGTGGAGTGGAGGTCTCGGCATCTGAGGCAATCATCTTTTTTTCGGTTGATGCGCCTCGTCCTGATCAACATCGAAAAGATTGCAGACTTTCGCCCAAGTTAACCTCCTAATATGAAACCAGCGCAATATACGTAGATATAAAAAATTTCGTCGTATCGCACCATTTCCCCGGATTGCTGGAAACATCTCCCATATCCATATCTTGTAATAAATATACGTTAATTTATAAGAGTTAGCAATAACTAAAATTTTAAAAAATAAAAAATAAAAACCAATAAATTATTAAATATATTTTTTAATTAGTTAAATATACCTTCAAAGGAATAACAAAACCTAATAGTGTGTACACAATCGCTTTTGTTGGATGGTTGGACATATAATCCTGAAATTTCTTAAACATACCCAACAATTTAGGGTATGTTTTACTCCATAGATAACTCCTCAACGAGAACCTATATTATAAGAAAAAAGTATTAGTTAAATGTATAAAAATTAGTATTTCCACCACCCACAAATATTCCTTGGTGACTTTATCGTTAAGCTCATTTCCCAAAAAACCTTGATTGGGGATATATAGAAAAATGGCACGAACACCATCTTGAGCCGATATGGCATTGAACCGTTGATTCAAGATAAGAAGCTCTAAATCTTCTACAACTAAAGAAGTGTCCGTGCGATACGGGAAGACTCTGGACTGAAATGTATTTTCACCATATCTGTGTTTATACATGGTTGAAAATTCGATCATTGAGTTAGGACACCGACCCATGTAAAGTCCGATCACCAGGCAAAACTCCTCCGGCTCAAATGATAGCGTACGTCTAGAAAACCTAAAATATAGGCGTTCATCGGCATCCGTTTCAGCAGTAGGACGTAACATATGCAGTAACAGCCCATGAATAAGAAGTTCGTCTCTGGACTGAGCTGTTAAGTCCAACAAGTAACCGAAGCTAGTTGTTGAAAACAGATCGCGCACGAGTCCGTTCAAGCGACTTAAAACCTCATGCAATTTATGGCATGAAGCTTTGATAGATAAGTGACCTATCATCGATTTGTTTGGAAGCTACAAAATTAAATAAACATTAAGGTTAAATAAAGTTTTATAAAACTAAAAAAACCGATAAACAATTAGAGAAAACACACAATATATTCTATTTACTTTGTATGAAATACCAAAGGAAATTAATTGACTACATTTTTTTTTGTATTTTCTATACTACTAGTATACCAAATTTAGCATTGTACTTTCAAAATGGTGTGACATTAACATATTTTATAACAAACCCGAAAGTAGCAAAACACAATGTTATTTTATCAATACAATATACTTCAAAATATCTACAAATTATAAAAATAAAAACATTTTCAAATCAATAGTACATTGCTAATGTATGCTATAATTGAGACATAGAAAATAACATCATTTTAAACAACATGCAAACTTTGAATCATAACATACATACAAGGGATACAATCCTGAAAAATACGTTTAAAAATAACTTTCTTTTGAAAAATAATTTAAAAAATATATATAAAAACATAGGTTATTTTTTTGATAAGTTATTAAGAAAAAAGTCTAGATTAGTAATTTCTCTTTAACATAGTTTAAGAAAACATGTTTTGTTGGAAAACACGTATGTATTCCTTTTCCATTTCCGCTGGTACGATGAAAGTTTTTACGATAAAAATAAATGAGTGAAAGAGAATGATTCCCTAATTTTCAATTTTTTTTATTTTCTCAATTAAACTTTATATATATATATATATATATATATATATATATATATATATATATATATATATATATATATATATATATATATATATATATATAAAAGTTATGTGTACAAAAAGAACGTATTTACTGTAACGACTAGCATGACTAAGAATATAAATTTAATATCTTTAATAATGGTTTTCTATTAGTTGCATGCGGTCTCGTTTGTCACATACGTCATAAATAACTATTTGTTATATTTGATTCATATATTAAACTAGTGATAATAAAATATATTTTTATTGTTTTGAGTCATTAACCACACTCAAAAAAAACATTTTTATTGGGTAAAATGGGGAATTGATAGGGGTAAGAAGGGTAGAAATGTAAAAGGGACCAAATGGGGTAATTGCGTGAAGGGGGGAAACGGCCAAAGCCAAGCAAGTAATAAGGGGGTGGCCAACAATGCCAATAGGCAAAAGAAAATGACAACATATGTTACACTTGGTACCCTTCCTCTTTCTCTTATTTGCCAACTCACTCCCTCTGCTTTATGTTGCTTTACCTTGATATCATCGCCACTTATTTTTCTTATTTTTTAATGATTATTAATCACACCACATCAACCACATATTTTGGACCCTTCCCCACCAACTAAAATATTTTATTTTATGCATTAATGGTTTATTGTACCCAAAAAGTAAAACAATTAAGATACAATCAGATTGACCACAAATACTAGCTAAATCTAGCTCTTGCCAATAGCAGTTTACGATTTCTATTCTTGTTTAGATAGATTTTTTCGACTTGTGGTATTAGATATTTCAAATTTCAATAAGAATTTCAGGTTAAAACATTTATTATATAAGCTATTTAGTTATCTTTAAAAGAGAGTTTTCTCTAATTTAAAATCTTGAGAAGGAGACAAATTTTAGTTAGTTTCATATATGTTTTTCCATAAAAAAATTTAATATTTGTTATTTATTAAAACTTCGCAATATTCACAACAAAATACGTTATATGTTAGTGGGATGTGATTCGTACATAACAGTTTTTTGTTAGACACAATAATTTGTTCATTATAAAGTTATGCAATACAACATTTTAAAAAACCAATTGTTGTGCATGGAGAAAAATTATTGTGTACAAATTATCTCCCTATATGTTACCAAGTTATGAAATCCGTCGGCTCCATTAAAATTTGTTTAGCAAACTAAATAATTTTATCTGAAAAGCTAGATGATAGATGATAAATAGCTTATGAATCAATAATATTTGATGAAAATAGCTTATAAGTTAGATTATAATGTAAAATAACATAAATATAAAATTTCATAAATAAACATTTATATTTATAACTAAAAAATAGATATAATTAAAAACATAATTGGAATATTTATAATAAAAAACTTCTTCATGAGCTTATCTAAGGTTATATCAAAGTTACTTACCAAAAACTAGTTTATAATTTAGGTCACTAGCTAGTTTTGTTGTTTTATTAAACAATCTTAATAAGTTGGTTTATTTTTGTCAAATAAAACTTAATATATCTTTGTAGAAATCGATATTGACAGATGATTAATTGGTGATTAATCGATTGGCGGCCTTCAATTGATAACGATTAGGGTGTTTGACGAAGATTGGTTAAAATCGGTCAAACTTGGGTTTGGCAGTGCTCGGCGGTCATAAGCGGGAAATATAAAAAAAAATCTAATTTTTGAATTTTCAAATATTACACTAAAATTTTTAATTTTTAAAGTTTTAAGCTTTACAATTTTAAGATATTATCCTAAAATTTTAAAATTTTCAAATTTTTAAAATTTTAAATTTTGAAATACTTTTTTTTTTGGATAAATTAATCTTTAAAATAAATTTATTAATAATTTAAGGTTTCCGATTAATCGCCGATTAATCCCCGCCGAATCCGATTAATCGTTTAACGTTAGTCGACCGGCGAGCTACCGTTGGACGATTTTCAAAACCTTTCTTTTAGGTTTTCTTTCATGTTACATCAATAATTTAAAAAACATCAACAGCTTACCACTTAATTTTCACATTATAAAGCTCTATTTTGATTCGAAAATGCTTTTTTCTTTTTGATAAAATTTTTATGATTTTTGAAGGAAAAAATATTAACAATTTAATATTAGGAATGATTAAGGTTGTAACATCCCAAAAATCATAGGTAAAAATTTCATTTTTAATTCACCTAAACCAACAAATGTTCATATCAAAACATTCAAAAGTATGTCATAGTAAAATAGTCATCATAGTACATTCCCCCAAAATCATAAAAATGCGAAAAACATAGGTGGAAGCAGTGCGATCACAAAAGACTCTTTCCTTTCGAACCGGAAGTACCTGAAACCATAAGCATAAAGTTATAAGCACAAAGCTTATTGAGGTTCCTCAAGATACTATAACATCCCAAAATTCCAGATAAAAATTTCAGTTTTAATTCATTCCAAAACATCCAATAATCATGTCAAAACAACCAAAAGTGTATCATAGTGAAATAACATCAGAGTACAAAATCCCAAAATCACATAATGTAGAATAGATGGGCGGATGCAGTGCGATCAAGTCGGGTCCTTTCCCTTTGAGCTAGAAGTACCTGAAACATAAAATGGAAACCGTAAGCATAAAACTTAGTGAGCTCCCCCAAAATACCCAATATCATACATACATATCAGTTAAACATAACTGGGGCTATTTCACCCCCTTTCGGCCTCTTTCAACTGGTACTGGGTATATTTCACCCCCTTTGGGCTCTTTCAACTGTTACTAGGTATATTTCACCCCCTTCGGGCTCTTTCAACCGATATTGGGTCTATTTCACCCCCCCTTAGTCTCTTTCAACCGGTGTTGGGCATATTTCACCCCTTCGGTCTCTTTCACCCCTACAACTAGCATATAATCATAACAGCAAGAGTCACAGATACAACAAACATAGCAGGGAATATTCACACAGACAACTATCAATTTCTAAACATAATTCAGTGGGCCGACATTTGTGTCTTCGACCCATGAGTAGTGAAGGAAACTCACCTCAATCTAAAAGTAAACAAATCACACCCGGGCTGCTGAATCACAAACGCTTCTTACTAAATCACAAATAATAGAACCCTAATTAGCAATTAGGTCATTAACCCTTCCGAGAATCCAAATCCTAAATCCCGGCTTCAAGGGTAAATGGTTGTTTTACCCTTCCCTTATTGGCCAAACATACCAAGGCTCAAATCCATACTAGCCCAAAATCCAAAAGACACTCCATGTCCAATATAGGCCCAAATCCATAAAAGCCCAACTCAGAAGGAATCGTGGCCCAACGAGAGCCCAAAACCCTAAAGTCCAAGGTGACCCGAAATCAAAGACCCAATAAGGTTCCCAGGTGAGTTCGTTAAGCGTACCACCGGTACGCCCGATGTGATAGACTAGGGTTTCATCAGACCGAGCAGTTCACCATGGGGAGCCCCGATCCTGTTTGTGAAGAAGAAGGATGGTCGCACCGTATGTGCATAGATTACCGGGAGTTGAACAAGGTAACAGTGAAGAACCGTTACCCACTCCCGAGGATAAATGACTTGTTCAATCAGCTTCAGCGAGCATCTTGGTTTTCCAAGATTGATTTGCGCTCCGGTTATCATCAGATGCGGGTCAGTGGTGAGGATGTTCAGAAGACAACTTTTAGGACCTGTTATGGTCATTATGAGTTTGGGGTGATGCCGTTTGGGCTCACCAACGCTCCATCCGCGTTCATGGATCTCATGAATTGCGTATGCAGGCTGATGTTGGATCGGTCTGTGATGCGACATCTTGGTTTACTCCAAGACTCAGGAGCAGCACGAGCAGCACCTGGGGGAGGTGTTAGAGACGCTGAGGAGGGAGAGACTTTTTGCGAAGTTCTCCAAGTGCGAGTTTTGGTTACGCGAGGTGCAGTTCCTTGGTCACCTCGTCAACCAGAAGGGTATTCTAGTAGATCCGGCCAAGATCGAGGCTATGATGCAATGGCAGGTCCCGAGGTCTCCATTAGAGATTCGGAGCTTCCTAGGTTTGGCAGGGTACTATAGGAGATTCATCTAGGACTTCTCCAAGATAGCAGTTCCACTCACCCGACTGACTAGGAAGTCGGTGGTGTTTCGTTGTGGGCCTGAGCAACAGACAACATTTGAGACCCTCAGACAGCGATTGTGCGAGGCACCGATTCTCACCCTGCCAGAGGGAGTGGATGATTTTGTAGTCTATTGTGATGTTTCGATCACAGGGTTGGGAGCAGTGTTGATGCAGCGAGGGCATGTGATAGCTTATGCCTCTAGACAGTTGAATCCTTACGAGGCTAACTATCCGCCGCACAATTTAGAGCTGGGGGCAGTGGTGTTTGCCCTCAAAATTTGGAGATATTACCTCTATGGGGTCCGCTGTACCATTTACACGGATCACAAGAGTTTGAGGTACCTCATGGACCAGCCGAATTGTAACACTCGTAGTTTGGGTATGTAATTTTATTATCTTGAATTATAAATTTTTGCTGGGGGAACTCGACGAGTTGGTGCCTCAACTCGTCGAGTAAAGTCTTAATTGTTGACGCAGTTTATTGACCTAACTCGATGAGTCTGGTATCTGACTCGCCGAGTTGGTGCTGATTAGGAAAACCCTAATCCTCGCGTTTGGGAGCCTATTTAAAGACCTTTATAGCCTTCATTTGCGGCCACCTTGTTCCAAAGAAACCCTAGAGAGTAGAAATAGTGAGTTTGAGGGCAAGAGGAGGCTATTTCTTCATCTTTTGTGTGATTTTGCTAGAGGAAGAAGAGAGGATCCATCTAGAACGTGAAGAGGGCTTGGATTGGAGCTAATCATATTGAGATATTGTCTTTGGAGGTATAATTCTTTCCATTTCACGTTCATATGGTAGATTTCATAGTTTTAGGGTGTTTCCCTCATAATTTTATGTGATCTAGTAAGTATGAGGTCCTCTTTGGAATTATGACATCAGATCTGGACCATGAGTGGTCCCTAGAGTCATTATTTCCCAGCTTTTTGCAAGAAAATAAGCAATTGGAGACTAGGTTGCCATTTCTAGTGTTATTTCTCCATTTGAGGCTTGATATGGGTTGCATGCACGTAAAGGTTGCACCTTTACATGACTTTTGAGTGTTTAAGGGTTAGATCTATGATTTGGTTAAGCAGATCTGACCTCAGGAGGTTGTTTGAGCGAATCCATGGAGGAAACTCGCCGAGTCCATATGTGAACTCGACGAGTCGGACCAGGTTGCCCCGGGGTCTGACTTCAGTGGTGACCCGGTGAGTTGGGGGGTGACTCAGTGAATTCAGTGAGGCTTAGAAAGAAAAGAGCCTGTGGGACGATGGGACTCGCCGAGTCATCGTATGCACTCGGCAAGTCTGGTCAAATTGGACAGTTGACTTTTAAGGTTGTCAACAAATGAACCTTTGGGCCTGTAGAGGGGTAGAATGGTCTTTTACCCTTCTCGGGATTTGCACGAGAGAATTTCCAGTTTGTGAAAAAACATTTATTTGGTGTAATTTATTATTTTGACTAGACGGAGGCTAGGGCAGTATTTCTGATATCGAGATTTACTGAGATTCCCGAGGTGAGTCTTCTCACTATACTTTACCTAGAGTGGTAATTAGAATTATGTGACAGTGTATCTTGTATGCTATTTATGTGTTGTGATTTCTATGTGATATGCGATATGCATGATTCAGAGTTAGGACTAGTGGGTCCACAGAGTTATGGGATCAAGAGGGTCCCACAGAGATATTCGACTAAAGGGTCATCAGAGTTACAGCCTTGAGTGGATGATACGTGTTTATGTGGTATTTTGGGGAACTCACTAAGCGTTTATGCTTACAGTGTTTTGTGTATGTGTTTCAGGTACCAGTGATGATCGCGGGAAGGCGTCGGCATGATCTGTACACACTCGCGGAGTTTTTGCTTATGTGATTTTTGGGACATGTTTTTACTACGATGACATTGGATACATTATGAGAACGAAAAAGAGGAAAGCAGTGTGTACGATCAGTCAGCGCCCGGATGGTGATTTCCCAAAAATACCCTTACATTATGTGTTATGAGATATGTTATGATATGATATGCATGCTAGAGTAAGCTAATTATTCTTATTAGGACTAGAGTTGCCTGATTCGTGATGCCTTAGCCTAGGGAGATTACTGCTATGAGATGCTTGAGACTGAGTAGTTAGCAATGAGGAGCTTATGATAGCCTACCGAAGGGTAGCTTGTCTGTGCGGCAAGAGATAGAGTACTTGAGATATGGGATCCGTGGAGGGGGACTTGGAATGGATACTGATGCAGTGTGGAAGGTAGTATAGGGCCCGTACTAATGAACACCGGATCAGTGAACAGTCCAAGTAAGAATCCTTAGGATACTAGGGAGCAAGTAGGGTTGAGTTATTGAGTGCTAGTATGCTCGATTGAGTCTTTGATAATTTTTATGTTGTATTTCAGAGACATCATGGTTGGGACATGCCACAGGCCAGGGACTAGCTAGGGGGTGCGAGCGATGAGGAGCTCTGCCAGATGATTCATGATGAGGTGGCTATTGCCATCCGAGCTGAGATTCCAGAGATGTTCGGGTCTATCAAGACCACTCTGATTGAGAATTTTGATGAGCGGTACGCTGCTCTTACTAATGTTGTTGTTGCTGTAGCCACTGCAGCCGTTGCTGCTGCCAGGCCTCAGGGAGGTAACGCGTTGCTGTACCGGGAGTTCAACAACACGAAGCCACCAGAGTTCGATGGGACTCAGGATCCGATAGCCATGATGAGGTGGATCTCTGACATTGAGGGGTGCTTTTACACATGTTCATGTCCGAAGCATCTGAGGGTACAGTTCGCTTTGAACCAGCTTCGCTTGGGAGCAAAGGATTGGCTAAAAAGGACCAATTTTTATCACTTAGGGCCTCTCCAAACGTCTAAAAGGAAAACTTGTTTCGTCTAGGACTTCACATGCATCATCTTGGGAAATCTGGGGACCATAAGACCTTCATAAAGCTAGAATGTCTAGATCTAAAGCAAATAAGCATAAAGTTTCAATCTTTTTACCTTCTGGAGCTCTAATGGTATAACTTAACTTCAGATCTAAGGCCTTGCTTTCCTCCTCTATCTTCTTGGTGCAATAACTCCACTCTCCAAGGGTCAAGATGCACACTAACTCACTCTTCACACACAAACTAGGGTTTTGGGGCGTTCTTTGAGGTATGGAGGCTGAGGTAAGGCAAAAGAATGAGCCATAAGGGTGTTTATATAGTCCTAACCCCAAACATTAGGGTTTTTCACCTGACGTGAGTACGCCCAACGTACATGAGCGTACGCCCAATATACTAGGGCGCGCTTAGTACGCCCAACGTACCCTCATGTACACTTAGCGTACTCCCTCCTTGGCCTAAAGTTTCAACTTTAGTACTTATACTTCCGGGACTCAACATAACTTCTCCGAGGACTATCAAAGGCAATAATCAAAAGAAAACGGGTTTCGAAATATACCTGCTAGGTTCGGGGCATTATATAAAACTTGAAACTAATGATCAATTGTTGATATCAAATGCTAAACCCTTCATATATGATTTTTGAAATCTTCATGCAAGTTGTTGAATTTATGATCAATTTGCTAAAATCTTCATCTTAATTGCTTCTAAACGTGTAATCCGATAACATCAGGTTTATATTGTGTGAATGTGACAAAATCTTCACCAGCTTGTTATAAATTGATGATCAGTTTTGAAATTGATCTCAATCTTATGCTTATGATAGAAACATGAACCGTGAATCAAACTCAATGTTGATCTTCCACGAAGAATGTGAATTGATTTCAATATTGGGCTACCAAAACATGACGTGATTTTGGTACACTAATATAGATTGAGACAAAAAATTACTCGATAAATGTCTAAACAATAAATTTGACTAAACTACCACTCATCATCTAATTAGACCCCTTAATAATCCGTCATGTTTTATTTGCGAACCACGTGATTAATTTTGATCAAACGTTGAAAGTTAGTCCCTTTGTCTCATAAAAGCCAAATAGTCTCAAATGAACTTTTATATATATATATATATATATATATATATATATATATATATATATATATATATATATATCCGCTAAGTTGTTTGCATTTTAAGCTTACACTTGATTGATGATTGTTACTAACAAAAGAGATGAAGTGCTATGGAGTGATTGCAATTAGCACCCATTTATGTTTTTGGTTGTAATACATTCTAAACCCGGCTTGATCCTTAGACGTATTAGCACCCATTTATGTTTTTGGTTGTAATACATTCTAAACCCGGCATGATCCTTAGACGTATTTTGTATGTTGGATTTATGATAACTACTTGTACTTATGGCTTATGGCTTAATGTAAACCTATATCATATTATGTTTTAAAATGCTGAAATTTTTTGGGGGTATTTTATGTTAAATAGTCCGGTATTACAGCGATACCTTTTGCATCATAAATAAACTTATCTAAATTGGGCCTTTGCATTCCTCTTACGATTTTTTAGAGATAATTTTGGAGGCATTCAAAAGTTGAAAAAAAATCATTAGTATTTTTTTGGTTCAAGTATGCGGGTCACCATCCGATTATGTAGCAATGTACATTTTTTTTCTTAATCTTCATCTAATTTTTTAGAACAAAATTATATATATATATATATATATATATATATATATATATATATATATATATATATATATATATATATATATATATATATATATATATATATA